>NC_140012.1:22830457-23055457 GCF_964263955.1 Coregonus lavaretus | reverse complement strand
GATTATATCTCTCTCTCTCAGGTTTGTATACACACACACAAACACACAAACACTGTGTGTCAGCAGAGCTTAGGGTTTTTTGACATGGAAGGCGTCAGCTTTATCAGTCTGATGGACAGAAGAGAAGCTAGGCTCTGATAGGCTGACAGTGGTATTATGGGAACAGCCGAGAGGATGATGCCAGCGAGGGAAAGTGGGGGAATAGTCCCAAGGGTAGAAGAAGAAGTACAAGGGAAAAAAGAGGCTGGGAGAGTGAAGGAGAGCACATAAGAGACTCGGGTGTAATGGATGTCTTTCAGTGTTTTGTCAATGGTCTTTTCCGAGGTTATTCTAAAAAGCCATATAAAGTATCTAATGCAAACAATTGAATGATTGACTGCAGTAGAAAGCCTAGGTAGACGACCTCTGGAAGTGGCTGCTCATCAGAACGTGTAATCCATACCTTTATCACCTTCAACCCGACACGTCTGACTCTGCCGGCCCTTTCACTTGATCCACTGTCTTTTATACTTAATTACTGATTTGCAATAATCTTTTTTCAACATAAATCTGCTGTTCTATCCCCCCCCAGTTGTGATCACTGCTCTAAAACGGGCCTTCGCTGTAATTTTTCTCTAAACCAGCTGGGGGCGCCAGACTCCCAGAGCAGAGGGCAGAGGCTTTCAGCTAATCAGCAGGCTGAACAGAACCAGGTCCAAACTATCGTGTTGCTGTGTTGTTGACTATGTCGTCTCATAAAAGCTTAATATAGCCTTTGTGCCACCATAGAACATAGTACACTGCCAGCTGCATGCAACCCAAGCAGGTTACTCACCTGGACACCAATGGTGTGACTGGGGCTAAATCTAAAATGATACATTTACATTTTAGTCATTTAGCAGACGCTCTTATCCAGAGCGACTTACAGTGATACCTATTTCCTATGTAGTGCATTACTTTCGGCCCTATGGGGCTCTGACCAAAAGTAGTGCACTATATAGGGAGTAGGGTGTCATTTCAGATGCATCCCAGTCTTTCAGGGTTAGTCGGCTTGCTAGTATTACTAATGCATAGAGCGTTCCCTCTACTTCAACCCAATCAACTAGACTTAGCTAGCTAGCTAGCTAGCTTAGAATCGACAAAAACGTTGTTTTCTAACTGTGCTCTAACAACTTTGATGTGAATTGAGGTGTTTTTTCCGGTTGGTTTTCACTTTGCCTTTTGTTTCAGTGGAAGATGTTGTATTTACTGCGTTTTGTGTGTACTTTGTTTTGTTGGTTTGTTTAATGCACTTTATACCATTGCCTTTTGAATGTTTGAGTGTTCAGTGATGATTTTGACTGGGTATTAATGGTTGTGTTGGATTGGCTAACCATTTTTCAAACCTGCTTATTCCTGTTTGAGGGAAAGAAGCTAAGACTATTAGGATATAGCCATTGTGTCCTTGACCATCTGTCAGTATTTCATTTATTTTCCTCCTTCCCTCTTTCCTTTCCTTTTATTTCTCCTCTTCCTCCTCCTCTTCTTTCTCTTCTGTAGGATGAGATGTCTAATGCTAACCGTGGAGGCTCCAAGTCCAACACCCCCATGTCTCCTAAAGGGGGCTCCAAGTCAGGGACCCCCATGTCTCCTAAAGGGGGCTCCAAGTCAGGGACCCCCATGTCTAGCCATGGTGGAGGCTCCAAGTCAGGGACCCCCATGTCTAGCCATGGTGGAGGCTCCAAGTCAGGGACCCCCATGTCTAGCCATGGTGGAGGCTCCAAGTCAGGGACCCCATTTGGAGCTCCCGCTCAAGGAGGAGGTTCCAAAATGTCCTCACAACAAGGTGGTTCTAAATCAGGCACCCCCATCTCTTCTCAAGGAGGGTCCAAATCGGGTACCCCTATGTCATCTCAAGGAGGGGACTCAAAGTCGGTTACCCCAATGTCCACGCAAAACAGCGACTCTAGTTTGGTCACTCCACTATCTTCTCAAGGAGGAGGGTCTATGTCGGCCACTCCCATGTCTACTTCCGAGTCTGACGTTGCCATGGCGTCGGTGAGCACGCCACTCCAGGAAGAGTTAAAGGAAGTGGGCAAGGGTCTGAACAGGAACCTGGACAGAAGCAACAGGAAGCCAGAGAACATCAGCAGTAAGAACACCACAGTACAGGAGGGTCAGGAAGGACAGGACTCAGAGCTGAGAGGAGGGTCAGGACCTCTCACAGGCACAGGTCAGTACTGCAGCTACCGGGCATAAACTGGGATAACATGGGGATTGGCTATGTTGGGGACTTGGATTTGTTATATTATAAAGACCTACCAAAATGTGTTTGGCATCACATTGGCTGCACCACTGTATTCACTGTGTCAAACGTGCCATATGTCCCACAAGGATAGTAATCTAACATGTTATTCTCTCTCCTCTCCACACGCAGCAGATGATAACGCTGAGTCATTGGAGGTGCAGGCCATCATAGAGTCCACTCCTGAACTGGACATGGACCTTAGCGGCCACAGAGACGCCAGGTAGGGTCAACAGGAAGTAATGTTTCTATCTCGATCTCTGCATCTCTATCCTGAACACTCAATCATCATCTATGTGTCAAACTATACAGAAAATTCCTTCCAGCTTGGTCCTTTGAGCCGGCTATATAAAACATATCTACACAAACGTTATTTTATGATGGAATGTATTGTAGCTGTGGTCACTCTGATGACCTCTCTCCCTCCCTCCCCCTTCCATCCCCCTCCTCCCCATCCCTCTCTCCCTCCTCGTATCCCTCTCTGTATCCCTCTCCAGTACTCCTACTAAAGGAGTAGGTATAGAAAACATGGCGTTCGACAGGAACACTGAGTCTCTGTTTGCAGAGCTGTCCTCGGCAGGACCTGACATGGAAATAGACATAGCAGACATGGACGAGGGGGCCGACCTGCTGGGTAAGACACGCCCACCTTAGACACTATTCCAAGAATCATCTCATACCCACGCCTTGGGTAAATCTGGAGAACTCTGCCTCAATCCCAAATGATTGGCAAAGACTGAAACCTGTGTGTACATGCCATATACTAGGATGGACTCTCCTTTCTACAGAAATAGTTAGCCATTTCTCCCCATCACATTAACTTTCTTTATCTCCATACTGCATAAGTCATCTCATTATGTCATTATTTTCTTGGTTCCTCTCTTCAGACGAGTTTTCTGGTGTGTATTCACCATTCCATTCATTATCCTTGCACTTCTCCCTTATCACTCACCACCCTCTCTCTAGTTCTCCCCTTTTAGCTCCCAAACTATGTCTAAAATATACAGTGGGATCTCCGTGTTGGTGAGGTCGTAGGTTAGGTGTTCTTTAGGCTGTTTATAGACCAGTCGGAGTCCCGGTAGAGTCGTGTGCTGTTAGGTGATTGTCAAGATAATCTGTTTTGTTTTCCACCTCACATTGCCAGCATGGGTGTCAGACACAGACCTTAACTTCCTGGGTAAGACTGAAGGAGGGTGTGTATCATGTGTTTTATATCATTCCATTTTAGAAAGGAGGAATTTCAATTTCTTCCCTTTTTTCCCTTTTCATCCCTCCTTTTCCTCTCTCTCCTCCTAAGGTATGGGTCGTGAAGTGGAGCATCTCATCCACGAGAACACTCAGCTGCTGGAGACCAAGTAAGTTGTGTTTTCAAATCACCTGCATCCATGCTCAAGAAATCAACTTAACATGAATTAATCGAGCAAGAATGTTCCATGTTGTGCAATAGACAGCACACTACTGCCACCTGTTGTTCACGGAGGGATTTAGCTTTCATCAAAGAGAGAGTTCACCCAGGTCCCAGAGAAAGTGTGTGTGTGTAGGGCCTAATGATCATGCCATCTAATATTTATCTTCCGTCTCGTCAGAAATGCATTGAACGTGGTGAAGAATGACCTGATAGCGCGTGTGGATGAGCTGTCGTGTGAGAAGGAGGTGTTGCAGGGAGAGCTGGAGGCTGTGACTCAGGCCAAGACCAGACTGGAGGAGAAGAACAAGGAACTGGAGGACGAACTCAAGAAGTCAGTCTCTACTCTACCCTACCGCTCTGTCTGTTTTCTTTCCCTCTTTAGATGAATATAGGATCCCCAGGCATGTCCTGTGTGTGTGTGTGTGTGTCCTGTGTGTGTGTTCATCTCCAGTGTGTGTGTGTCCTGTGTGTGTTCATCTCCAGTGTGTGTGTCCTGTGTGTGTTCATCTCCAGTGTGTGTTTCTCTCTTAGGGTTCGGGCCGAGGCAGAAGAGGCCAAAACGAAGACCAAGACTGAGAACAATGAGGAAGATGTGAGTTCTGTGCATGTGTGTGTATGTGTTTGCTGAGATATATATATGTGTGTGTGTGTGTGTGTGTGTGTGTGTGTAATGAGGTTGCTGATACCACTCCTGGCAGGCGGATGTTCCCACAGCCCAGAGGAAGAGGTTCACCAGAGTAGAGATGGCCAGAGTCCTCATGGAGAGGAACCAGTACAAGGAGAGACTGATGGAGCTACAAGAAGCTGTACGATGGACAGAGATGATACGGTAGGGAGAGGGGGGAGAGGAATCTTGTGATTAAAGCTGAGCTAGTCCAAAACAAAATGATACATATTGAAGTGTTTTTGTATTTTGTATTCCACTCACACAATGTTCTTATTGATAAACATGCATCCCTTCTAGTTAGTCTTTTGTGTTTTCTCTCCTGGGCGATTCTAGCTAGTTGAGTAACAAGATCGTTTTTGTCTCAGCTGAATAGGGATCAGTCATTAAATGTGTTATCTTCCCCTCAGAGCATCAAGAGAGAATCCAGCCGCCGCAGACAAGAAGAAATCCAGCATCTGGCAGTTGTAAGCTTGCCTCCTCCTTTTTCTACCACCCCTCCTTTTCTTCACTCCTTCAATACAATCCTTCCCCTTTACTGCACATCTCTCCTTTTCTCTTTAAACTCTACATCTAGGAGCTGGCATACCAGACTTGTAGCTAAAGCCACTGTAAGATTGTTGATGATTATTTAATATGATTTCCCCTTTTGTTTTTTGTTTTGTCTTTTTTATTTAATTTTTTCACATTTTGATCTCCAGTGTGTAGGTAAACCTTTGGCAGGCTAATGGGTCTTCTTGATTCAGGTTCTTAACAAACAAATCAACAAACCAGGGAGTGCCTGCCTGATCAGGGAATGGCTTTTTAGTTGAAGTGTCATTTTGTTTTCATTGTAAGTCGGAGTGAGTTCAAATTGAGTGAAATCTCCCAAGGGAAACCAACACTTTTCCTCTGCTTTAAAACGTTAAAAAAACTATTCACCTACAAATGAAAGACAGAAGTGTGTGTGTGTGTGTGTGTGTGTGTGTGTGTGTGTGTGTGTTTGTGTGAGCGCATGTATCAGTGTGCTTCAGCCTAGTACACGTATTAAAAATATTTTACTGAAATGTATTAGAAATGGCCAATTCCTGATCTAGGCTCTCCCTGGAATGGTTATGGTGTGTGGTTGGTTTATGAATGACATGTTTTGTTGGACAGTGGTGTAATGCATCTGACTAATGATTCATTTTTATTTTGGGCAGGGGGTAAAGCCTTTATCTGTTGGAGAGGGGGGTGTAACTAATTAGTGTTGGAAAGGGGTTGTGTGTGTTAAATGCATGTTTATTTATGATGAAATCCCCTGTCTCTCCTGTTGCCCTCTGCTCCTTTGGTCCCTCTCTCTGTTGTATCCTTCCTGATGTTGTTGTTGTCATGTCTGTATGCAGGAGGTGTGTTGGGATGGGTGATGCGGGGAGAAAGAGGGTATATGTAGTGGAATGGATAGTTGTATTCTAGAGTCAGATACTGTAAACAGTATGTAATCTCTGGTTGGACATATTTCTAAACTGATACACTGAGTTTAGGCTTGAGGCTACTTTCTGCTATATGGAGAGGGTAATACAGTCCATCCATATGTTTTGACCTGATGGACTGTAGCTATTTGATCTTCAACCAAAATAATCCTGATTTATTTATGGACCTAGTCTTTTCATCTCACTCTGTTACATTAACAGGCATCGTCTCTAGAGCTGGAATAAGCAGCAATAGTTTGTAACTGTGTTGTGTTCTGTGTTGACTTACTAACTGCCTGGTTCGTGTTACAGTATTAACCAATGCATTCCCTGCTCTCCCATCCCCTGTAAAATTACTGAGTGGAGACTCGCTTGCTGTTAAACCCTGCTTTTGGTCGGTGTAGTCTGGTCTAACCAATGTGATTGAGAAAGGTCTCTTTGCATTATGGCACTGGAACAACAAACATTGTTCTGACCTTTTTGACAGTTTGCCAAGCTCTGTATGGCTCTGGTTTTGGCTGTGATTTGGGAACTCAAATGGGTACTGAAGGCTGAAGGTGTGATTTTTTTTGGGTGGGGGGTGGGGGGGGGTGTAGTAGTAATCAACTGTTGATTTGATTATTTATCCCTTAAACCCTGCCGCTGCTGCTTTGTCTACCCTCCATATGTGTCTCTGTGCTCTTTCTTTCCACCTCCTCCTTCGTTATCCCTCCCTCCCTCCCTCCCTCCGTCCTCCAGTTTCAGTCGGTTGTTCAGTTCGAGTGGCGGAGCGGCTAAGAAGCCTGCGGAGGCTGCGCCAGTGAATGTGAAGTACAACGCCCCCTCCTGCCAGGTCCAGCCCTCTGTGAAGAAGAGGAGCGCAGCTCTGCAACAGCTACCCAGCGACAAGAGCAAGGCCTTCGACTTCCTCAATGAGGAGTGAGTGTTGGAGACGTATACCCATCTGTCCATTCACTCATGATCCACCCATTTATTCATGCAGTCTTTCACGCATCAAGGTTTCAATCATCCTTCGGCCCCGCCTCCATGCCACCATCCATTCTTCAGTTCATTTACCCATCTACACTGGATAATATGTTCAGAATAGATTAGATGTTTTTGATGCTATTTTCTCCCCTCCCCCCTCCTCCCCCAATCCAGGTCTGAGGCAGGCAACATGGTGTCTCGTAGGGAGCAGAAGAGAGCCCAGTACAGACAGGTGAAAGCCCACGTTCAGAAGGAGGAGGACGGCAGGGTACAGGCCTACGGGTGGAGCCTGCCGCAGAAATTCAAGGTAGGACAAGTGTCTTTGTGCATTACTTTATATTACAGACTTTTTCTAGATATTTTAGAAAAATATGTTAGGTTAGGTTCAGTGACTCCAGGTACGCTGACCACACTGTGTTATATTACAGGTGGCCAACGGTGGTCAGACGTTAGAGAACAAGATGAAGAATCTACCTGTACCCGTCTACCTCCGACCGCTGGACGAGAAAGATGCTACCATGAAGGTGTGTGTGCATGTGTATACCTTTCCTAACCTTGTATTTCTCTCCATATATGTGCCGTATTGCTAACTGTGTGTCTCTCCCTCCCGTAGTTGTGGTGTGCTGCGGGTGTGAACCTGTCGGGGGGTAAGACTCGTGACGGCGGGTCTATAGTAGGAGCCAGTGTGTTCTACAGTGACCTGACCAGTCCTGGTCCTGAGAGCCCTCTCAGGAAGATAGGATCACAGAGCAGTCTGGACAAACTGGACCAGGACCTAAAGGTACATATACACGCCACACACAGTCACATGGTCATACAGCACACACACATGCATGCGCTCATACAATACAGACAGACAGGCTCATAAGACACACACACATGCGTGTACTTACAGTAAAGACACACACTTGTACACCTTTTTCCGGTGTGTGTGTGTGTGTTTGTGTGTGTAGGAGCAGGAGAAGGAGCTGCGCCACCAGGAGGAGCTGTCCTCTCTGGTGTGGATCTGTACCAGTACTCAGGCCACCACTAAGGTCATCGTCATCGATGCCAACCAGCCTGGGAACGTCCTGGAGAACTTCTTTGTCTGCAACTCTCATGTCCTCTGCATCGCCAGTGTGCCAGGTCTGTGTGTGTTCGTTTGTGTGTGTGGGTCAAGTGTGTGTGCGTTTGATATGAACTCAAGACACAGCAAAATATGTTTATTTGTTTTGATTGTAGCTAACCATAACATGTTTATTTATACACGTTTATATATGGTGTGTGTGTGTGTGTGTGTGTGTGTGTGTGTGTGCGCGGTCGTGGGTGTGTGTGTCAGGTGCCAGAGAGACAGACTACCCGGCAGGGGAGGAGGTGCCCCATGACGCGGGGTCGGCTGCTGAGGGTGGGACTCTGGAAGCCAGCACAACCAGTAGTTGCTCAAGGGGTGAAGCTGGAGTGCTGGCAGGGATCAATGTAGTTGGCTGCTCTACAGAGGGGGCAGTGGCTACCCCCCAGACAGCAGGAGCAGAGAATGACACCGACACAGGTAAGATTAGTACACGCACGCACGCAGGCGCACACACATACAGTTGAAGTCGGAAGTTTACATATACTTAGGTTGGAGTCATTAAAACTCGTTTTTCAACCACTCCACACATTTCTTGTTAACAAACTACAGTTTTGGCAAGTCGGTTAGGACATCTACTTTGTGCAAGACACAAGTTATTTTTTGACAACAATTGTTTACAGACAGATTATTTCACTTATAATTCACTGTATCACAATTCCAGTGGGTCAGAAGTTTACATACAGTAAGTTGACTGTGCCTTTAAACAGCTTGGAAAATTCCAGAAAATGATGTCATGGCTTTAGAAGCTTCTGATAGGCTTTTCAGTCAATTGGAGGTGTACCTGTGGATGTATTTCAAGGCCAACCTTCAAACTCAGTGCCTCTTTGCTTGACATCATAGGAAAATCAAAAGAAATCAGCCAAGACCTCAGAAAAAAAATTGTAGACCTCCACAAGTCTGGTTCATCCTTGGGAGCAATTTCCAAACGCCTGAAGGTACCACGTTTATCTATACAAACAATAGTACGCAAGTATAAACACCAATGGACCACGCAGCCGTCATACCGCTCAGGAAGGAGACGCGTTCTGTCTCCTAGAGATTAATGTACTTTAGTGCGAAAAGGTCAAATCAATCCCAGAACAACAGCAAAGGACCTTGTGAAGACGCTATATCCACAGTAAAACGAGTCCTATATCGACATAACCTGAAAGGCCGCTCAGCAAGGAAGAAGCCACTGCTCCAAAACCGCCATAAAAAAGCCAGACTACGGTTTGCAACTGCACATGGGACAAATATCGTACTTTTTGGAGAAATGTCCTCTGGTCTGATGAAACAAAAATAGAACTGTTTGGCCATAATGACCATCGTTATGTTTGGAGGAAAAAGGGGCTGGCTTGCAAGCCGAAGAACACCATCCCAACCGTGAAGCACGGGGGTGGCAGCATCATGCTGTGGGGGTGCTTTGCTGCAGGAGGGACTGGTGCACTTCACAAAATAGATGGCATCATGAGGAAGGAAAATTATGTGGATATATTGAAGCAACATCCCAAGACATCAGTCAGGAAGTTAAAGCTTGGTCGCAAATGGGTCTTCCAAATGGACAATGACCCCAAGCATACTTCCAAAGTTGTGGCAAAATGGCTTAAGGATAACAAAGTCAAGGTATTGGAGTGGCCATCACAAAGCCCTGACCTCAAGTGTTTAAACCCTTTACAATGAAGATCTGTGAAGTTATTTGGATTTTTACGAATTATCTTTGAAAGACAGGGTCCTGAAAAAGGGACGTTTCTTTTTTTGCTGAGTTTATATACACTACCGTTCAAAAGTTCGGGGTCACTTAGAAATGTCCTTGTTTTTATTGGTCAGTCTGAGATATGGCTTTTTCTTTGCAACTCTGCCTAGGTCAGCATCCCGGAGTCGCCTCTTCACTGTTGACGTTGAGACTGGTGTTTTGCGGGTACTATTTAATGAAGCTGCCAGTTGACGACCTGTGAGGCGCCTGTTTCTCAAACTAGACACTCAAATGTATTTGTCCTCTTGCTCAGTTGTGCACCGGGGCCTCCCACTCCTGTTTCTATTCTGGTTAGAGCCAGTTTGCGCTGTTCTGTAAAGGGATTAGTACACAGCGTTGTACGAGATCTTCAGTTTCTTGGCAATTTCTCACATGGAATAGCCTTCATTTCTCAGAACAAGAATAGAGTGACGAGTTTCAGAAGAAAGTTATTTGTTTCTGGCCATTTTGAGCCTGTAATCGAACCCACAATTGCTGATGCTCCAGATACTCAACTAGTCTCAAGAAGGCCAGTTTTATTGCTTCTTTAATCAGCACAACAGTTTTCAGCTGTGCTACCATAATTGCAAAAGGGTTTTCTAATGATCAATTAGCCTTTTTTAAAATTATAAACCTGGATTAGCAAACACAATGTGCCATTGGAACACAGGACTAATGGTTGCTGATAATGGGCCTCTGTACGCCTATGTAGATATTCCATTAAAAATCTGCCGTTTCCAGCTACAATAGCCATTTACAACATTAAGAATGTCTACACTGTATTTCTGATCAATTTGATGTTATTTTAATGGACAAAAAAATTGCTTTTCTTTCGAAAACAAGGACATTTCTAACTGACCCCAAACTTTTGAACGGTTGTGTGTGTGTATATATATATATATATATATATATATATATATATATATATATATATATATATATATATATATATATATATATATATATATATATATATATATATATATATATATATATATATATATAATATAGTGAATTGGCCATACGTTCAAAAGTATGAAAATGTATGCACTCACTAACTGTAAGTCGCTCTGAATAAGAGCGTCTGCTAAATGACTAAAATGTAAATGTAAAATATATTATTTATTATTATATACTTTCTCTGGCCCAGCCAATATTGGAAACGTGGAGGCGCTAGTTGCTGCATCTGCTGCGGCTCAGAGAGAGCTGTAGCAGGCTAAAAGGTGCGCAGACACGCACAGTTTTCTTTCTCTTAACACAGCACGACAAGCCTGAAACCTGCCCGGCCCAAATCAATTCACAGAATTTGAGCCCCAGCCAAGTATAAGACCGGGCTGGGCCGTCGGGCCGCGTCAGAGTTAGGTTGAGAATGAGAACTCTACTATACATACACACATTACTCTGTATTGGGATACAGAGATTCTCTATTGAATAAGTCTGTTCTTACACATACAGTATCTCCTTCTCTCCTCCCTGTGTAGACTCCAAGGCTGCAGAGGAGGCTACTGAAGCTACAGAGGCCAGTGCAGGTCCTGCAGGCCCGGAGCATGACTTAAGTCAGAGGGGAGTCTACACTGAACATGTCTTCACTGACCCTCTGGGTGTACAGAGCACTAGTCCTGGGGAGACGCCAGCCAACTACACACAGAGGTATGGGATACATGGATGCACACAACACACACACTAACACACTAACACACTAACATCCTGTTTCTGTTCTCAGGGAGTCTGATCTGGTAAAGGATGGTGTTAGCTCCAACCCTAACCCAGAGGAACAGGACCTGATGAGAGAAGAAGCCCAGAAGATGAGCAGTGTTTTACCCACCATGTGGCTTGGGGCACAGAACGGATGGTGAGACGCTGATTGATTAATCAATCAATCAGATCAGTTTATCAATCTCATATTGATCTAATCAGTCAAATGTGTGTGTGTGTTCACTCTGTGGTCTGTGTGTGTGTGTTCCAGTGTGTACGTGCACTCATCAGTGGCCCAGTGGAGGAAGTGTCTCCACTCTATAAAGCTGAAGGACTCTATCCTGGGCATCGTCCATGTGAAGGGGAGAGTGTTGGTGGCTCTGGCTGATGGAACACTGGCTATCTTCCACAGAGGAGTGGGTAAGGCTGATGTGTTTCCATATGTTTTCTTACATGTGTTTGTGTGCATTATGTGACTTTAATTTATCTTACATATTTGTGTGTATTTGTGTGCCTAGCGCCATACCATAATCTTATGTGAGTGTGTCAATGAAAGGATTCCTACATTGGTGCTTACACACCTCTCTTACTCTCCCTCTCTACAGATGGTCAGTGGGACCTGACTAACTACCACCTGTTAGACCTGGGCAGACCCCACCACTCTATCCGCTGTATGACCGTGGTTCACGACAAGGTCTGGTGTGGCTACAGGAACAAGATCTACGTGGTCCAGCCCAAAGCCATGAAGATAGAGGTACATCTGACCCATTCATGGACATAGACATGCACACACACACAGAAGAACCCCCACACACACAAGAACCCACACACACAGACTCAGTCCACAGATTATAGTTGTAACCTCCTCTCCTTTTCCATCCTCTCTCTTCTCTTTCTCCATCTCGCCCCCTCTCTCCCACTGTAGAAGTCGTTTGATGCCCACCCCCGTAAGGAGAGCCAGGTGAGACAGCTGGCGTGGGATGGAGATGGTATCTGGGTGTCCATCCGACTGGACTCTACTCTGAGACTGTTCCATTCCCACACACACCAACACCTGCAGGACGTTGACATAGAGCCCTATGTCAGCAAGATGCTGGGTGAGGAACCAAGGGCATTTACACCAGTTGTAGTTGATGTGTGTTCTACGTTCTATGCTTCTAACGCAACTTGATTGTGGTGTTTGTGTCCTCGTTGTTAGCTAGTTTTGAATGATATGGGACAGGGGTTCATAGCATTAGCAAGCCAAAGTGACATACAGGAAATACAGACCCATACTTCATTATTTATCTTTTCTTAATGTGTCATGTTGGTCTCCGTCAGGTACGGGGAAGCTGGGCTTCTCGTTTGTCAGGATCACAGCTCTCATGGTGTCCTGTAACCGTCTCTGGGTCGGCACCGGCAATGGAGTCATCATCTCTATACCTCTCACTGACAGTAAGGGGAAGTAATGTCTCTCTCACTCTCCATCCCCCTCTCCCTGTGCCCTCCACTCTCTCCCTCTCTCTTTTTAATGATACATCTCTCTCTCCATCCTTCTCTCTCCCCTCCCTATCTCTATTTAATGAAAAATCTCTCTAGCCCTCCATCTATCCAACCTCTCTCTATTTGAATGACTAATCTCTCTCTCCATCCTTCCGTCTATCTTCCCTCTCTCTATTTAATGATTAATCTCTCTCTCTCTCTAGCCAATAAGGTGATTGCTGGGCCAGGTAAACCTGGTGGAGTGATCCGTGTCTATGGTGATGAGAACAGTGACAAGGTGACGGCTGGAACCTTCGTACCCTTCTGCTCCATGGCTCACGCTCAGCTCTGTTTCCATGGTCACCGAGACGCTGTCAAGTTCTTCACCGCTGTCCCAGGTAACTTCACTTCCTTTTCCCTCTCTTCTTCTCCTCCTCGTCCTGCCTTTTAACTGATGAAGGTCCTCCCGCCCCCCCAGGTCAGGTGATCCCGTCAGGTGCGGGCGGAGCAGCAGAGGCGGGGGGTGACAGTGGGGCAGAGGAGCACCCTCAACAGCAGCTGGAAAAGTCTGTTCTGGTGATGAGTGGAGGAGAGGGATACATCGACTTCAGGATGGGTGAGTTGGCATGGACGATCATATCAGACAATCAATTGACAAGTACAGTCACTATATGGCCGGGCATGAAAACATAGATATTTGTATGAGTTGAAGTGGCTTAATGTTTCTGTGTGTGTCTTTGTATGTGTAGGTGATGAGGCTGGGGAGACTGAAGAGCCACTGGATGAGCCCACTCTGAAGCTGCAGCCGTTCCTGGCCAAAGCTGAGAGGAGTCACCTGATCGTTTGGCAGGTCATGGACAGCCAGGTCTGAACTTTTAACCCCTGACCTATGACCATGCCACGGAGATGAGGAGCCTGTTTAAAGCAGGAACAAGCTGTCCAATCAGATTCACTCTTCTGCATGTTTATTTTTGTTTATTTATTTTCTTCTAATTTTGGTTTTGTATCTTTGTTTTGTTTTACGGTTATTTTTTATGAATTTTTTTATTTTACTGATTTGAATTGTATTTTAAATCTGATACAAGCCTGTTGCTCTTCTATTATTATCATTATTATTACTAGAATGATTATTAGTGAAAACAAAATAATTAGTTTATTTAACTTTATTAGATCATGTTTTGCACCTGGTTTTCTATTGGACGTTTAGGGTCCAACCCCTCTGTCCAAATACTGTGTGGTGATTGGTGGAATCAATGCAGGGTCAGGGTGTGTCTTTGGCCTCCCTCTCCTCCTCTCTGCTTTCTTTCAGATAGACAGAGAGGAGACAATACGGTATAAGACACCTGTACACAGGAGAATAATGATGGTTCATTGGTTATGATGTGTTTTGAAATGCAAAACCAAAACCACCCCATGATGTCTCACATCGTCCAATAAGAAAGAAGGGATTACAGGACAATCCAGTAAGGGAGCCAATCCTGTGTGTCCTGAATGACACAGGTGTGCTCTTCTTGCGTGATAGATTTTATTTTGTGAGAACATGGCTCTTGATTGTATGCAAGACAGTTTAATCAATTGTCAGAGTTTTCTGGACCTGGGATCAGTGTTGTCCTCCATGACTGGGCTTATGTTTAGGCAAACCTAATAGATCACTGATCAATCATGTCCGTAGCTGCAGGGGCAGAGAATCGCCTTGTTTCAATACTTTCGAAATGCACCTTTTCTTTCTAGTGGTAATGATTAACATGTTTGGAATCATGATTGAAATAGGATGGATACATATAGATTAGTAATTTATTACCTCACGGAAGGAAGGCAGGGTTGCATTTCAAGAGTTGGAACGGGGCCTCCGTCTTTAGTTTCTGGGCCCCTTCCTTCCTTCCCTCCTTCCTTCCCTCCCCCCTTCCCTCCCTCCCACCAGCTAGAGCTTGCAGACACTTTATGAAAATCAACGACTGCCTTATGTTTGAAAGTTGAAAAAAAATATTGAAAACTACATTATGGACTTTAAGTGTGACAGAGTATTTATTCCTATGTGAAAGAATGTTACTCGGCCGGTTACCAAATAAAGTAAATGTGTAATGTGCGGCCCTGTAGCAGCATGTTCAGCCCCGTCTCCCTGTAGATACAATAACATTTTGTCAGACAGATAGTCTTTGTTAAAAGGATCATGGTGTATAGAATAGAGATATATTTTTAAGCTGTCATCTCTGCAAATGAACTAAGAGCACTCTCCGAGAGCAGAGATGTTAGTGTATAATAGCTGGCTTCTGGAATCTTTTGTATGCTGAGGGTAGATGTTACCCATAGGCACAGATCTAGGATCACTTTATCCTCTGTAAATCCCAACGTGAACCATTAAGGGGAACAACTCAACACTGACCTTAGATCAGCGTCTAGGGAAAACGTCTATCTTCTACCTTTTGTACACTAGGGTACAGGGTGGCTGTGTTCTCTGACCAGACATGCTCCACCCTGATAGGTTGAAATGATACTGAAGTGTTCAGAGACTCTCCTACTCTCCTATTTATATTAACTTTTTGTACATTTAGTCTTTTAGACTCTCACTGTGGTTGCATCTCAAATGACACATTATTGATTCCCCATCTAGTACACTATTTTGGCCAGGCTAGTAGAAAGAAGTGCACTAGAAAGGGGGTAAGGTTTCAATTGACAAATGCGGCATGTGTCTCTGGTCTGTGTATCAACAGACTTTGCTGGTGTCTGTTACTCCGGTGTCTGTCCTGAGGAGTGAAAGTGTGTGTGTGTTTCTCCTCTCCAGGAGAAGACCCCTCATCGCAGTTTAGCCATTTCAGTATTTATTTCTATGAAAGAGCCTTTGCAGTTCAGAATGTAACTTTGTACAATATGAAATATGACCATATATATTAATATAAATATGTATATGAAACATTGAAATGGCTTGGGTTTATTGTTTTGGCAATGATTGTTATTGGAATGGTCAATACATGAGTGGTTGAATTAGAGAGAGAGAGAGAGTAACTTCTGAGCTATGCACTACATCCACAGGGGGGGGTTGAGTTTACTGGGTAGAAGTTGTCATTGGGCAGAGATCTAGGAACAGCTTATCCTCACAAAATCCTTCATTATGGCTAAGGTGAAATGTGTAAAACAGAACAGTGCCTAAGATCAGCTTCTTCCTGGAGGTTGATGAACAGGTCACGGTTCCCCCCCAAAGAAACCTGTCGTGTTGCTGTGATGCATCACCTATGTACTGCTACAGCGTCTCAGCCTTATTCTTTTAGCAATCAATTAAACTGACTTTTGTGGGGAAACTCTTGTCCTCTCGTTATTTGGCTTTTTCCAACTTATTGAAATCATTCTCAGGTGCTCTTGACTTTACCAGACATGGGTTTTTCCAATACATGAGGTGCACTTAAAATCGACCTCTTAAAAGATAAGAAAACATACAGCATACATCATTTTATGTGTAAACCAAACACAATGGATGTCCATGTTCAGCAGTATCCAGCACCCTGGAGAATGACTGACCAGAGGTTAACTCTGCAGGGAGAAAGAGGGTTGGTTTTCCTTTATGGCTGTGGGGCACTGCCTGGTGAAGGTCAAGGACTACCTCTGGAAACACCCTCTATCGTTCTCTGCTACAGTATCGATTGCCTTAGGTTAGGCAGAAACCAACATTTAGCACAACTCTGTCTCATGTTGCCCTGAAACAGTATCTCTGCTGTACGTGGGTGTCTACATTAACTGGACAGATGATAACCTTGCAAGACCAGACAGAGCGCCTGTAATCAATGAAACGCCTTGATTTCAATGCAGTGTTTAAGTATTTACTTTTTACATATAGCATCATACCATAATATCAGACCTGTAGCCTAGCCTACTGCAAAAGCAAAGTCTCTATTTGGCTCCTGAGTGGCGCAGTGGTCTAAGGCACTGCATCGCAGTGCTAACTGTGCCACTAGAGATCCTGGTTCGAATCCAGGCTCTGTCGCAGCCGGCCGCGACCGGGAGACTCATGGGTGACGCACAATTGGCCCAGCGTTGTCCAGGGTAGGGGAGGGAATGGCCGGCAGGGATGTAGCTCAGTTGATAGAGCATGGCGTTTGCAACGCCAGGGTTGTGGGTTCGATTCCCACGGGGGGCCAGTATAAAAAAAACATGTATTCACTAACTGTAAGTCGCTCTGGATAAGAGCGTCTGCTAAATGACTAAAATGTAAATGTCAACTCCTGAAAAGAGATCATCCTTCACTGAAGAAAACACATTCACTTTTCTTCCTTGCCACCAGGTGTCAGTGTTGCCCCACAGTCTGGTGGCACCTGGAAGGGGACATTACTAGAAGCCAATAGAAACACTTCTCCCTTTGTTCAAATTGGCTTTTAACTGTTCTATTCATGGGTTTAATGTTCCATTCCATACCAATAATGTACAAAATCTGCGATGGCACAATAGCCATGTGTGAAATTTGGTGCCTCTATCACAAAAGTCACAATTGTTTCACTTAGCTGCTGGACTGTAAGGATTTCATAACATTTATGTTAGTGCTATCAGGTTGTGAGGATGTATGGATGGTGACTTTGGACAGGACACATGGATGGGGTGATAGTAATGGTCACGCATGCCTGGCTTGCTGCGCTGCCCCCCTGGCCCACACATTTACACCACCGATATCAGTAGAACATACACACCTCCCTCTCCCTGCTCCCCTGTTCTCTCAGAATGTAGTGGTTATGTAATGAGCCAGCTGGTGTCTCTAGGGGAGGTTGGCTTGGCCTTGGCCCCATGACGCTTGCAACGCCAGGGTTGTGGGTTCGATTCCCACGGGGGACCAGAATGAAAATGTATGCACTCACTACTGTAAGTCGCTCTTGATAAGAGCGTCTGCTAAATGACTAAAATGTCTCGGCATGCACCATCACCCACTGCCCAGGCCTCTCTGTGTCTACGGGCCAACCAATAACACTGTGGGGTTTAGGCTTTCTATTTTATGGAAAGGGACAATATCTCAGTGGCATGAAACAATCCTTCTGCATAGGCTGTAGCGTGTGTGTGTGGTGTCTGTCCATATGTTTCATTGCAGGGCCAGATGGGTGCAATGAGGTGAGTGCTGAGTCTGTTGAATGGTGCATTTCTACCACGAGGTATAACTCATTATGTCATTATCATTATTTACCCTCTCATCAAAAAATACACTGGTCAGAGTAAGAGAAAGACTTGGTTTCTCACCCTATAATATAGGACCCATATCAATTCATCATCAGATATTTTTATTTATTTATTTTATTTATTTATTTATTTATTTATTTTATTTATTTAGCAGACGCTCTTATCCAGAGTGACTTACAGGAGCAATTATGGTTAAGTGCCTTGCTCAAGGGCACATCGACAGATTTTTCACCTAGTCGGCTCGGGGATTAGAACCAGCGACCTTTCGGTTACTGGCACAACGCTCTTACCCACTAAGCTATGTCCCTCTGCTGAGTGCAGTGTGTGTCTGGGTGTCACAGTCATCATCAGGTCTTTCAGATCATTGGTGTCACAGGACCCAAACACACAGCTGCAGTCTCTCTCTTTCTTATTCTGTCCTTCTCTCTCTGTGTCTATCTTCCTCCTCTGTGATGTCTGAGTGTTCCTTCCCCAGCTCTGTCACCAAAGGGGATTTGCTACTGTGAGCGTGCATGTGTGTGTGTGTGTGTATGTGTGTGTGTGTGTGTATGTGTGTGTGTGCACGCTGACACTGCACATCAAAGGGTCTGCTAGAGACATTGTCTGGGAGAATGAGCTTCAGAGTGCAGGCTGCTCGCCCTCGGCCCAGACACACACACACACACACACACAGACTTAGACATAATCTGGAATAGAACGAAACAGACTTTTCAGAATAGAATAGACACTAATAAAATAGAATCAACAACACAGACATTTCAGAATATAATATACAGTACATTTTGAAAGGAGAGGTCAGGTGATGGAATCCATTGTCCAAAACATCCTTCCTCTGCTGTAGTGGAGAATCAGCGATTGCTGACCCACTCCTAAATTAGGACCTGAAAATGGATGCCATAGACAGATGAAATTCGGATTTGGTTTGCCTGCCATTTGCTTCTGCTGGGTTTGTGAAATAGAATACCCTCTCTTCCATACACTCAGATATTTGCGAAACAGGCTCCTAAAGCCACTCAAAGCTGCACAGACTCAGTGGTTTGAGGTAATGCTAACATCTAAAGTCAGTATCCAATTTCAGCTGCCATGTCCTTATTTCAAGGTCTTTTACGCTGTCCTGCCCTTGAGCAAATACGTTTAAAACTCTAAAAATAGATGTTTTCCCTGATACAGTAGCTGAGGAGATTGCCTCGTGGTTGGAGGAGCTACCAGAGGTGTAATTCCAGCCCCTTTAACTATGCAGACAGCTGTAACAGTCAAATATGCTGTCTTTGATTAATCACTTCAAATATGTTCCAAGGGATTTATAAAAAAGGTGTCATGGAAAGAACTTGCATACATCTCTAGGTACCACACGGACCATTGAAGGAGACTAGAAACTAGATAATATTCATATAAGAACTTTAGGTATGTTTGTTTTTGTGTTTTTCATGCTTGCTGCTACTATTTTCAGTAGCCTATGACTAGGGGGAATTAGCATGAAAACATATCTGCATAAATTAAATGATCAGATAAGGAAGCTTGAAGATACGTTTCTGTGAACAACCTTCAATTTCATGTAATTTAATCCATGCAAAAAATAATGTAAACAAATTTAGCTTGAGGAGAGAATGTTCCAGAACGGCTCTTTCGAATGTTGAGAATAAATGTTCAGAATGCTTTGCCACTTGTGCTGCTGAGTCACAATGACCCAATATATGTATTAACCCTAGATGACTCACAGGGGTGCCCTGTTTTGAACCCACCACACAGCCATTTTGGTATTCCTCCATTGTAAAAAAAAAAGAAAAAGATTTTGGAAGCTATAGAAATGCATTTCTTAATTTATATATTCGTTTTTGACAAGTATATCCTATTACTGACACCTAAATGCATACTTTGAAATTATATTATGTGAACTGAACATAAAAAAATATATTAAACATATTCCTTAAAGTATTTTTTTAGAGAGTACTAACGCTACTCCCCCACTACAACAAATAAATACTTAAACACATGTAATTTTGACAATTTTATTGAAATAATGTAGTATTCCATTCATTACTATGGAGGACTGCTCCTTCTGAGGAGTACCAATATGGCAGCCGGTGCCTTCAAAGCCTCTCATTGACCATTAGATAGCATCAGCAATCCAGGGTTTATACATATCATTGCAATGACCTCACGATTACAGAGAAACTATTGGTCAATATTCATAGGTTGCACCTCCATCACTCGGTAGCGTCATGCCATTGTTATGAACGTTCTCAAGCTGCCCTCCGCCATTGTGGTGCCCAAAAGTCGTGATAACCATAGAGAATGATAGAGGCCTCTATTGGCCAAAGGGCAGTTTTAGCATGGGCAGCACCATTAAGGGCTTCCACTATGCTTCCGCCATTTTAAAGTAGTCAAAGACATCAACTGGGTGGGGATTCCTATGGGTTGTAGCCTCAATGGCAATGCCCATGCTGTCACAGATGCTATAATGGCACAGATATAAAGATGAGTCCTCTATCTCTATGTGATAAACCCAGTAATTCTGTGAATGCAGGCAAATGACTGTTTTGTCTAATTTACACTATATTGGCCTGGAATAACGATGACATTGCTAAAGTAGGCAAATACTTAGTAGGAAACAACTTTGCCATCATTATCATGTTGTCAAATTTACTTTAGACAAATGGTAATGTTGTCATTAGCTAGCAAAGTTAGTCAAAAATAGCTAACCATGCTAACGTTAGCTTGCTAAAATCCAGTGGTCTCCCCTCAATATTAGCTAGCTAGCTAACGTTATACTGCATCTAAAGTCAATCTGGCGACATCAAAATTATGACAAAAGGTTTTCCTACTAATTAGTTGGCTCCTTTTGAAATGTCATTGTATTTCCAAGCCACTGTGTTGCACTTTTTATGAAATCTTCATCAGTGCTCATTGAGAATGCATTGAGTAGAATGCTCAGTCGTGCATCAGTCCTAAAACTAATGTTCAAAACAATATTGTGACGGAACATGCAACCCTTGGTGTGTTAGAACAACATATTAAGCCTATTAACACACCAAGGTTTACCTGAAGTGAACCAAGACTCCTTGAAACTTTCCTCATTGGATTTCCCCAGACAGTGTTGTGAAAGTTGTTTACTTCCTAAAATTAACCAGTGAGCACAGATAGCGAGCCATTTAGCACACTCATGGTGATATGTACTAGAATTTCAAACTACGTTTACTGCTGGGGGTAATGGTTCATGACAGAATACATTGAATCCCTAAAAGTAGCCAGATGCTCACCGTTTGATGATGATATATGTTTGTGAATGAGATGCTTGTGATCAACCAACTACATATCATTGCAATGACCTCACGATTACAGAGAAACTATTGGTCAATATTCATAGGTTGCACCTCCATCATTCGGTAGCGTCATGCCATTGTTATGAACGTTCTCAAGCTGCCCTCCGCCATTGTGGTGCCCAAAAGTCGTGATAACCATAGAGAATGATAGAGGCCTCTATTGGCCAAAGGGCAGTTTTAGCATGGGCAGCACCATTAAGGGCTTCCACTATGCTTCCGCCATTTTAAAGTAGTCAAAGACATCAACTGGGTGGGGATTCCTATGGGTTGTAGCCTCAATGGCAATGCCCATGCTGTCACAGATGCTATAATGGCACAGATATAAAGATGAGTCCTCTATCTCTATGTGATAAACCCAGTCATTCTGTGAATGCAGGCAAATTACTGTTTTGTCTAATTTACACTATATTGGCCTGGAATAACGATGACATTGCTAAAGTAGGCAAATACTTAGTAGGAAACAACTTTGCCATCATTATCATGTCGTCAAATTTACTTTAGACAAATGGTAATGTTGTCATTAGCTAGCAAAGTTATTCAAAAATAGCTAACCATGCTAACGTTAGCTAGCTAAAATCCAGTGGTCTCCCCTCAATATTAGCTAGCTAGCTAACGTTATACTGCATCTAAAGTCAATCTGGCGACATCAAAATTATGACAAAAGGTTTTCCTACTAATTAGTTGGCTCCTTTTGAAATGTCATTGTATTTCCAAGCCACTGTGTTGCACTTTTTATGAAATCTTCATCAGTGCTCATTGAGAATGCATTGAGTAGAATGCTCAGTCGTGCATCAGTCCTAAAACTAATGTTCAAAACAATATTGTGACGGAACATGCAACCCTTGGTGTGTTAGAACAACATATTAAGCCTATTAACACACCAAGGTTTACCTGAAGTGAACCAAGACTCCTTGAAACTTTCCTCATTGGATTTCCCCAGACAGTGTTGTGAAAGTTGTTTACTTCCTAAAATTAACCAGTGAGCACAGATAGCGAGCCATTTAGCACACTCATGGTGATATGTACTAGAATTTCAAACTACGTTTACTGCTGGGGGTAATGGTTCATAACAGAATACATCGAATCCCTAAAAGTAGCCAGTTGGTCACCGTTTGATGATGATACCTGTTTGTGAATGAGATGCTTGTGATCAACCAACTACCATCAACCAATGACTGTATATTCAAACACATCGGAGTAGGTAGGCATAGTTAGGAGCAGCGTTGACAGTGATGGCTGTCCGAGCCAAAGGCTGCTAGTCCCTCTAATAGGCCTGAGGTCCTGACCCCCAGAAGTGGGCAGAGTGAGGAGTAACTCTATCTCTCCTGATCAGGTTCTCCCTAAGCCACTTCTGTCTGCTCTTCACCTTGCCAAGAGAGAGAAATAGGGATGAAGGTAGGAGAGGAGGGGTAGAGGAATTGAAGGAAGGAGGGAGAGAGGTGGGGCAGGGGTTGACGGAGGGAGGGAGGGAGGGGAGGGAGTAGGCCTATAGGAATACAGGGGGCCAGAAAGAAGAGAGTAATTGAAGGAGGAGGTTAGGACTGACACTACACAGTCACTACTGCCACATTCCTGCGTCAGTAAGATTCCAGAGGAGTCTTCTGATGCTGCAGAGAAGACCACTGGAGAGAGAGAAAGAGAAAGAGAGAGAGATGGAGAGAGAGATGGGGGTAGAGAAAAGTGATCCTGGAGTTTGACCCACTCCTGTTAGTTTGCTTAGCCTATACTCTTCAGGTTCTGCTCTTTCATTTTAAAAAAACAACGTTATTTTGCATTTTCAAGGGAAAACCCACATGAAAAAATACTATAGTACTATTGTGGTGCCGTTCTCCTTGAGGAAACCTACTGGACAAATACTTAAAGAGCAAGAGGTTTGTATGAACCTTGCTGTCTGCCTCTCCAACCTAAGCAACAATTTTGCAATTTAGAAATGCGATCTCCAAGAAATGCAATAAGGCACCTCAGGGTTTTTTGGTGTATGGCCAATATACCACGGCTAAGGGCTGTAGTCAGGCACTCTGCTTCGCGTTGTGCCTAAAAACAGCCCTCAGGCCTTATTGTTTAAATAGAAACAGTAATTGATTGATTGAACAATAATTGTTTGAATAAAAAACGTCCATATTCGGTTGCGGCTTGAGGGTTCAACAGAGAGAAGGAGGATGAGATGGATTTGCAGCACGAGGAAAAGATTGGCTGCTGTATTAATAGTTGTACTAATGTGCCACCCATTACTGAAAATAGACGCACGCACAAATTTACACATTGTTAGAGTGTTCACTGACCCATCGGCCCAGAGCAGGAGGATTGGGGTCAGTTTAGAGTGTATGTGTGTGTGTCTGTGTAACAGAGAGAACATCTTAGGAAGAAGATTAGCTACTGGGCTAAGACTGGTCTATATCTGCCATTGATATAGGTGCGTGTGTGTGTGTGTGTCTGTAGCAGATTTATTCTGTGTGTATGCATGTGTGTGTACCTGTTGCAGTGAGGACATCTTAGAAAGTTAGCCGATTAACCGTGTTAGCGTCTGTGCTAAGACTGGCCTATATCTGCCATTGATCCTTAGTG
This sequence comes from Coregonus lavaretus, assembly GCF_964263955.1. Taxonomy (NCBI): domain Eukaryota; kingdom Metazoa; phylum Chordata; class Actinopteri; order Salmoniformes; family Salmonidae; genus Coregonus; species Coregonus lavaretus. The sequence goes on along the minus strand of NC_140012.1, from coordinate 23,031,709 downwards.
GGACCATATGTTCCCATACAGAAAGGGAAGCCTCCACACTAACAAGCTTATGTTACTGTTTGTTATGTATGTCTTCCTCTCTCTCTCTCTCTCTGACCAGACCCATTAACACAACTGATTTACAGCCTCACCAGCCTATATTTACAGAAAGACCGGTCTTCATCAGCAACTAGGGTTGCAAAGGGAGGGCATATTGCTTGAAACTTTCACATTTGACCAGTAAACTACCAGAATTTTGGTATCTTTCAAGGATTTTATGTCATCTATCACAATGCATTTTAGTGCCCCTTTTAGGTACTTCAGATTATCACAGGTGTCTGTAATTATCTCTGGCCCTCTGTGTGGCATAATCACATGCAAAATATATGAAATAATTAAATATGATTAAAAAAATAAAAATAAAATAGAATGCCAAAGCTGTAAAACATCCTAAATATAAACCATAAACTTAGTGAATACCATTGGTGTTTAATATGAGTGTTTCATGAAATATCCTGTATATATCGTTTTTTCACACTTGTATTTATTTTACTATGTCAATATGTATTTGTTAATGTTTTGGCTTCAAACAGGTGGCAGTTGTGAAGAAAAGTCAATCGTTGGAAGAGTAGCAGAGTTAATTGAAAATAATGCCATTGTTAATTAGATGCTTTTTTCATTAATTAGGCTATTTTCTCTTAAACTCTCTCTAGAAACTCATGGACAATATGGACACAAATGTATACTATACAGTGCATTCGGAAAGTATTCAGACCTCTTCCCTTTTTCCACATTTTGTTATGTTACAGCCTTATTCTAAAATGGATTAAATGAAATGTTTTCCTCATTAATCTACACACAATACCCCATAATGACAAAGCGAAAACAGTTTTTTTGACATTTTTGCAAGTGTATTAAAAATAAAAAACAGAAATACCTTATTTACCTTTGCTATGAGACTTGAAATTAAGCTCAGGTGCATCCTGTTTCCATTGATCATCCTTGAGATGTTTCTACAACTTCATTGGAGTCCACCTGTGGTAAATTCAATTGATTGGACATGATTTTGAAAGGCACACACCTGTCTATATAAGGTCCCACAGTTGACAGTGCATGTCAGAGCAAACACCAAGCCATGAGGTCGAAGGAATTGTCCGTAGAGCTCAGAGACAGGATTGTGTTGAGACACAGATCTGGGGAAGGGTACCAAAACATTTATGCAGTATTGAAGGTCCCCAAGAACACAGTGGCCTCCATCATTCTTAGATGGAAGAAGTTTGGAACCACCAAGACTCTACCTAGAGCTGGCCGCCCAGTCAAACTGAGCAATCGGGGGAGAAGGGCCTTGGTCAGAGGGGTGACCAAGAACCCGATGGTCACTCTGACAGAGCTCTAGAGTTCCTCTGTGGAGATGGGAGAACCTTCCAGTAGGACAACCATCTCTGCAGCACTCCACCAATCAGGCCTTTGCAAAAAGGAACCTAAAGGACTCTCAGACCATGAGAAACAAGATTATCTGGTCTGATGAAACCAAGATTGAATTATTTGGCCTGAATGCCAAGCGTCACGTCTGGATGAAACCTGGCACCATCCCTAAGGTGAAGCATGGTGGTGGCAGCATCATGCTGTGGGGATGTTTTTCAGCGGCAGGGACTGAGAGACTAGTCAGCATGGAGGGAAAGATGAACGGAGCAAAGTACAGAGAGATCCTTGATGAAAACCTGCTCCAGAGCGCTCAGGACCTCAGACTGGGGCGAAGGTTGACCTTCCAACAGGTCAATGACCCTAAGCACACAGCCAAGACAACGGAGGAGTAGCTTCGGGACAAGTCTCTGAATGTCCTTGAGTGGCCCAGCCAGAGCTCAGACTTGAACCCGATCTAACATCTCTGGAGAGACCTGAAAATAGCTGTGCAGCGACGCTCCCCATCCAACCTGACAGAGCTTGAGAGGATCTGTAGAGAAGAATGGGAGAAACTCCCCAAATACAGGTGTGCCAAGCTTGTAGTGTCATACCCAAGAAGACTCGAGGCTGTAATCGCTGCCAAAGGTGCTTCAACAAAGTACTGAGTAAAGGGTCAGAATACTTATGTAAATGTCATATTTTCGTTTTAAATGTTGTATAAATGTGCAAAAAAAATGCTAAAAACCTGTTTTTGCTTTGTCATTATGGGGTATTGTGTGTAGATTGATGAGGGGAAAAAAAACTATTTTATCAATAAGGCTGTAACGTAACAAAATGTGGAAAACTTCAAGGCGTCTGAATACTTTCCGAAGGCACTGTATGTGAATTCAAGTATAAATTACCAAAGTTATGATAGATTGCCATAGATTTTCTGTTAATTACCTAAATTACTGAAGATTCCGGTATCTTTGATAAATTACCGGTAGCTTTGCAACCCTATCAGCAACACAGTGGTCAGCAAGACATGTACTGTAGTAGGCCTGTTACGTTTATTGATGTTTTTATTCTCCTCTTCTTTGGGCAGAGCTGACAGACTTTATGCTTCCCCTCCTCTCCTCTATGTTGTATTTACAGTAGGCCTATCATTGTGGTGGTAAGGGTAGGCATCAACACATCCGCCACTCTGATCCTCAACACGGGGGCCCCTCAGGGGTGCGTGCTTAGTCCCCTCCTGTACTCCCTGTTCACCCACGACTGCGTGGCCAAGCACGACTCCAACACCGTCATTAAGTTTGCTGATGACACAACGGTGGTAGGCCTGATCACCGGCAACGATGAGATAGCCTATAGGGAGTTTGTCAGAGACCTGGCAGTGTGGTGCCAGGACAACAACCTCTCCCTCATTTACATTTACATTTACATCATTTAGCAGACGCTCTTATCCAGAGCGACTTACAAATTGGTGCATTCACCCTATAGCCAGTGGGGTTTTTTTTTTTGGGGGGGGGGGGGGGGGGGGGTAGATGGATTACTTTATCCTATCCCAGGTATTCCTTAAAGAGGTGGGGTTTCAAATGTCTCCGGAAGGTGGTGAGTGACTCCGCTGTCCTGGCGTCGTGAGGGAGCTTGTTCCACCATTGGGGTGCCAGAGCAGCGAACAGTTTTGACTGGGCTGAGCGGGAACTATGCTTCCGCAGAGGAAGGGGAGCCAGCAGGCCAGAGGTGGATGAACGCAATGCCCTCGTTTGGGTGTAGGGACTGATCAGAGCCTGAAGGTACGGAGGTGCCGTTCCCCTCACTGCTCCATAGGCAAGCACCATGGTCTTGTAACGGATGCGAGCTTCAACTGGAAGCCAGTGGAGTGTGCGGAGGAGGGGGGTGACGTGAGAGAACTTGGGAAGGTTGAACACCAGACGGGCTGCGGCATTTTGGATGAGTTGTAGGGGTTTATTGGCACAGGCAGGGAGCCCAGCTAACAGCGAGTTGCAGTAATCCAGACGGGAGATGACAAGTGCCTGGATTAGGACCTGTGCCGCTTCCTGTGTAAGGCAGGGTCGTACTCTCCGAATGTTGTAGAGCATGAACCTGCAGGATCGGGTCACCGCCTTGATGTTAGCGGAGAACGACAGGTTGTTGTCCAGGGTCACGCCAAGGCTCTTCGCACTCTGGGAGGAGGACACAACGGAGTTGTCAACCGTGATGGCGAGATCATGGAACGGGCAGTCCTTCCCTGGGAGGAAGAGCAGCTCCGTCTTGCCAGGGTTCAGCTTGAGGTGGTGATCCGTCATCCATACTGATATGTCTGCCAGACATGCAGAGATGCGATTTGCCACCTGTATCGTCAGCGTAGCAATGATAGGAGAGGCCATGTGAGGATATGACAGAGCCAAGTGACTTGGTGTATAGGGAGAAAAGGAGAGGGCCTAGAACTGAGCCCTGGGGGATACCAGTGGTGAGAGCACGTGGTGCGGAGACAGCTTCTCGCCACGCCACTTGGTAGGAGCGACCGGTCAGGTAGGACGCAATCCAGGAGTGAGCCGCGCCGGAGATGCCCAGCTCGGAGAGGGTGGAGAGGAGGATCTGATGGTTCACAGTATCAAAGGCAGCAGACAGGTCTAGAAGGACAAGAGCAGAGGAGAGAGAGTTAGCTTTAGCAGTGCGGAGAGCCTCCGTGACACAGTGAAGAGCAGTCTCAGTTGAATGACCAGTCCTGAAACCTGACTGGTTTGGATCAAGAAGGTCATTCTGAGAGAGATAGCAAGAGAGTTGGCTAAAGACGGCACGCTCAATAGTTTTGGAAAGAAAAGAAAGAAGGGATACTGGTCTGTAGTTGTTGACATCAGTGGGATCGAGTGTTGGTTTTTTGAGAAGGGGTGCAACTCTCGCTCTCTTGAAGACGGAAGGGACATAGCCAGCGGTCAAGGATGAGTTGATCAGCGAGGTGAGGTAGGGGAGAAGGTCACCGGAGATGGTCTGGAGAAGAGAGGAGGGGATGGGGTCAAGCGGGCAGGTTGTTGGGCGGCCTGCAGTCACTAGTCGCAAGATTTTATCTGGAGAGAGAGGGGAGAGAAAGAAGTCAAAGCATAGGGTAGGGCAGTGTGAGCAGGACCAGCAGTGTCATTAGACTTAACAAACGAGGATCGGATGTCGTCAACCTTCTTTTCAAAGTGGTTGACGAAGTCATCCACAGAGAGGGAGGAGGGGGGGGGGGGGTGGGGGTGAGGATTCAGCAGTGAGGATAATGTGGCAAAGAGCTTCCTAGGGTTAGAGGCAGATGCTTGGAATTTAGAGTGGTAGAAAGTGGCCTTAGCAGCAGAAACAGATGAAGAAAATGTAGAGAGGAGGGAGTGAAAAGATGCCAGGTCGGCAGGGAGTTTAGTTTTCTTCCATTTCCGCTCAGCTGCCCGGAGCTCTGTTCTGTGAGCTCGCAATGAGTCATCAAGCCACGGAGCTGGAGGGGAGGACCGAGCCGGCCGGGAGGATAGGGGACACAGGGAGTCAAAGGATGCAGAAAGGGAGGAGAGGAGGGTTGAGGAGGCAGAATCAGGAGATAGGAGGGAGAAGGATTGAGCAGAGGGAAGAGATGATAGGATGGAAGAGGAGAGAGTAGTGGGAGAGAGAGAGCGAAGGTTGCGGCGGCGCGTTACCATCTGTGTAGGGGCAGAGTGAGTAGTGTTGGAGGAGAGCGAGAGAGAAAAGGATACAAAGTAGTGGTCGGAGACATGGAGGGGAGTTGCAGTGAGATTAGTAGAAGAGCAACATCTAGTAAAGATGAAGTCAAGCGTATTGCCTGCCTTGTGAGTAGGGGGGGACGGTGAGAGGGTGAGGTCAAAAGAGGAGAGGAGTGGAAAGAAGGAGGCAGAGAGAAATGAGTCAAATGTAGACGTAGGGAGGTTGAAATCCCCCAAAACTGTGAAGGGTGAGCCATCCTCAGGAAAGGAACTTATCAAGGCGTCAAGCTCATTGATGAACTCTCCAAGGGAACCTGGAGGGCGATAGATGACAAGGATATTAAGCTTAAATGGGCTAGTGACTGTGACAGCGTGGAATTCAAATGAGGAGATAGACAGATGGGTTAGGGGAAAAATTGAGAATGACCACTTGGGAGAGATGAGGATTCCTGTGCCACCACCCCTCTGACCAGATGCTCTCGGGGTATGCGAGAACACATGGTCAGACGAGGAGAGAGCAGTAGGAGTAGCAGTGTTTTCAGTGGTAATCCATGTTTCCGTCAGCGGCAGGAAGTCGAGGGACTGGAGGGTAGCATAGGCTGGGATGAAGTCAGCCTTGTTGGCAGCAGAACGGCAGTTCCAGAGGCTGCCTGAGACCTGGAACTCCAGGTGTGTGGTGCGTGCAGGGACCACCAGGTTAGAGAGGCAGCAGCCACGCGGTGTGAGGCGTTTGTGTAGCCTGTGCGTAGAGGAGAGAACAGGGATAGGCAGAGGCATAGTTGACAGGCTGTAGCAGATGGCTACAATAATGCAGAGGAGATCGGAATGAAATGAACTAAACATCTGGGAAAGGAGAGAGCAGGGCCTCCCTTACCAAAAAAAATATAACTCTCCCAACTTCCACCTCAGAAACTATAATTGTTTCACTGAACCACCCAAATAAAACTCTCCCAACTTCCACTTTAGAAATTAGAATTGTTGTAAACTACAGCGGTTCAATGTTTCAAGGAATAGACTCAACTTACTTTATTCAGCTAGCTAACTATGACGCCATAGCTAACTAGCATGCTAGCATCCAATAACACACAGTTTAGCACCAATACTTGGTTACAACAAACTACCAATAGTGTGTTAACACACTAAACAGATAATTCGTGTCCGTGTCTAGTTCTTTCATAACGCAGCAATAATTAAACGTTGGCTAGCTAGCACAAAGATATTGTATTTAGCTACCACAGTACAGCTAGCTGGTAGTGTTGGCTAGCTAGCAATGGCTGCTGTGTTGACTTTGTTTGAAAAACGGCGTCGCTGCGAACGAATGTAGCTGGCTAAAAGGATATTGTATTTAGTTGCTACCGTTGCTAATAGCTACTCCAACTAGTCCAGGAGGTGAGTTAGCTAGCTAGCTTCGTGCTACACCCGGCACCGCCGAATACAAAAGTAACCTACAATAACCACATACAACAACTACCCACAACAGCCCACGATGCCTACCTATAATACCTAGTAATATACAGCCCACGATGCCTACCTATAATACCTAACTACAATCTAAATACACAGTTTAAGCCTTACTCGACAAAGCCCAAGCTATGTATAAAGCCAAACTTACCCGACGCCAGCTGTCTGGGTGGCAGACTGCAATCAGTAGCTGTAATTAAGTACAGCAGCTACCAACCACCTAACGTTAATGCCTCGGATAATGAGGTTAGAAAAACAGCTGAATGGTAGGTAGCTAGCTGGCTCAATTACAGGTACTCTTAAGCGTGAAATAACATTGGAAACAACTAACCACAGTTGCTAAAAGTTACCAGTGGCTACCCGCTAGCTAGCTAGCTTTGTTGGTCCAAGTAGTGGGTTAGCTAGCCTCATGCTTCGCCGGGGTCCGCCGAATACAATACTTACCTACAATAATTACCTACAATAACCTACAATAACCTACAATAACTACCTAAGTAAACTACCTATAATACCTAACTACAATACCTACCTACAATCTAAATACATGGTTTAAGCTTTACTCAACACCATATAAGAAGCCAAGCTTACCTCCTGCTAGAGAAAACACAACCTCTCCCGACCACCGTGTTAAATGCATTCAACATGAGCAAGACAAAGGAGATGATCATGGACTACAGGAAAAGGAGGGCCGAACACGCCCCCATTCACATCGACGGGGCTGTAGTGGAGCTGGTCGAGCGTTTCAAGTTCCTTGGTGTCCACATCACCAACAAACTATCATGGTCCAAACACACCAAGAAAGTTGTGAAGAGGGCACGACAACGCCTTTTCCCCCTCAGGAGACTGAAAAGAGTTGGTCTGGGTCCCATTGCCCCTTAGCAAGCACCAGTTAGCCTTGAGCTAGCCTCGAGCGAGGCCCATCTCCCGGCTATCTACCTCTCTATCAACCGGACGGGACCTCCTAGTGTTGACACGGAGCCCCGCCGATCCAACATGACTGGTTTGCCTGACGAAATCATCTGATGTGGTTTCAACAGGCTTCCCGTTACGACGTCGACCACGAAGATCCATCTGCTAGCCCCGGCCCGCTAGCACACGCAAGCCGGGCCTCTTGCTCGCCAGTGCTGTAGCAGCCCCCGAACTACCTCCGAACTCTCCTATTGCTGTTCACTGGATCTTATGATAACTCAGCTATACAGTTGATGCCTGCTGGACTGTTCCTTTATACGGTACCGCATCCATGTTTAGCCTCAGCCCAAACTTTGTCACCATTACCAGCTGTTGTCTTAGCTCTCTCGAATAACACCTGTGATTGCTTTATGCCTCTCTCCTATGTCAACATGCCTTCTTATTGCTGTTTCGGTTATTTCTTATTGTACTATTTCACTGTAGACCCCCAGCCCAGCTCAACCTGCCTTAGACCGCTCCTTTGTCCCACCCCCCATACACGCGGAGACCAACTCAATCGGTGCCTCCAGTGATGCTATCTCTTTCATCGTTACCCAACGCTTAGGTTTACCTCCACTGTACTCATTTCCTTCCATATCCTTGTCTGTACATAATGCCCTGAATCTATTCTACAACGCCCGGAAATCTGCCCCTTTTTTTCTCTGTACCCAATGCACTAGAAGACCAGATCTTAAAAGCCTTTAGCCGTATCCTTATTCTACTCCTCCTCTGTTCCTCTGGTGATGTAGAGGTTAACCCAGGCCCTGTAGCCCCCAGTATCACTCCTACTCCCCAGGTGTTATCATTTGTTGATTTCTGTAACCGTAAAAGCCTTGGTTTCTTGCACGTTAACATCTGAAGCCTCCTCCCTAAGTTTGAGTTATTCACTGTGTTAGCACACTCCGCCAACCCTGATGTTCTAGCAGTGTCTGAATCCTGGCTTAGGAAGGCCACCAAAAATTCAGAAATGTCCATCCCCAACTACAACATTTTCCATCTCGATAGAACTGCCAAATGGGGTGGGGTTGCAATCTACTGTAGAGATAGCCTGCAGAGCTCTATCATACTATCCAGGTCTGTGACCAAACAGTTTGAGCTTCTACTTCTAAAAATCCACCTTTCCAGAAATAAGTCTCTCACTGTTGCCGCTTGCTACAGACCCCCCTCAGTCCCCAGCTGTGCCCTGGACACCATATGTGAACTGATTTCCCCCCATCTATCCTCAGATTTCGTACTGCTTGGTGACCTAAACTGGGATATGCTTAACACCCAGGCCAACCTACAATCTAAAATAGATGCCCTCAATCTCACACAAATTATCAACGAACCTACCAGGTAAAACCCAAAATCTGTAAATAAGGGCAGCCTCATAGATATCATCCTGACAAATATACCCTCTAAATACACCTCCGCTGTCTTCAACCAGGATCTCAGCAATCACTGCCTTATTGCCTGTGTCCGTAATGGGTCCGCGGTCAAACGACCACCCCTCATCACTGTCAAACGCTCCCTAAAACACTTTAGCGAGCAGGCCTTTCTAATTGACCTGGCTCGGGTATCCTGGATGGATATTGACCTCATTCTGTCAGTAGAGGATGCCTGGTTGTTCTTTAAAAGTGCTTTCCTCTCAATCTTAAATAAGCATGCCCCATTCAAACAATTCAGAACTAAGAACAGATATAGCACCTGGTTCTCCTCATACTTGACTGCCCTTGACCAGCACAAAAACATCCTGTGGCGTACTGCATTAGCATTGAACAGCCCCCGCGATATGCAACTTTTCAGGGAAGTCAGGAACCAATATACACAATCAGTTAGGAAAGCAAATGCTAGCTTTTTCAAACAGAAACTAGCATCCTGTAGCACTAACTCCAAAAAGTTTTGGGACACTTTAAAGTCCATGGAAAATAAGAGCACCTCCTCCCAACTGCCCACTGCACTGAGGCTAGGAAACACTATCACCACCGATAAATCTACAATAATCGAGAATTTCAACAAGCATTTTGCTACGGCTGGCCATGCTTTCCACCTGGCTACCACAACTCTCTTTTCTTAAAACTGCATTGTTGGTTAAGGGCTTGTAAGTACGCATTTCACAATAAGGTTGTATTCAGCGCATGTGACAAATAAAATTTGATTTGATTCGAGAAGCCCCTAACAGCTACCTATGCTTGACTTCATCTGGTTATATCTATTTATAATGGGTCAATATACTATAGTTGCCCTGTACCAGAGACTTTAATCTGTGTATTAACAATGTTAATCTGAGTCTGTGTGTACTGTTGTTTACTCACGGAAGGCCAGACCAAGACCCCAACATGACATGGCTACCACACCCGTTTGTGATTTCTAGTGTTCCAAAATAAATTCCCTGGTTTTCCCGAAATCCCAGTTGGAGGATTCCCGGAATCAGGAGGGAATAAGCAGGAAATCTGTCAGCCTCCAACCAGGATTTCTGGAAAACCAGGGAATTTATTGAAAGTTTCCAAAATGTTGCGTCCCTAATGACTTCTACCTGCAGATACTGTCATCTCTCCTTCACAGCTTATGGCAGAAAACATTATTTCCCTATTTTAAAAGTAGGACCTGCACGCTCAGATGTTACCGAGTACTTTTCGAACGGGTTGTACAACTCAAGACTGCTTAGGCATTAGCTCAAGAAGCTAACACAAGTCAGTCTTCAGATCTCAGACAAGGTTCATGCGAGCATAGTTTTTTCTTATCATATGGTCCTATCATTGTAAAATGTTACAGCCACGGATTGAAGTGAGCGGAGGAACATGGAATCATGTTGAGAGGTCACCGCCCCAGTCATCGCAGCCTCCACAGTGTTGTGCGTCTTTCTGCCCACTGAGAAATGTTGGCCATACAGGGCACTGTGACACAAGGGTGACACCACGGTTGCACACCAACAAGGGCACTCAGCTGACACACACACACACACACACACACCATGTTCTACCATAGTTCAATCACCCCCACATTCCATTCTCATGGAAAATCACAGTTGTAATTAAGATTTGAAATAAATATGTGTTACCTTACCTCCTGTTTTTGGCTCTACACCCTATGCTCTGATCTTGGAGAGAGAGGAGTGGAGAGGTTCAGGAGAGATCATGTGCTTGTTTATGACACACAGCTGTTGGGGAGAGTGGTCGGAGGGTGGGGGTTGGGCTGGGTGTTGCACAGTTGGGACTTCTCTCTCAGTTTTGCCCTTTGAGGGAGGCCCACACCTGACCCCACTCACCTTCTCCTACTCCTCTTCTCTCATCTCCTCCACTTTCATCACCTCTTCTCCCCTGCCCCTGCCAATCTCAGCTGCCTCAGGAAAACCTGTAAGCATTTCCCCTCTCAGAGTGTGTGTGTGCGTGTGTGCGTGTGTGTGTGTGTGTGTGTGTGTGTGTGTGGGTGTGTGTGTGTGTGAGTGCATGCCTCTCCCCCCTTCTCTGGGTAGATCTGTGACTTACCTCCCAGTGTGAAGACACCTAATCTGTTTGTGTGTGTGTGTGTGTGTGTGTGTGTGTAAGAGGCTCAGAGCATTACCACCCCAGTGATATAGTGGTAGAGCCTTGTCTGGCCCTGGTCTGAGGTACTCTTAGGCCAGGATTCAATCAAATCAGTGCTAACACGCGATAGCCGATAAAAATGCATAGCTTTTCATTGCTTTTATTTAGGCGATTTGGAGGTATAACTGTGTTAGAGCTGCCAAATCCAAAAGCGGCTCCTGGGGCCTCATTAATAAACCTTGCGTACTTACAAAATATAGCCCAAAATTTGCATGCAGCAGTTTTCATGCAAAAGTTGGCATTTATAAAGAATGTACTTGAAGTGAGAATGTACTCATCTCCCAGCAAACTTTAGACCATGCATACACACATCTGCTAGTGGTTGAGATATTGTATTGCAAGCTGTCAAGTATTTTGTGCAAATGGGGATATGATGAAAAGCTTATTCATAAAAAACTAAAAACATATTAACAAGAAAGCAACGATTTGCCATTGGTGAGAAGAAAGAATATCTGTGTTTTATTTTTTTAAATCTAAAATAATTAGACATCAGAATCTTTTAATTAGACATAGGAATCGTATAATTAGACATAGGAATCTTTTATATATTAAATATATTATATTTTTCCTGTTTTATTTTCATAACCATTGCAGAATATATTCCTCACCTTTCCTGGCTGTGGTGGGTTCATATTCCCAAAGGAGCCATGCGCATCTCTCATTTAATTGGACCTAGTAGCCTAGTAGGCCTAAATAGATAGCCTATAGGCTATGTATTTCAAGCATTGCAATATCATAGGCAACGCAGCTTATAATACCGGTATACACTGAGTATACCAAACATAAGGAACACCTTCCTAAAATTGAGTTGTACCCCCCCACTTTGCCCTCAGAACAGCCTCAATTCGTCGGGGTATGGACTCTACACACAGCTCTGACGCACACACTTACCACATCAGATATACCACCAGGGGTCTTTTCACATTTCCCAAATCCAGACCAAATTCAAGAAAGTGTACAGTATTATATAGAGCCATTATTGCATTAAACCCTTCCATCTCAAATGATCAAATGAACAGCAGACCTGGTTTCAAAAAACAGATAAAGCAACGTCTCACGGCACAACGCCTCTCCCCTATTTGACCTAGATATTTTGTGTGTATGTATTGATATGGAGGCTGTGTGCTGTTTTAACATTTATGGAGTTCTGTCCTTGAGCTGTTCTTGTTTATTAATGTTCTGTACTATGTCATGTTTTATGTTTTGTGTGGACCCCAGGAAGAGTAGCTGCTGCTTTAGCCACAGCTAATGGGGATCCTAATAAAATACCAAATACAAGGGTTCAAAAGCGTTCCACAGGGATGCTGGCCCATGTTGACTCCAATTCTTCCCACAGTTGTGTCAAGTTGGCTGGATTTCCATTGGGTGGTGGAACATTCTTGATACACACGGGAAACTGTTGAGCTTGAAAAACCCAGAAGCGTTGCAGATCTTGACACAAACCGGTGCGCCTGGCACATACTACCATACTCCCTTCAAAGGCACGTAAATCTTTTGTCTTGCCCATTCACCCTCTGAATGGCACACATACACAAGCCATGTCTCAATTGTCTCAAGGCTTAAAAATAATTATTTAACCTGTTCCCTCCCCTTCATCTACACTGATTGAAGTACATTTAACAGTTTACATTTTTTATTGTCACTTGCACAAGTAGGCCTACAGTGAAATGCTTTTCTTGCTTGCTCTTTCCCAACAATGCAGTAATGAATATCAGTAGTACTATAATACACTGCTCAAAAAAATAAAGGGAACACTAAAATAACACATCCTAGATCTGAACGAATGAAATAATCTACTTTTTTCTTTACATAGTTGAATGTGCTGACAACAAAATCACACAAAAATTATCAATGGAAATCAAATTTATCAACCCATGGAGGTCTGGATTTGGAGTCACCCTCAAAATTAAAGTGGAAAACCACACTACAGGCTGATCCAACTTTGATGTAATGTCCTTAAAACAAGTCAAAATTAGGCTCAGTAGTGTGTGTGGCCTCCACGTGCCTGTATGACCTCCCTACAATGCCTGGGCATGCTCCTGATGAGGTGGCGGATGGTCTCCTGAGGGATCTCCTCCCAGACCTGGACTAAAGCATCCGTCAACTCCTGGACAGTCTGTGGTGCAACGTGGCGTTGGTGGATGGAGCGAGACATGATGTCCCAGATGTGCTCAATTGGATTCAGGTCTGGGGAACGGGTGGGCCAGTCCATAGCATCAATGCCTTCCTCTTGCAGGAACTGCTGATACACTCCAGCCACATGAGGTCTAGCATTGTCTTGCATTAGGAGGAACCAAGTGCCAACCGCACCAGCATATGGTCTCACAAGGGGTCTGAGGATCTCATCTCGGTACCTAATGGCAGTCAGGCTACCTCTGGCGAGCACATGGAGGGCTGTGCGGCCCCCCAAAGAAATGCCACCCCACACCATGACTGACCCATCGCCAAACCGATCATGCTGGAGTATGTTGCAGGCAGCAGAATGTTCTCCACGGCGTCTCCAGACTCTGTCACGTCTGTCACATGTGCTCAGTGTGAACCTGCTTTCATCTGTGAAGAGCACAGGGCGCCAGTGGCGAATTTGCCAATCTTGGTGTTCTCTGGCAAATGCCAAACGTCCTGCACGGTGTTGGGCTGTAAGCACAACCCCCACCTGTGGACGTCGGACCCTCATACCACCCTCATGGAGTCTGTTTCTGACCGTTTGAGCAGACACATGCACATTTGTGGCCTGCTGGAGGTCATTTTGCAGGGCTCTGGCAGTGCTCCTCCTTGCACAAAGGCGGAGGTAGCAGTCCTGCTGCTGGGTTGTTGCCCTCCTACGGCCTCCTCCACGTCTTCTGATGTACTGGCCTGTCTCCTGGTAGCGCCTCCATGCTCTGGACACTTCGCTGACAGACACAGCAAACCTTCTTGCCACAGCTCGCATTGATGTGCCATCCTGGATGAGCTGCACTACCTGAGCCACTTGTGTGGGTTGTAGACTCCGTCTCATGCTACCACTAGAGTGAAAGCACCGCCAGCATTCAAAAGTGACCAAAACATCAGCCAGGAAGCATAGGAACTGAGAAGTGGTCTGTGGTCACCACCTGCAAAACCAGTCCTTTATTGGGGGTGTCTTGCTAATTGCCTATAATTTCCACCTGTTGTCTATTCCATTTGCACAACAGCATGTGAAATGTATTGTCAATCAGTGTTGCTTCCTAAGTGGACAGTTTGATTTCACAGAAGTGTGATTGACTTGGAGTTACATTGTGTTGTTTAAGTGTTCCCTTTATTTTTTGGAGCATTGTATATATATACAGTGAGGGAAAAAAGTATTTGATCCCCTGCTGATTTTGTACGTTTGCCCACTGACAAATAAATTATCAGTCTATCATTTTTATGGTAGGTTTATTTGAACAGTGAGAGACAGAATAACAACAACAAAAAATCCAGAAAAACGCATGTCAAAAATGTTATAAATTGATTTTCATTTTAATGAGGGAAATAAGTATTTGACCCCCTCTCAATCAGAAAGATTTCTGGCTCCCAGGTGTCTTTTATACAGGTAACGAGCTGAGATTAGGAGCACTCCCTTTAAGAGTGTGCTCCTAATCTCAGTTTGTTACCTGTATAAAACACACCTGTCCACAGAAGCAATCAATCAATCAGATTCCAAATTCTCCACCATGGCCAAGACCAAAGAGCTCTCCAATGATGTCAGGGAAAGGATTGTAGACCTACACAAGGCTGGAATGGGCTACAAGACCATCGCCAAGCAGCTTGGTGAGAAGGTGACAACAGTTGGTGCGATTATTCGCAAATGGAAGAAACACAAAATAACTGTCAATCTCCCTCGGCCTGGGGCTCCATGCAAGATCTCACCTCTTGAAGTTGCAATGATCATGAGAACGGTGAGGAATCAGCCCAGAACTACACGGGAGGATCTTGTCAATGATCTCAAGACAGCTGAGACCATAGTCACCAAGAAAACAATTGGTAACACACTACGCTGTGAAGGACTGAAATCCTGCAGCGCCCGCAAGGTCCCCCTGCTCAAGAAAGCACATATACAGGCCCGTCTGAAGTTTGCCAATGAAAATATAAATGATTCAGAGGAGAACTGAGTGAAAGTGTTGTGGTCAGATGAGACCAAAATCGAGCTCTTTGGCATCAACTCAACTCGCCGTGTTTGGAGGAGGAGGAATGCTGCCTATGACCCCAAGAACACCATCCCCACTGTCAAAAATGGAGGTGGAAACATTATGCTTTGGGGGTGTTTTTCTGCTAAGGGGACAGGACAACTTCACCGCATCAAAGGGACGATGGACGGGGCCATGTACTGTCAAATCTTGGGTGAGAACATCCTTCCCTCAGCCAGGGCATTGAAAATGGGTCATGGATGGATATTCCAGCATGACAATGACCCAAAACACACGGCCAAGGCAACAAAGGAGTGGCTCAAGAAGAAGCACATTAAGGTCCTGGAGTGGCCTAGCCGGTCTCCAGACCATAATCCCATAGAAAATCTGTGGAGGGAGCTGAAGGTTCGAGTTGCCAAACGTCAGCCTCGAAACCTTAATGACTTGGAGAAGATCTGCAAAGAGGAGTGGAACAAAATCCCTCCTGAGATGTGTGCAAACCTGGTGGCCAACTACAAGAAACGTCTGACCTCTGTGATTGCCAACAAGGGTTTTGCCACCAAGTATTAAGCCATTTTTTGCAGAGGGGTCAAATACTTATTTCCCTCATTAAAATGCTAATCAATTTATATTTTTTTTTTCCTGCTTTAAAAAAACAATTTTTTTTGTTATTCTGTCTCTCACTGTTCAAATAAACCTACCATTAAAATTATAGACTGATCATGTCTTTGTCAGTGGGCAAACGTACAAAATCAGCAGGGGATCAAATACTTTTTCCCTCACTGTATATTTTAAGTCAAGTAGAACAAAAACACACGAGAAATATAACTGTAACTTCGGTAAGTATTGTAATTGCATTTTTTTTGTAGCCTACCCTACAATGTTTCAGAATTTGTGGGCAGTCCTTCGTATTTAGGTCAGTGGAAAAGTCTATATAAAACATAGTTGAATTCAAACGTTCTGCTGACAGGTCCACGACAATTTACCATTGTTTTCTCCTTCAGAAACTGACACAGGCCATTTCCAGATACAGCATAAATTACTGCTAAAACATTCTGCCAACACAGTAAATAGACTAGTAGTTTATGTAAAACATTTGACAGTACGGGTAGGCCACAGTATTGCTGTGTGATAGGAGCGAGTGCCTATTTAATCTCAGAGCCTATACCAAGGCAGGACATATAAACCCAATAATCTATTGATAAACTAAATATTGAACAACAATTCGTCTTTTGTGTGCTGTGGCCTAATGCCAGTAGATCCAAATTATACAGCAAATAAGGGCGTTATTGTCACCATTAAAGGTGAATGTTTAGAAATCTCAATATTTTTGTAAATTCACAGCCTTTTCATAAATGGCACAAGCAGAAATGTAGTGTGACATTTACGCAATTGTTATAAATGAGGCCCCTGGTATTACCTATTTCGTGTTTCCTATCGGCTCCCGGTGTTACCATTTCCATTGAATGCACCGAGTCACATTCGTAAATGCAGTCGCATTACAAGTTCAAACCCTGGAATGTGATGTAATCTACACCTCGATTAGGGTGATATAAAGCCCTATTATTTTGTTTAATGATTTTCTTTAAATGTGGTCATAATTTCTATATAGCCTAGACTTTCGTGTTCTGAACTTCTCACGCCGGTGGGATATAAGGAGGGGTGTTATTTTGTGACAATAACCACAATAGCTCACAGCCTAAACAAAAGCAATGAAAAGCAATGCATTTTGTCGGCTAATGCGGGTTACTGCTGATCTGATTGAATCCTGGCCTTAGAGTGGTTGAAGCTTTGCTGTCTGTGGCTTACCTTTCTATGCCCTTTGGTGCACATGCTGTACCTCTGAATGACGGACTGTGTGTATGTGTGTGTCTGTGTGTGTCTGTGTGTTTCTATATCTCTTACATAGCCCTCGGGCAATGTTTTCTTGCTCCTCTCCTACTGCCCACACATGTGTTCCTCAGTGAGTGTGTGTCCACAAGCCAGACGATTACCATAACACACTACTCTCTCTGCTCCAAGCACTAACAGCACTACTCTAATTCCTGTAGTTAGGATACTTACACTGAACAAAAATACAAACGCAACATGTAAAGTGTTAGTCCCATGTTTCATGAGCTGAAATAAAAGATCCCAGAAATGTCCATATCAAATCATGTGCACAAATGTGTGTATATCCCTGTTAGTGAGCATTTCTCCTTTGCCAAGATAATCCATCCACCTGACAGGTATGGCATATAAAGCTGATTAAACAGCATGATCATTACACAGGTGCACCTTGTGCTGTGGACAATATAAGGCCACTCTAAAATGTGTAGTTTTGTTACACAACACAATGCCACAGATGTCTCAAGTTTTGAGGGAGCGTGCAATTGGCATGATGACTGCAGGAATGTCCACCAGAGCTTTTGCCAAATAATTGAATGTTGATTTCTCTACCATAAGCCGCCTCCAACGTCATTTTAGAGAATTTGGCAGTATGTCCAACCGGCCTCACAACCGCAGACCATGGGTAACCACGCCAGCCCAGGACCTCCACATACGGCTTCTTCACTTCTTCACTTGTGGGTTTGCACAACCGAAGAATTTCTGCGCAAACTGTCAGAAACCGTCTCAGGGAAGCTCATCTGCGTGCTCGTTGTCCTCACCAGGGTCTTGACCTGACTGCAGTTCAGTGTTGTAACCGACTTCAGTGGGCAAATGCTCCCCTTCGATTGCCACTGGCATGCTGGAGAAGTGTGCTCTTCGTGGATGAATCCTGGTTTCAATTGTACCGGGCAGATTTGCTGATGTCAACGTTGTGAACAGTGCCCATGGTGGCGTTGGGGTTATGGTATGGGTAGGCATAAGCTACGGACAACGAACACAATTTCATTTTATCGATGGCAATTTGAATGCACAGAGATACCGTGACGAGATCCTGAAGCCCATTGTCGTGCCATTCATCCGCCGCCATCACCTCATGTTTCAGCATGATAATGCACGGCCCCATGTTGCAAGGATCTGTATACAATTCCTGGAAGCTGAAAATGTCCCAGTTCTTCCATGGCCTGCATACTCACCAGACATGTCGACCATTGAGCATGTTTTGGATGCTCTGGATCGACGTGTGTGACAGCGTGTTCCAGTTCCCTCCAATATCCAGCAACTTCGCACAGCCAATGAAGAGGAGTGGGACAACATTCCACAGCCTGATCGAGTCTATGTGAAGGAGATGTGTCGCGCTGCATGAAATAAATGGTGGTCATCCATGCCCCTACCTTTTTTTAAAGGTGTCTGTGACGGACAGATGCATACAGTGAGGGATAAAAGTATTTGATCCCCTGCTGATTTTATACGTTCGCCCACTGACAAAGAAATTATCAGTCTATAATTT
Organism: Coregonus lavaretus; assembly: GCF_964263955.1. Lineage (NCBI taxonomy): Eukaryota > Metazoa > Chordata > Actinopteri > Salmoniformes > Salmonidae > Coregonus > Coregonus lavaretus. Next base: position 23,013,180 of record NC_140012.1, on the reverse strand, counting down.
TAATGGTAGGTTTATTTGAACAGTGAGAGACAGAATAACAACAAAAAAATCCAGAAAAACGCATGTCAAAAATGTTATAAATTGATTTGCATTTTAATGAGGGAAATAAGTATTTGACCCCTTTGCAAAACATTACTTAGTACTTGGTGGCAAAACCCTTGTTGGCAATCACAGAGGTCAGACGTTTCTTGTAGTTGGCCACCAGGTTTGCACACATCTCAGGAGGGATTTTGTTCCACTCCTCTTTGCAGATCTTCTCCAAGTCATTAAGGTTTCGAGGCTGACGTTTGGCAACTCGAACCTTCAGCTCCCTCCACAGATTTTCTATGGGATTAAGGTCTGGAGACTGGCTAGGCCACTCCAGGACCTTAATGTGCTTCTTCTTGAGCCACTCCTTTGTTGCCTTGGCCGTGTGTCTTGGGTCATTGTCATGCTGGAATACCCATCCACAACCCATTTTCAATGCCCTGGCTGAGGGAAGGAGGTTCTCACCCAAGATTTGACCGTACATGGCCCCGTCCATCGTCCCTTTGATGCGGTGAAGTTGTCCTGTCCCCTTAGCAGAAAAACACCCCCAAAGCATAATGTTTCCACCTCCATGTTTGACGGTGGGGATGGTGTTCTTGGGGTCATAGGCAGCATTCCTCCTCCTCCAAAGAAGGCGAGTTAAGTTGATGCCAAAGAGCTCGATTTTGGTCTCATCTGACCACAACACTTTCACCCAGTTCTCCTCTGAATCATTCAGATGTTCATTGGCAAACTTCAGACGGGCATGTATATGTGCTTTCTTGAGCAGGGGGACCTTGCGGGCGCTGCAGGATTTCAGTCCTTCACAGCGTAGTGTGTTACCAATTGTTTTCTTGGTGACTATGGTCCCAGCTGCCTTGAGATCATTGACAAGATCCTCCCGTGTAGTTCTGGGCTGATTCCTCACTGTTCTCATGATCATTGCAACTCCACGAGGTGAGATCTTGCATGGAGCCCCAGGCCGAGGGAGATTGACAGGTCTTTTGTGTTTCTTCCATTTGCGAATAATCGCACCAACTGTTGTCACCTTCTCACCAAGCTGCTTGGCGATGGTCTTGTAGCCCATTCCAGCCTTGTGTAGGTCTACAATCTTGTCCCTGACATCCTTGGAGAGCTCTTTGGTCTTGGCCACGGTGGAGAGTTTGGAATCTGATTGATTGATTGCTTCTGTGGACAGGTGTCTTTTATACAGGTAACAAACTGAGATTAGGAGCACCCTCTTTAAGAGTGTGCTCCTAATCTCAGCTCGTTACCTGTATAAAAGACACCTGGGAGCCAGAAATCTTTCTGATTGAGAGGGGGTCAAATACTTATTTCCCTCATTAAAATGCAAATCAATTTATAACATTTTTGACATGCGTTTTTCAGGATCTTTTTGTTGTTATTCTGTGTCTCACTGTTCAAATAAACCTACCATTAAAATGATAGACTGATCATTTCTTTGTCAGTGGGCAAACGTACAAAATCAGCAGGGGATCAAATACTTTTTTCCCCCACTGTATCTGTATTCCAACTCATGTGAGGGCCTAATTAATTTATTTAAATTGACTGATTTCCTTATATGAACTGTAACTCAGTACAGTCTTTGAAATTGTTGCCTGTTGCATTTATATTTTTGTTCAGTGTACATACTGTACAGACTTGTCCTACTCTCAGACTTGTCTCTCTTCTCTCCTCCTTTCTCTCTTTCAGATTACTGCAGACTTGAGGTCAATACTAATGCCCTCTCTCTCTCTCTTTCTCTCCCTCCCTCTCCCTCACTCTGTCTTCCATCAGGCAATCTAAGGAGTCATCAGTAGCAGAGAGAGATTTTAATACAGTACAGTATCTCAGCCACCATAATCGTATTGCTATGACCACTGGCCATGCTAAGTTGCTGATAGTGAGATTCAGAGGATAATTCTGTTTACAGGCCGTATATCTCACAGATGATTAATGTTCTCATTTACCTCTCTCTTTTTTCTCTTCCTCACTCGCTTTCTCTACTGTTGCTCTCTCTCTTCTCTCTTTTCTCTCACCATCTCTTTCTCTCCGTCCCTCGCTCTCCACCCTCTTTCTCTCTTGCTCTCTCTTCTCTCTCCCTCTCTCTCTTCTTCCTTAGAGGAAGGTTAGTTCAATTACAGTGGACTTGTTGTACTAATGACAAGAAAAAAAAGAAAGTATGTCAAATCTCTCACATTTACAAACACACACACACACACACCTGTGATGCACATCTCTGGTCTCTAATTAAGGTGTACACTTCTCTAATGGGCCAGGAAAAGCAGTCGCTCCCTCTCTTCATCCACATCCTTTCATCCTTTTATGCTACACACAGAGAGAAAAAGAGATGGAGATATCGAGAGGTCCTTCAGCTCACGGATGTAAGAGAAAATAAAAGAGGAAAATGGTTGAAAGCACAATGGTGCATTAATTAATCTCTTATGGTTTCAATTCGTATGATAATGTAGGTATTTTATAGCTCATATAATTCCTCCTTGATGATGTGGGTGTTTACGAAAACAGGTGTGTGTGTGTTTGTGCCTGTAATGCAGGGGTCGGCAGCAGGACCGCAAGTGATTTGTTTTGTAATTCTGTCACGAGCGTTGAGAGACGGGTCGGACCAAGGTGCAGCGTGAAAAGCGTACATGTTTATTACCTCAATAAACATACAACAAAACAAGAAACAACGTAACGTGAAGTCCAAAGGGCTATACACATACAAGCCTAACAGGAACAAGATCCCACAATACACAGTAGGCAATGGGCTACCTAAGTATGATCCCCAATCAGAGACAACGAGCGACAGCTGCCTCTGATTGGGAATCATACCCGGCCAGACATAGAAATAGAATAACTAGAACATAAACATAGAATATATAACATAGATTTCCACACCCTGACTCAATAATAATATGCCATTTAGCAGACACTTTTATCCAAAGCGACTTACAGTCATGTGCGCATACATTTTTACGTATGGGTGGTCCCGGGGATTGAACCCACTACCCTGGCGTTACAAGCGCCATGCTCTACCAATTGAGCTACAGAGGACCATAAACAAGAGTACTATAGGTCAGGGCGTGACAAATTCAAGGTATGAAATGATTGTTATTTTCAAATACAATCTCTAGGCTTAGTTGTGGTCAAGTTGCAGTGCCGTAAGGTGCCTCTTTTTTTATTTTTTATTTTTATTTGGGGGGGGGGGGGGGGGGGGGGGGGGGTAGATCAGCTTTATATTGCAGATAGATTGTAACTTCCATCAATGTAATTGTCTGCATCACTTCCAATCCCCCATGTTTTTTTTTTATATATACATATACATATATATACATATATATATATATATATATATATATATATATATATATATATATATATATATATATATATATATATATACAGTGGGGGAAAAACGTATTTAGTCAGCCACCAATTGTGCAAGTTCTCCCACTTAAAAAGATGAGAGAGGCCTGTAATTTTCATCATAGGTACACGTCAACTATGACAGACAAATTGAGGAAAAAAAATCCAGTAAATCACATTGTAGGATTTTTTATGAATTTATTTGCAAATTATGGTGGAAAATAAGTATTTGGTCACCTACAAACAAGCAAGATTTCTGGCTCTCACAGACCTGTAACTTCTTCTTTAAGAGGCTCCTCTGTCCTCCACTCGTTACCTGTATTAATGGCACCTGTTTGAACTTGTTATCAGTATAAAAGACACCTGTCCACAACCTCAAACAGTCACACTCCAAACTCCACTATGGCCAAGACCAAAGAGCTGTCAAAGGACACCAGAAACAAAATTGTAGACCTGCACTAGGCTGGGAAGACTGAATCTGCAATAGGTAAGCAGCTTGGTTTGAAGAAATCAACTGTGGGAGCAATTATTAGGAAATGGAAGACATACAAGACCACTGATAATCTCCCTCGATCTGGGGCTCCATGCAAGAACTCACCCCATGGGGTCAAAATGATCACAAGAACGGTGAGCAAAAATCCCAGAACCACACTGGGGGACCTAGTGAATGACCTGCAGAGAGCTGGGACCAAAGTCTACCATCAGTAACACACTTCGCCGCCAGGGACTCAAATCCTGCAGTGCCAGACGTGTCCCTCTGCTTAAGCCAGTACATGTCCAGGCCCGTCTGAAGTTTGCTAGAGTGCATTTGGATGATCCAGAAGAGGATTGGGAGAATGTCATATGGTCAGATGAAACCAAAATATAACTTTTTGGTAAAAACTCAACTCGTCGTGTTTGGAGGACAAAGAATGGTGAGTTGCATCCAAAGAACACCATACCTACTGTGAAGCATGGGGGTGGAAACATCATGCTTTGGGGCTGTTTTTCTGCAAAGGGACCAGGACGACTGATCCGTGTAAAGGAATGAATGAATGGGGCCATGTATCGTGAGATTTTGAGTGAAAACCTCCTTCCATCAGCAAGGGCATTGAAGATGAAACGTGGCTGGGTCTTTCAGCATGACAATGATCCCAAACACACCGCCCGGGCAACGAAGGAGTGGCTTCGTAAGAAGCATTTCAAGGTCCTGGAGCGGCCTAGCCAGTCTCCAGATCTCAACCCCATAGAAAATCTTTGGAGGGAGTTGAAAGTGCGTGTTGCCCAGCGACAGCCCCAAAACATCACTGCTCTAGAGGAGATCTGCATGGAGGAATGGGCCAAAATAACAGCAACAGTGTGTGAAAACCTTGTGAACACTTACAGAAAACATTTGACCTGTGTCATTGCCAACAAAGGGTATATAACAAAGTATTGAGAAACTTTTGTTATTGACCAAATACTTATTTTCCACCATAATTTGCAAATAAATTCATTAAAAATCCTACAATGTGATTTTCTGGAGAAAAAAAATCTCATTTTGTCTGTCATAGTTGACGTGTACCTATGATGAAAATTACAGGCCGCTCTCATCTTTTTAAGTGGGAGAACTTGCACAATTGGTGGCTGACTAAATACTTTTTTTCCCCACTGTATATATATATATATATATATATATATATATATATATATATATATACATACATACACACACACACATACACACACACACATACATACATACATACATACATACATACATACATACATACATACATACATACATACATACATACATACATACATACATACATACATACACATCCATATCCTTTTAAAAATATATATATATTCCTTTATTACTTTCCAACCCCGCCACCCTTTCCCCACTTGGAGTAAACTAGTGAACAACAATGCCTAGGCCTCTACTTCCAGCCCATACCCAGTATCAACATTTTATGGACACAGTCAATTTTACAGTAATTACATTTTGTTTGTTCTTTCTCCTGAACTTCTTCTACTCTCAACCTCTCCGATCATTTTCATGATGTCCATCCGGTTTGCTTCTATATGCCATATCTTTCTAACTGTGCTCCTTCACAAAAGCTCCCAACCTACAACCCATACACTTATTATGGACACAGCGTGCCTACATTATTAGTTATCTTGTTATTGTTTGTTGTTAGTTGTTATTAGTCCCATCCTTCAATTCCATTCAACACCTCCCATCTATCTTTTAACACCATCCATATAGGATTTCTATTTGCCATATATATTTCAACTGTACTGTGATGTCTTACAAAAGTTCTGAATCTTTCTATTCTCATTGTTTCTACAGATTGTGAATTGAAAATAAACATTTTTGCTAATAGTATTATTATGTTATTGATCGATTGACTATGACTTTTCAGATCACCCATTAGTGCTATCTGCAGGGTTAGCTCCAGGTAAATATTGCAATCCTTTAGCCATTCCTGGACCTGTGTCCAAAAACAAGCTACAAATGGACAGTACCAAAACAAATGATCTAATGATTCTGTCTCTTCGCAGCAAAATCTGCAGAGCTGGGAAGATTGTATCCCCCATAGAAATAAAATTCTATTGGTAGCAAGAATTTTATATAATAATTTAAATTGAAAGATTCTAAGTTTTGAATCCGGTGTCGTTTTGCGTATCAGTTCATAAACACTATGCCATGGGATCGGTACGTCAAAAATCTCTTCAAACTATTTTGCAATCTATATGGGACAGCTGTCAATCCTTTGGTCCTTAAGTGAAACTGATATACTTTTTTATTTATCACAGTTTTCCTTAACCAATTATGTTCTTTAATGCAGGGCCGACAGACAAGTTCTTTACTTTCTCCTCCTTCCACTTTCCTCTTCCATTTTTGCGGTAAGGCTGCAATTATTTGGTTGTAATTTTGGGTAGAGCAGACATTTCCATATGTTTTTGTTAGCTGCATGTGCGACATAACTCCACCAGTCCTACCGATGATATAATTTACAAAGATTATACCTTTTTTTTTTTTTTTTTTTTTTTTAAACGTTTTTGGGTCAATTAGTATATTTGAGTTTAACCACAATATTTGTTGCATTATTTGTTCTGTCTTTTCTGGAGGATTAAATTGAAATTGCAACCAACTTTCTATGGCTTGTTTTAGAAATAGTGATATCTGGGAGATGATTTCCTTTTCAAATAACTGAAAGTGAGTGGTTGTAATCTGAATAAAGGGAAAAAGGCCATTCTTGAACATTGGGTGAGACAATCTTACTAATTTGCTAGAGAACCAGTTCGGATTTAAGTATAACTTTTGTATGACTGAAGCTTTTAGTGATAGGTCTAATGCTTTAATATTTAATCATTTCTGTCCTCCGAATTCATATTAATTATATAAATAGGCCCGTTTAATTTTGTCTGGCTTGCCGTTCCAAATAAAATTGAATATTATTTTCTCATATAATTTCAAAAACGGTTTGCTAGGCGTAGGCAAGACCATAAGCAAATAGGTAAACTGGGATAATACTAAAGAGTTAATCAGGGTGATTAACTACACTCGACCCCTCCGATGTCAACAACTACAGACCAGTATCCCTTCTTTCTTTTCTCTCCAAAACTCTTGAGCGTGCCGTCTTTAGCCAACTCTCTTGCTATCTCTCTCAGAATGACCTTCTTGATCCAAACCAGTCAGGTTTCAAGACTGGTCATTCAACTGAGACTGCTCTTCTCTGTTTCACGGAGGCTCTCCGCACTGCTAAAGCCAACTCTCTCTCCTCTGCTCTTGTCCTTCTAGACCTGTCTGCTGCCTTTGATACTGTGAACCATCAGATCCTCCTCTCCACCCTCTCTGAGTTGGGCATCTCCGGCACGGCTCACTCTTGGATTGCATCCTACCTGACAGGTCGCTCCTACCAAGTGGCGTGGTGAGAATCTTATTCCGCACCACGTGCTCTCACCACTGGTGTCCCCCAGGACTCAGTTCTAGGCCCTCTCCTATTCTCGCTATACACCAAGTCACTTGGCTCTGTCATATCCTCACATGGCCTCTCCTATCATTGCTACGCAGATGACACACAACTAATCTTCTCCTTTCCCCCTTCTGATAACCAGGTGGCGAATCGCATCTCTGCATGTCTGGCAGACATATCAGTGTGGATGACGGATCACCACCTCAAGCTGAACCTCGGCAAGACGGAGCTGCTCTTCCTCCCGGGGAACGACTGCCCGCTCCATGATCTTGCCATCACGGTTGACAACTCCGTTGTGTCCTCCTCCCAGAGTGCAAAGAGCCTTGGCGTGACCCTGGACAACACCCTGTCGTTCTCCGCTAACATCAAGGCGGTGACCCGATCCTGTAGGTTCATGCTCTACAACATTCGGAGAGTACGACCCTGCCTTACACAGGAAGAGGCACAGGTCCTAATCCAGGCACTTGTCATCTCCTGTCTGGATTACTGCAACTCGCTGTTGGCTGGGCTCCCTGCCTGTGCCATTAAACCCCTACAACTCATCCAGAATGCCGCAGCCCATCTGATGTTCAACCTTCCCAAGTTCTCTCACGTCAACCCGCTCCTCTGCACACTCCACTGGCTTCCAGTTGAAGCTCGCATCTGCTACAAGACCATGGTGCTTGCCTACGGAGCTGTGAGGGGAACGGCACCTCCGTACCTTCAGGCTCTGATCAGTCCCTACACCCAAACGAGGGCATTACGTTCATCCACCTCTGGCCTGCTGGCCCCCCTACCTCTGCGGAAGCACAGTTCCCGCTCAGCCCAGTCAAAACTGTTCGCTGTTCTGGCACCCCAATGGTGGAACAAGCTCCCTCACGACGCCAGGACAGCTCCCACTGGCTATAAATTGAATGCACCAATTTGTAAGTCGCTCTGGATAAGAGCGTCTGCTAAGTGACGTAAATGTAAATGTAAATGTAATTTTTCCACAAATTGACAGGCACCCACCTTTCCATGGTAGCAAGATCTTATCTATTTTTGCTAACTTTCTATTATAATTTATTGAAGTGAGATCATTTATTTCCTTTGGGATATGTATTCCGAGTATATCCACATCAACATCAGACCATTCTATTGGTAGACTACATGGCAATGTAAAAATTGTATTTTTTATTGATCCAATACGTAATATAGTACATTTGTCATAATTTGGTTGTAATCCAGAGAGGATAGAAAATGTATCTAGATCCTCTATGAGGCTGTGGAGGGATTCTAGTTGTGGATTTAAAAGAAAACATGAATCATCAGCGTACAATGACACCTTTGTTTTTAAGCCCTGGATTTCTAATCCCCTGATATTATTGTTGGATCTGATTTTAATAGCTAACATCTCGATGGCCACAATAAATAGATATGCCGATAGTGGACAACCTTGTTTCACTCCTCTTGACAGTTAAAAACTTTCTGAGAAATAGCCATTATTTACTATTTTACACCTAGGGTTACTATACATGATTTTGACCCATTTTATAAGAGATTCACCAAAATTGAAATGCTCCAGGCATTTATATATAAACCCCAGTCATACTTTATCAAATGCCTTTTCGAAGTCTGCTATGAATAGCAGGCCTGGTTTCTCAGATTTTCCATAATGTTCTATTGTTTCCAATACTTGCCTTATATTATATCCAATGTAACTTCCTTGTAAATAACCTGTCTGATTAGAATGAATAATATCCGACAATACCTTTTTAATTTCTATGCGCTGTACATTTTGCTAGAATTTTTGCATCACAACACTGAAGTGTAAGGGGCCTCCAATTTTTTTAATGGACTGGATCTTTATATTTTTCACTTGTATCCTGTTTCAGTAATAATGAGATCTTCTTCTTGAGTGTCAGATAATCTACCATTTACACAGGAGTGGTTCAAACATGCTAATAGCGGTCCTCTTAGTATATCAAAAAAGGTTTGGTATACTTCGACTGGTATGCCATCCAACCCTGGAGTTTTCCCAGACTTAAAGTCTTTAATTGCATCCAGAAGTTCCTCCTCTGTAATTTCACCTTCACATGAATCTTTCTGTTTGGCTGTTAATTTTACATTATCAATATAAAAAAATCTCTACAATTAGCTTCAGTTAGAGGAGATGGAGGCGACTGAAACGAAAACATATGCTTAAAATACCTTGTTTCCTCCTTCAAAATATAATTTGGTGAATCATGGGTTACTCCGTCAATTGTAACCAATTTCATAAAATTATTTTTGGTAGCATTCCTATGTTGAAGATTAAAAAAGAATTTGGTGCATTTTTCCCCATATTCCATCCAGTTATAATATATTACACTTGATCTTTCTTGAATACGTTTCTCCATTTCTTTTTGTTTTTCCTCTAATTTATTCTGAGCCTATATGTTACAGTTTTTATTGCCATCTATCTGTTCTGTTAGACTTTCTATTTCCTTTGTTAGTATAAACTCTTTTGACCTAAATTGCTTTTGTTTTCGAGATGAGTACTGAATTGCATGGCCTCTAAAGGCACATTTAAAGGTGTCCCATACAATAAGCGGATTTGCTGTACCTACGTTATGTCGGAAAAAGTCAGTTATAAATTCCTTTGTCTTAGTTAAAAATAAATGATCATCCAATAGGCTTTGATTAAATTTCCAATATCCTCGCCCACGTGGAAATTCAGTAAGAGTAATGTATATGCCAATTATATGATGGTCCGACCGCATTCTGTCCACTATCAACACTTTTTAAACTTTTGGTGCCAACGAGAATGAGATAAGAAAGAAGTCAAGACGACTAGCTTGATTGAGTCTCCGCCATGTATATCTCACTAGATCAGGATATTTAAGCCTCCATATATCTACTAGTTCTAATGTATCCATGACATTCACGATTTCCTTAAGAGCATGTGGGTCTTTGAGACATGTAAATATTGTTCTTATTTTGTTATTATCAGCTAAGCCATTACAATTATAACTGGCTATACTTATTTCACCATACACCATAATGAGATACAAGTTTCAAGTCTATTTATCATTATATATGTTTGTAAATTTACCATTAAAAAAACCCGTAATGATTGAGTGTCCATATAGCTGTACCATGATATTTGCATTGCTACTAAGTATCCCTTCAATTGTTCTCCACTAATTCCCCTGCTAAAACCCCTCCCCATCCCAAGTTGAGCCGTCATCCCAGTAATCGGCATCCCACCCACATCCCTCCGGATCCCTAGGGACCCGAGAGGCCAGGACCCATCCATCGAAAACAGCACACAGTGCCACGCACAAAACAGAAGCATATTAACCGCCAAAAGCATTTCCAATGCTGTCACCTCTATATATAACTATTTAAAAATATATATCTATTCAAATATCTTGCATATCTTATTTTCCATCATTATCAATTAATATGCGTAATAACGTCGGCAGTTCATACATAGGATTTTAACATATACAGTGGGGGAAAAAAGTATTTAGTCAGCCACCAATTGTGCACGTTCTCCCACTTAAAAAGATGAGAGAGGCCTGTAATTTTCATCATAGGTACACGTCATCTATGACAGACAAAATGAGAAAAAAAAATCCAGAAAATCACATTGTAGGATTTTTAATGAATTTATTTGCAAATTATGGTGGAAAATAAGTATTTGGTCAGTAACAAAAGTTTCTCAATACTTTGTTATATACACTTTGTTGGCAATGACACAGGTCAAACGTTTTCTGTAAGTCTTCACAAGGTTTTCACACACTGTTGCTGGTATTTTGGCCCATTCCTCCATGCAGATCTCCTCTAGAGCAGTGATGTTTTGGGGCTGTCGCTGGGCAACACAGACTTTCAACTCCCTCCAAAGATTTTCTATGGGGTTGAGATCTGGAGACTGGCTAGGCCACTCCAGGACCTTGAAATGCTTCTTACGAAGCCACTCCTTCGTTGCCCGGGTGGTGTGTTTGGGATCATTGTCATGCTGAAAGACACAGCCACGTTTCATATTCAATGCCCTTGCTGATGGAAGGAGGTTTTCACTCAAAATCTCACGATACATGGCCCCATTCATTCTTTCCTTTACATGGATCAGTCGTCCTGGTCCCTTTGCAGAAAAACAGCCCCAAAGCATGATGTTTCCACCCCCATGCTTCACAGTAGGTATGGTGTTCTTTGAAAGCAACTCAGCATTCTTTGTCCTCCAAACACGACGAGTTGAGTTTTTACCAAAAAGTTATATTTTGGTTTCATCTGACATTATGACATTCTCCCAATCCTCTTCTGGATCATCCAAATGCACTCTAGCAAACTTCTGACGGGCCTGGACATGTACTGGCTTAAGCAGGGGCACACGTCTCGCACTGCAGGATTTGAGTCCCTGGCGGCGTAGTGTGTTACTGATGGTAGGCTTTGTTACTTTGGTCCCAGCTCTCTGCAGGTCATTCACTAGGTCCCCCCGTGTGGTTCTGGGATTTTTGCTCATGGTTCTTGTGATCATTTTGACCCCACGGGGTGAGATCTTGCGTGGAGCCCCAGATCGACTGAGATTATCAGTGGTCTTATATGTCTTCCATTTCCTAATAATTGCTCCCACAGTTGATTTCTTCGAACCAAGCTGCTTACCTATTGCAGATTCAGTCTTCCCAGCCTGGTGCAGGTCTACAATTTTGTTTCTGGTGTCCTTTGACAGCTCTTTGGTCTTGGCCATAGTGGAGTTTGGAGTGTGACTGTTTGAGGTTGTGGACAGGTGTCTTTTATACTGATAACAAGTTCAAACAGGTGCCATTAATACAGGTAACGAGTGGAGGACAGAGGAGCCTCTTAAAGAAGAAGTTACAGGTCTGTGAGAGCCAGAAATCTTGCTTGTTTGTAGGTGACCAAATACTTATTTTCCACCATAATTTGCAAACAAATTCATAAAAAATCCTACAATGTGATTTTTTTTCCCTCAATTTGTCTGTCATAGTTGACGTGTACCTATGATGAAAATTACAGGCCTCTCTCATCTTTTTAAGTGGGAGAACTTGCACAATTGGTGGCTGACTAAATACTTTTTTTCCCCACTGTAACCCGGATCGCCATTGTATTACATTTAATTTATTGACAAGCAATTATCCTAGCAAATAATTACCGTGGTCCATCCCATACCCCCATACTTCTCTTTGGTGTATGGGTCACTCAGGTGGGTGTCCAGGATATAGGGTTGGGGATCTTTCCATCATGATAGGACAAGAACAAATTAAATTAGACGTATACTATATTTAAAAATGTATATCCCTCATCTACACAAAATTGAAAGCTCTCCCTCACTACCCCTGCTCATAGACACCCGTCGGCTCTAGGATATGCAACCATTTCCCCTCTCACTCAATTTACACCGCACCTTTCCAAACACAAAAATGCACACCAAATGGTTGACTGCGGAGGAAATGGGCCGAGCGTGCAAACGCTCGCAAGGGGGAAAGGACGCCAGGGAGAACACAGGACCAACCCCAACAACCGTCTGCCAAAACAACAATTGCCTGCCAAAAAAGACATGTTCTAATTAGTTGTATTTGAAGATGTATTATTCTGCTTGTTATCTTTTCTTGTTATATCATTTTATCCTTTTTTAAATATTATACTTACTATAAATGTTATTTAATATTCCAATCCCTATCATTGCTAGTATTGGGTGTTCCATTATTCAACTCCTCTATTACAACTTTTAGAATAACCATGGAGTAGTCTTTGTGTCTCTGAACATTTGGTTGTCAATATATAGTTTATCGACCACAAGTGCCACACGTTTCCCTTTTAATCTATTTTCCTTGAAGATTGGATACAGAACTTTGCGCCTTTCTGCAATCTCCCTCGGGAACTGATCATTCATGCCTATTTTCATTCCAGCAAGTCTTTTTCCTAGGCTTTTAACCATAGCTTTATCCTTAAAAAATGCAAATTTGGCAACGATTGGGCGATCATATTTCTGTCCTCTTTGTCTGAAACGGTGTACACGTTCGAGTTGGATTTTATCGACAGCCTCGAGTGGTATTTGAAGAGCTGTATGCAGGAAATCCTTCATAATATTCTCTGTTATTTCTCCCTCCTTTCCTGAATACCCGTAAGTACTAGATTTTCTCTCATCGATCTAGTTTGGATGTCTAGTAAGGCTTCTCTCAGAAGGTTGTTCTCCTTTTTAAGTTCCCTAACGTCCGTTTCTATCTTAGTTACTGTCACTTTTAATTTTTTTGTTTCTGTTTCCATTATCGATGCTTTTTCGTCACACATTTCAAGACTCGCTTTCAACTCTTTTACGTCCTTACTGACCAATTCTAGTATGCCCAATTTGTCATTTATCGACTTCAACAGGTCGCTTTCCACACTTACCAGACCCAGTGATGAAAAGCATATATCATCTGTATCAGTCGACGAGTCGCGTTTTCTCTTGGGGATTGGTTCTCCTCGTTTATCTTCCGCCATGTTTGGGTGTTGCGTGTTGTTGTAATATTTGTCGATATATTTCTCTAGCCTTATGATTTGTTTTGTGAATTTTATTTACTGCGAATATATGAAATGCTAATATTTAGTCTAACTTACTGATTTCAAATATTATGTTTTTGTCTTGAGGTGGTTTGTACCGCTTTCTATTCAATACGCCATCTTAAGGTGCCTCTTAATTGCATTTTTTTTTTTTGCTTGTCCGAAAGAGCTTGTTTGGAAACAGCTGCCGACAGCTCAATTAACAGCACAGAGTTGTTTTGCAAACAAACAAACAAACAAATGCATGCACACAGCATTGCATGCACAGGCTGACCATTTTACAATTTTGAAATATGTTGGTCAGAAATATAGTGTGTTCTCACTAGGTGACTGTCATGTCACGGGGTCAGGGGTCATTCAGGAGGTTCAGGGTCTGAAGGTGGATCATCTGTTGGCCTCAAAATTACTTTGACCTACTTCTAAAGCCCAGCATTGTCAGCAAGGTTGGGGACATCTGGGTCAGTGGGGCACTGGCCACTGGGTCACATCACACTGCCGACTATGCCATCTACAGACTGATCTGGAGAAAAAAAGTTGCCTTAACAACAGAATGATTTGTGCATAGAAACCATCATTTTGTCACAATACAAAAAAGTTGTTTAAAAAAACGTTTAAATCACAAGTTTGTCACAAGTGTCTCACAGTAGATCCCCAGCGCTGAAAGGAACGTAAGGTGATTTTGTGTGGAGCAGGAATCTATCAGGTGAAACAGGAAACTATCACAAAGAATGATAAAGATTGAGAATTCAAAAGGCCTTTGTATAAATCAATTTCCAATACATTTTCAATTAGGCTGGATCATATGTTCGACATCTTTGTGAACTCATCCTTAATGTGTCTTTTGTGAAATAATCTCTGGAGCGCCATTCGTTCTATCTATTATAGCAGCTTCTGAAGGACAAGTTGGAAAAAAAGCATGAAAAAGAGAGACAGGTTGGCATTTCATTTCTCATTCCGAAAGTCCTAACATGGTCCTGTCACATTTCTGATTCCACTCGTTGTAGATCAATATTTGACAGAGCAGAGTGGTCTGTCTGTAGCACAGGAGGTTGGTGGCTCCTTAATTGGGGAGGACGGGCTCGTGGTAATGGCTGGAGCGGAATAAGTGGAATGGTATTAAATACATCAAACACATGGTTTCCATGTATTTGATGCCATTCTATTCGCTCCGTTCCAGACATTATGAGCTGTCCTCCCCTCAGCAGCCTCCACTGGTCTGTAACTGTCTTGGCAACAGCACTGCTGTTTACCAACAGTTAGTTCTGACAATATCCTCGATACTCTATATTCCAGGCCTTACTGAGCTTACCAGTACAATACATTTTGGGTAGCAACAAAACATGCAAAGGGTGAGAAGGCGAAGACTGTAAACGGTATCATTTTTACTATATTTTGAATCGCTAGTACAGTGGCTTTATGCCCTGTGAGTCATGTTACATTAGATTTCTCTCAAAAACATCCCTGGGTACTCACAGAGTTAGGAAGGGCAGGGGGACACATTTAAGAGGAACATGCTGTAGGGGGCTATGTATAATGACAAAGCATAGTCACTGTGTCTCACTGACCTGACAGAGGAAATTATAGAGACATATCCATATTACATCCTGTAAACCAGTCTCCCTTTTTTACACTATGACTTTATCTCTCTAACACTTCCATGGACCGTTGCACGCACATACACATACACTCTCTCCCACTATCTCCTTGAATTGTACATCTGTTGAAGCAAACAGGATAACAGTTGAAGGTTAAAGAGATTATCCAGCTGCCTCCAAATTGGGAAGTATTTATCTTTATGGTAAAAATATCAGAACAGCTAAGTGGAGCAACAGAAGGACTGCAAGCCTTAGAGCTCTGGGATGGTAGGCCTGTACTCTGCTGCATGATGCTCTGCAATGTGTCAGGTTTCTATGATGGAAAAAACACACACAAGTGACATTCAAACTACAATTTTAAAAAATGTGATATGTGAATTCAGATTTTTTCTTAGTGTTGGGATGTGTTAAAGGTATCTGGTGGAGGGATTGGTACGATAGCAACACTTTTCCCATCAAATCATTGGATGTGGAGAGCTTTGTAGTGGTATTGATCACAACAAGCTCAGAGGGCCTGGGGCTTGTCTGATATTCAGAATATGATTACCTCTCTCTCACAATTTGGGCTCCCCTATCACTTCTATAACTCACACGCACACGCACACACAAACAAACACACACACACACACACACACACACACACACACACACACACACACAATAACTCCAAGAGACTGAAAGGATTAAGTTCCAAACACAAATGATTAATCAATTTCAATTACCTTTCCCGTGATCAATCGTATTCTCATTATTGTCTGGAGCATTCATCACTATACTTTACTGTACAGACTGTTTCTCCAGCAAGGAATCTTTCTCCCATTCAGGGTTCATACTCAGTCGTTGTGTAAATAAGAAATACAAAGGCATGCTTTGTTCTTTGTCTCACTCAAATGTCACAGGCAATCAATTGTGATGAAATAGTGACGAAATATTGACTCAGACAGAAATGTTGAAGAGATACAGTAAGGTGTTCCTGGGCCATTCAATAAATGGTTCTGGAGGGAAGTAATGTTCTCTGGAAAATTGTCAGAAAATTCGAAAATTGGTGATGATTGTTATCATTTAAATTTGTATGATTCTGTGTGCAGGCCTTGCTAAAAATCTGCTCCCGCCTCCGGCAGGCTCGGTTGAGTTTGTTGATGTTCACCAGCTTTTTATCATGTCACTAGCCGTCTAATGGCAGTTAAAGAGACCAGGGACATGTAGACCGCTGCTGAGGCCAAGATTCTCCAGACCACCTGCCTATAAAAAGACTGCATATGCGGAGGTCTGAAAAACAGTCATAGGCCTACCACCCCCTGCAATAGAAGATCCCTTTGCAAAACAAGAACGCTCAATAGTTCTCATCTAAAATAAGAATTTTGTCATTAATCATGTTTATTATGCAGTTTAGGGAGTAATACCAGCGACAGTAGAGAAAGCGAAACATCTGACAAGCAATATTTTTCTGGTCCGGGTGGGGCAAGGGGGGAGGGGAAACTATTAAGGGGAGTGAAAAATTAGAGAAATAGCACCGTTAAATACACTACGTTTGTAGTAACCCCACTCTCTGAGGGTGTCTCAGGGGGAGTGGGATATGCAAAATCACTACACTGTACAGGTTACATACTTGTGTGAAACAGGACAAATATAAGTACCCCCTATTTGACCTTTTTTATTTACGTTCACCAGGTAGACGCGCCTCCGTGCGTCTACCCTCTGTCGGTGGCTGAAACTGAGGGCATAGAGGAGTACATCCAGGACGCTCTCCAACAGGGTTTCACCCGCCCATCCATCTCCCCTGCGTCGGCAGGCTTCTTCTTCGTGGCCAACAAGGATGGAGGTCTACGTCCATGCATCGATTACAGAGGCCTCAATTCTATTACCACCAAGTACCGCTACCGGTTGGTGCCGTCCTCTGTCAAACAGCTCTGCGGGGCCCGTTTCTTTACTAAACTGGACCTGCAGAGTGCCTACAATCTGATCCGCATCCTGGAGGGGGTTGAATGGAAAACGGCCTTCAGCACGATGTCTGGGCACTATGAGTACTTGGTGATGCCTTATGGATTAGCCAATGCTCCGTCGATGTTCCAGGCGTTCATTAATGAGGTGTTCCGGGACATGCTCGGGCGCCAGGTGGTCGTGTATATCGACGACATCCTGGTCTACTCGGCCACCTTGGAGGATCACATAGCCCACGTCTGAGTAGTCCTGGGACGCCTCCTGGAGAACTGCTTGTATGTGAAAGCGGAGAAGTGCCAGTTCCATCAGGTCGCTGTCTCCTTTGTGGGATACTGGATCAGCCCGCAGGGAGTGATGATGGATGAAAGGAAGGTCGAGGCAGTCAGTTCATGGCCAGTCCCATCCACCGTAAAGGGACTACAACGTTTTTTGGGGTTTGCCAACTTCTACCGCTGCTTCATTAAAACCTTCAGCTCCATCGCCTCTCCTCTCACCTCAAGGGTGATCCCCGTAAATTGGTGTGGAGTCCCGCAGCCGATGAGGCCTTCCACCTACTGAAGGGGCGTTTCACCTCCGCCCCGTTGCTGAAACACCCAGATCCTACGCTGCCCTTCGTGGCGGAGGTGGACGCCTCAGAAATGGGCGTGGGGGCCGTCCTGTCCCAACGCCAAGGAAACACGCAGAAATTATGTCCATGTGCATACTACTCTAAGAAACTGTCTCCTGCAGAGAGGAACTATGACGTCGGCGACCGGGAGCTCCTGGTGGTGAAGCTGGCATTAGAGGAGTGGAGACACTGGCTGGAGGGTGCCAAGGACCCATTTCTCATCCTCACCGACCATCGGAACCTGGAGTACATGTGGAAGGCGAGGCGGCTGAACCCTTGCCAAGCAAGTTTGGCCCTTTTCTAGATTCAACTTCACCCTGTCATATAACCCAGGTTCAAAGAACATCAAAGCCGATGCCCTGTCCCGTCTCCACGATTCGGGAGAGGCTCCTGTCCTGAGTGCGCCCTTCATTCCGCCCTCCCAAATTATTGCCCCCGTGCTTTGGGAGAGGGAACCCATGCCTGCTACCTGCCCTCCGGAGTGCACCTATGTCCCCACGGGGGTAAGGGATTGGCTGTTGATCTGGGTGCAGACATCCCTTGCCGCTGGACACCCAGGTATCACCCGCACCATTCAATCCATCTCCACAAAGTACTGGTGGCCCACCCACTATGTCAACTCCTGCTCCGTATGTGCTCAAACCAAATCTCCCTGACACGCACTAGCAGGGAAACTCCTTCCCCTTCCCGTGCCTCAGCGGCCTTGGTCCCATCTGTCCATAGATTTCACTACTGATCTCCCCCCGTCTGACAGTTTCTTAGCTATTATGGTTGTTGTGGACAGATTCTCTAAATCCTGCTGTTTTATCCCTCTCTCTGGTCACCCTACCGCTCTCCAGGTCGCTGAGGCACTGTTCCAGCAGGTCTTCCAGCACTATGGCCTTCCAGAGGACATCGTCTCCGACCGTGGCCCCCAATTCATGTCGCGGGTATGGAGAGCCTTTATGGAGAAGCTGGGGGCCACGGCCAGCCTCACATCCGGGTACCGGCCTCAGTCCAACAGGCAGGTGGAGAGGATCAACCAGGAGCTGGGAAGGTTCCTTAGGAATCACTCCCAGGACTGGCAGGGGGAGTAGTTGAGTGTCATCCGCATAGCAATGATAAGAGAGACCATGTTAGGATATGACGGAGCCGAGTGACTTGGTATATATGGAGAAGAGGAGAGTACCTAGAACTGAGCCCTGGGGGACACCAGCAGTGAGAGTACGTGGTGCAGACACAGATCATCGCTACGTCACCTGGTAGGAGCGGCCTGCCAGGTAGGATGCAATCCAAGAGTGTGCAGAGCCTGAGACACCCAGCCGTGAAAGGGTGGAGAGGAGGATCTGATAGTTCACGGTGTCGAAGGCAGTGGATAGATCTTGGAGAATGAGAACAGAGGAGAGAGAGTCAGCTTTTGCAGCACCTGCTTTAGCGCCTATTGACGATAGTATCTTTTTTACAGGGGGCTTTTTGACGCTCAGAAATCATTTTCAAAACACAAAAAGTTAAATTGATACTCACCTTGATAGGGTTAGGGTTAGTGTTCCCACGTGGCCATATCTCCATGTTACAGTGCTTGTTTACGGAAGACAAGAGGCGACCACCTGTGCTAATTTGCTATCTAGCATGCTCCAAACACCTGTGTGTAAGCCTAACTCGGGAAGTGTAGTTTCGTCGGATGGAGGCACCCATAGCTGTATGTATCTGTGAAAAACTGCTACAGTACGTGTATGTTTTTTATTTGAAGGATTCTTTCTCGCTGATGAAAGATAAGCTGTATCACAAGTGATGGTTATTGACGTTTCTAAACTTTAAAACACAGCGTCAGGTTTGTAGTTCACATGAGGTAGTCGTGGGCGAAGCTAATGAGATTTCGAGAGCTACTGACAGACATGATAGGCTACATTGATTGACGGACCACATCTTCTTCTTTTTCTTCTTCTTCTTTGGTATCATGGAGTTGGCACATTTTGTTTGTGCATGCCGCCACCTAATGTGCGGGAGTATGTGGTCGATCACATTACGGAAGGGGGAAAGGAATAAATTGTACCAACTAACACTACACCTACAGTGCATTCGGAAAGTATTCAGACCCCTTGACTTTTTCCACATAAATCTAAACACAATACCCCATATTGACAAAGCGAAAACAGGTTTTTAGGAAACATTTTTGCAAATGTATTACAAATAAAAAACAGAAATACCTTATTTACATAAGTATTCAGACCCTTTGCTATGAGACTCGAAATTGAGCTCAGGTGTATCCTGTTTCCATTGATCATCCTTGAGATGTTTCTACAACTTGATTGGAATCCACCTGTGGTAAATTCAATTGATTGCACATGATTTGGAAAGGCACACACCTGTCTATATAAGGTCCCACAGTTGACAGTGCATGTCAGAGCAAAAACCAAGCCATTAGGTCAAAGGAATTGTCCGTAGAGCTCCGAGACAGGATTGTGTCGAGGCACAGATCTGGGGAAGGGTACCAAAACATTTCTGCAGTATTGAAGGTCCCCAAGAACACAGTGGCTTCCATCATTCTTAAATGGAAGAAGTTTGGGTCCACCAAGACTCTTCCTAGAGCTGGCCGCCCGGCCAAACTGAGCAATCAGGGGAGAAGGGCCTTGGTTGGGGAGGTGACCAAGAACACGATGATCACTCTACCAGAGCTCCAGAGTTCCTCTGTGGAGATGGGAGAACCTTCCAGAAGGACAACCATCTCTGCAGCACTCCACCAATCAAGCCTTTATGGTAGAGTGGCCAGACGGAAGCCACTCAGTAAAAGCACATGACAGCCCACTTGGAGTTTGCCAAAAGGCACCTAAAGGACACTCAGACCATGAGAAACAAGATTCTCTGGTCTGATGAAACCAAGATTGAACTCTTTGGCCTGAATGCCAAGCGTCACATCTGGAGGCAGCATCATGCTGTGGGGATGTTTTTCAGCGGCAGGGACTGGAAGACTAGTCAGGATTGAGGGAAAAATGAACGGAGCAAAGTACAGAGAGATTCTTGATGAAAACCTGCTCCAGAGCGCTCAGGACCTCAGACTGGGGCAAAGGTTCACCTTCCAACAGGACAACGACCCTAAGCACACAGTCTCTGAATGTCCTTGAATGGCCCAACCAGAGCCCGGACTTGAAGCCGATCTAACATCTCTGGAGAGACCTGAAAATAGCTGTGCAGCAACGCTCCCCATCCAACCTAACAGAGCTTGAGAGGATCTGCAGAGAAAAATGGGGGAAACTCCCCAAATACAGGTGTGCCAAACTTGTAGCATCATACCCCTGAAGACTCGAGGCTGTAATCACTGCCAAAGGTGCTTCAACAAAGTACTGAGTAAAGGGTCTGAATACCTATGTAAATGTGATATTTCCGTTTTTAAAAAATACATTTGCCAAAATAAAATAAAAACTATTTTTGCTTTGTCTTTATGGGGTATTGTGTGTAGATTGATGAGAAAAAACAAACAATTTAATCCATTTTAGAATAAGTCTGTAACGTAACAAAATGTGGAAAAAGTCAAGGGGTCTGAATACTTTACGAATGCTGCACTGTATTTACCACTATTTTACTATTCCACTACTTTGACTCTAACTGATCCTACGCCAGGCCAACAGCCTGGGACGATGGGACTCTTTCGATCAACATACCTTGTAACTCTTCTGCAGTAAAACCTCGTACACCCAAGTACAGTGCCTTGCAAAAGTATTCATCCCCCTTGGTGTTTTTTCTTATTTTGTTGCATTACAACCTGTAATTCAAATAGATTTTTATTTGGATTTCATGTAACGGATATACACAAAATAGTCCAAATTGGTGAAGTGAAATGAAAAAAATTACTTGTTTAAAAAAATTCTAAAAAATAAATAGCGGAAAAGTGGTGTGTGCTTATGTATTCACCCCCTTTGCTATGAAGCCCCTAAATAAGATCTGGTGCAACCAATTACCTTCAGAAGTCACATAATTAGTTTAAAAAAGTCCACCTGTGTGCAATCTAAGTGTCACATGATCTGTCACATGATCTCAGTATATATACACCTGTTCTGAAAGGCCCCAGAGTCTGCAACACCACTAAGCAAGGGGCACCACCAAGCAAGCAGCACCATGAAGGCCAAGGAGCTCTCCAAACAGGTCAGGGACAAAGTTGTGGATAAGTACAGATCAGGGTTGGGTTATAAAAAATATCAGAAACTTTGAACATCCCATGGAGCACCATTAAATCCATTATTAAAAATGGAAAGAATATGGCACCACAACAAACCTGCCAAGAGAGGGCCGCCCACCAAAACTCACAGACCAGGCAAGGAGGGCATTAATCAGAGAGGCAACAAAGGGACCAAAGATAACCCTGAAGGAGCAACAGCGGAGATTGGAGTATCTGTCCATAGGACCACTTTAAGCCGTACACTCCACAGAGCTGGGCTTTACGGAAGAGTGGCCAGAAGAAAGCCATTGCTTGAAGAAAAAAATAAGCAAAAACGTTTGGTGTTCGCCAAAAGCCATGTGGGAGACTCCCCAAACATATGGAACAAGGTTTTCTGGTCAGATGAGACTAAAATTGAGCTTTTTGGCCATCAAGGAAAACGCTATGTCTGGCTCAAACCCAACACCTCTCATCACGAGAACAACATCCCCACAGTGAAGCATGGTGGTGGCAGCATCATGCTGTGGGGATGTTTTTCATCGGCAGGGACTGGGAAACTGGTCAGAATTTAAGAAATGATGGATGGCGCTAAATACAGGGAAATTCTTGAGGGAAACTTGTTTCAGTCTTCCAGAGATTTGAGACTGGGACAGAGGTTCACCTTCCAGCAGGACAATGACCCTAAGCATACTGCTAAAGCAACACTCGAGTGGTTTAAGGGGAAACATTTAAATGTCTTGGAATGGCCTAGTCAAAGCCCAGACCTCAATCCAATTGAGAATCTGTCGTATGACTTAAAGATTGCTGTACACCAGTGGTCCAAACACACCAAGACAGTCATGACGAGGGCACGACAAAGCCTATTCCCCCTCAGGAGGCTGAAAAGATTTGGCATGGGTCCTCAGAACCTCAAAAAGTTCTACAGCTGCACCATCGAGAGCATCCTGACTGGTTGCATCACCGCCTGGGGCCAAGCTTCCGGCCATCCAGGACCTCTATACCAGGCGGTGTCAGAAGAAAGCCCTGAAAATTGTCAAAGACTCCAGCCACCCTAGTCATAGACTGTTCTCTCTGCTACCGCACGGCAAGCGGTACGGGAGCGCCAAGTCTAGGTCCAAAAGGCTTCTCAACAGCTTCTACCCCCAAGCCATAAGACTCCTGAACAGCTAATCATGGCTATCCGGACTATTTGCACTGCCCCCCCACCCCCACCCCATCTTTTTACGCTGCTGCTCCTCTGTTAATTATTATGCATAGTCACTTTAACTCTACCCACATGTACATATTACCTCAACTAGCCGGTGCCCCCGCACATTGACTCTGCACCGGTATCCTCCTGTATATAGCCTCCCTACTGTCATTTTATTTTACTTCTGCTCTTTTTTTCTCAACACTTTTTTGTTGTTGTTGTTTTATTTTACTTTTTTATAAAAAAATAAATGCAATGTTGGTTAAGGGCTGTAAGTAAGCATTTCACAGTAATGTCTACACCTGTTGTATTTGGCGCATGTGACAAATACAATTTGATTTGATTTGAACCTATCCAACTTGAAGGAGCTGGAGCAGTTCTGTGGCTAGATATGCCAAGCTTATAGAGACATACCCCAAGAGACTTGCATCTGTAATTGCTGCAAAAGGTGGCTCTACAAAGTATTCACTTGGGGGGGGGGGGTGAATAGTTATGCATGCTCAAGTTTTCTGTTTATTTGTGTTATTTCTTACTTTGCATCTTCAAGGTGGTAGGCATGTTGTGTAAATCAAATGATACAAACCCCCCAAAAATCCATTTTAATTCCAGGTTGTAAGGCAACAAAATAGGAAAAATGCCAAGGAGGGTGAATACTTTCACAAGCCACTGTACTTCTCTGCAGCTGCCACCACAATATCTATTTTCTGTGATTGACATTACATTTCTGCTGTACAGTTAATAACCATGGCAATAAATGCTAAGAAGCAAACGTTAATGAAGCGCAAATTCATATCACTGTATTGGCCTAGGCCTACTACTCACCCTTGACCCATCGTCCCTTACTCTCTAAACTGCCTCAGCATACAACACCGTTTGTTCTACTCTAACCCTTGCAACCTCAACCTGTCTTTCTTGCACCGGGCTCTTCTGATCCCCAGCAACATGGGCACCCCCACAATTGACACACAGACTTTTTTCCACCGATATTACACATTCCTTTGTCCCATGCCCTCGTACCCCCTGCTCACATCTCTGAATCTCCCTCCTACAAACTGCTGCAACATGACCATAAGCTTGGCATCTGAAACACCTTAGTGGGTTTAGCACAAAAGCTCTCACGGGATAACTGACATATCCTAACATGAAGTTGTCAGGTAAAGACTCTGCTTCAAAACTCAAAAGGACAGACAGTGTCTTCTCAGTTTCACCACGCTCGCCACCGGGTCTGCGTCACACCAAATGGCGGCGTCACAGACACAGGGAATCTTCCATTTCAGTTGCTCAACACTACGCCACTCCAGTCATCACTCCTTTCAAAGACGCCCTGCTCCGGAGACCCAAGCAAGTCACAGGTCTTGTCCCGAGGTGTGTGACGCAAAGCGCCCGCTCCCTCTGGGTGAAAGAAACACAGAAAATCATCACAAGTCCACTTCGAGCTACCTTCAGCAATTTAACATTACCCAAATTATTTTATACCTTGCCTGAAACTAATTGTGGGTCAGCCAAAAGGCAGGGATCCACTTTCTCAAAAAATGTCACTCCCACTGAGCCAGAATCATCCTTTTCATGACCATCGGGGCAAGGATTGGACTCAGAGGTCTTCACCACACTTGCCACCACAGGTAATTCATCCTCACTCTCGTCAGGTTCAATTTCTGAGCCATCAGAGACAGCAGAGTATGGTTTGTATTCTTCCTAAACACACATCTTCCTTCTGCACTCGGCTCTTCTCCTTCTTCCCCGCTGTCCATAACCACATCTATCCGTTCACCACGCTCATGCCGCGCCTTCGTCCGCTGTATTGCTTGCAGAACATGCACTGATGGCCTTTCTCCAATACCCACCTTCTGTTCCTTAGCCCAATTTACTAGTCTGGCTATCTCTGGCCTCTCCATTCTCGCAAAACGTGGGCTACTCTGCATCTGAAAGCAGCGTCCTCATTTCCAGTTGGTGAGTCTCTGACCTTCCTCTCTGTTACTAGCAGCAAGCCGAGCTGTAGGAGATCCCGTGAAAAGAACGTGCCCCCATATGGAAATCAAATGCCCGACCAACTGATTTGTTCTGGTGCCGGTCCTGCTTGGTTGGTTGCTGTCTCTCATCTCTCCCTCCCTCCTCCCTGCTCCCCATGTCATTCGTTCACACTCACAGTAGCCTACACACACAGCACGGCCCCTGCTAGAGCGTTAACTTTTCTCTACCTCCTCTCTCTCGCGCTTTAAAAGTTACGGTTAGCTCTGATCTGCAAGGGTATGGATCTGACCAGCTCTATACGGAACGGGTCTAGTTGTCCTCGGGTCCGTTCGGTACGGGTCGCTATATTAAAAAAATATCTGCATATCGGGTCTGGGTGGGAAAGCCCTAGGTCCATTTCGGAACGGGTCCAACGTTTTGGACCTGTGAAGGCCTCTACAAGGAACAGGAGAGGGGCATGGCAGGGCATTGGCAGCCAGACAGGGTGTCTGGTGAGTAGGTAGGCTGACGGAAAGGGGAAGAAGAGAGAGCCAGAGAGCCTAAATCCTAACCCGATCCAACACCTTCAAACCCACCCCACAACTTCCCTCAGCATCACCGGTCTGGAGATGAATGCCTCCTGGACCATAGCCCAGAGAAGAGCTGCTGAATCCAGATGGATAGCCAAACTCAAGACCTTGGCTCCACTTGGCTTGAATGGTAAAGAAATAATAAAATCTAGCCTTGACCTGTAGGGGTCGGTCTGGTACAAGTTAGGAGATCCAGAGGGGCCACCAACACCAGGAGGAAGTTCAGGAAAGAATAGTGTATTTATTTGCCCTGTCTTGTTTTGTCTCTAGTTTTTGTGACTGGTAGGAAGGCATCGAGGAGGAACAATGACTGAAGTCCTACACACAGGGGCACAGCTTAAACCAGGCTAGGCTGGCATATTTATTCAAAATAAAAGGTTCACAAAGCTGGTTCTCAAACATTAACTTAAAACAAAACACTCTCCCACTCTACTTAACTGAACCTAGAGTTAGCCTTAACTTTAAAGAAAATTAGCTGGACTGCTACCCAGCTTACGTTGAAGTCCAGTCCCTTCTTCCTGTGGAGAACACGATGTCCAGGGAATCAAAAACAAATGTCTGTAGTGCTCAGCCTCCGGCGTCCAGCCAGGAGCTCCCCTGTACTGAATTAAAGCAGCCCTTAAATTTCGCATGTGCGTTGCAGCCTAACAGGCCGAGTGGCCTCAGGTGTGGCCGAGTGGCCTCAGGAGTGGGCGTAGCCCTGCAGCCTGGCTTGCTGCAGCCTACAATGCTGGTTGTGGGACGTGACTGACGCTCCAAATAGTGGCTTTCCATGGCCACATCACCAGGGGCATCACATTTTGTATTTTATATTTATTTATTTATTATATTAAGCACTTATTTTTTCAGCACCTAATCCCTTAATCCCTTTTTACTATATTATTTACTTATTCAATTATTTATCTATTAATTTACTGATCCAGCTTGCATGCTTTATTATTATAATTTTTTCTACTTGTTTACCCTCAGCACTTAATCAACCCTTGTCTTCCTCTCATTGAACCATCGCAGGTGACCCCTCTGAGCTCTCGGCCTCCATTGATCCCTCAGGCAAACAACCGCCCCATGTTCCCCCACCCTCTCCAGACCAGACTGCCGTATACATATGCAGACAGAGCAGGAAGTTGCAATAGGCCCGTGCAACCCAAGGTTTGATACCAGTACAAACAGAAACCCTCTTAAACCTAAACCTAACCCTAGCTGCATGTCCACATCCTGGTTCAACCCTAACCCTAACACACACCCTGGCATCTGGTCCAGAGGAAAGAAGCCAGGTCAGTGATGGACACACACCGACAGGCCATACAACCACAAACATGACCAAAAGTTTTACCTCTTTTCATTATATTCCTCTTTAGAACCACTGTTGTTAGGTTTGGAATAGAATAGAATAGTATAGAGAAACCTAATTGATCACTCAATATGCATATGTCCCTTGCTTTTCAGTTGACAGAGATATATCATCCTAATGATGAGACCAATGTAAAGATGTGCTAAGGTCGTGTCCTGGTGTATCCAATGACAGATGGTGCAATTTAAAATGGATTTGAGACTCATTGAGAAGTACCGCAGGTTTCAAGCGCTTCACCCCTGAGAGCAGTAACAAGTACTGCTACAAGTTATCTCTCTGACCGCTGATGCCCTTCAAGCCATGCGCACACACACACACACACACACACACACACACACACACACACACACACACACACACACACACACACACACACACAGACACACACACACACACACACACACACACACACACACACACACACACACACACAGAGCAGTCGTTAGGGCCTGTGTGTGCCTTTGTTGTGCTGGGACTGCAGTGAAGGCTATTACGCTCCCCAGCTCAGCTCTGTCTTAATAATGCATGATTAATTAGGCAGCTTTGAAATAGGCAGAAACTGAGCAGAGACTGGAAACTGGAGAGGGACCCAGCAGGCACACTATCCTATGGTAAACTCAGACAGTACGCACACTCGCATACACACACATACATTAGCATACACATTCATTAGCATTCGCACACAAACACACACACTTAAGTAAGCACATTGGAAAACATATTTTTATAGAAAATAACAACTATGTCTCTTTTCCGAGACAATTGGTCTTGTGGAAGGCAGGTATACAAACACAAGATTGAATTGTGAATGAGCAGTTCATAATCACAGGCTGCAGAAGCTGCAGACCCACTTGCATAATAAGACATCATCACCCAGTTCACTGTAGAAATACTCAGACTGAAAGACAGTAATGATGTTGTCTGTCTTTCATAGTATAACAATAGATTGCTCCAGTTAAAAGCAGTGCACAATATAGGGAATAGGATGCCGTTTCAGATCTAGCCATGTTTTTGAGAGAGATGAGACACATTTCCATCTCTCAGTGGAGGCAGTGACTCATGTCTGTTGGAGGTGTTTTTTAAACAGCTTGACAGTGACGGTGCATTAATATCTGCTCTTCACATTAACGGCAGAAATCTGTCTTAGTCAGTGCCACAGATGCAGGTCTGGATAAGCAGGCAGGTTACAGATTGCCCCCCTGATTAGTTAGTATACATCAGAGAGTTTTATAGCAATCAGAACACAGGAGTGTGTGGATAGATCTTCCTCTATTTTAATGCCATGAGACAATAATATCCAAGCCATATTCATTTCATTACGCCACCTTTACTTCAACAGATACAGTATGTTGACTGACAACAGGTATTTTAGCAGGGACAGGTTTCAGGGGGTTGAGCATTTGGTGTTGGGGTGATCTAATCTAATCTCACCAAACGGTGGAGTTACTTGGATTTATCTCCAATATGAATACTACCAGACAATTATCTAATAGTTGTATTAATGAATGTGGAAAAAGCACATTCATTTTGGGCTGCCATATAAACCAAGCAGTGACATTTAACAGGTGGGAGCATATTGATGCAACACATTAGTAGTGAGCTTCACAGACAGTCAGTTCTTTTAAGCTAAACTCTTCTGTTTTAAATGGGAATCGTTCCTGACCGGAGTCTTGGCCTGTCGCTTTGAACACTTTCTCTTGTTTGTTTTTCCTCCTTCCTCAGGGGCAAATAAAAAATTCATTCTCTCTCTCCATCTCACACACACACACACACACACACCACACACACACACACACGTACACACACACACACACACACACACACACACACACACACACACACACACACACACACACACACACACACACACACACACACACACACACACACACACACACACACACACACACACACGGATGATCACAAGACACTCGGCCAAGCACATGAGACAAATGGATTGGAGGACATTGACTTCAAATGAAACTAAGAGTTCAAGAACATTGGGAAACGACTGCAAAAAAGACGTCACCTCATTTCACCTTTTTATTTTAGTCCGGGAAGGCTAATGCGTTTCGGCAGTTATGCCTTCATCAGAGCATCAAGAGATGTGCCAAAGCCATAGTTTTTTATATGTAGTTGCCTAGGTGATAATAACAATTGCCCACACCTGTGTGAGGGCAGTACACAGTGGTAATAAAAACATTAGTGAACCAACAATTGTTACAATATAAATACAAATAAACAGATCAGCAGAATAAACTCGATAAATAGCATTTGGGTATCATGATGCCATGTAGGACATTTTAGAAATGTTGGCGAATTTAGTTACTTCCAATTGCACAGGAAAGCCTACAAAAATAAATGATTTGGGGTATAAAAAAATTGACATCTGGATAGAAAGATTATATTTGAATGTAGGAAAATATACATATACAGTGCATTCGGTAAGTACTCAGACCCCTTGACTTTTTCCAAATGTTGTTACATTAAAACCTTATTCTAAAATGGATTAAATAAACAAAAATCCTTATCAATCTACACACAATTCCCCATAATGACAAAGTGAAAACAGGTTTTTTATAAATGTTTGCACCTTTATTAAAAATACAAAACAGAAATACCTTATTTACATAAGTATTCAGACCCTTTGCTATGAGACTCGAAATTGAGCTCAAGTGCATCCTGTTTCCATTGATCATCCTTGAGATGTTTCTACAACTTGATTGGAGTCCACCTGTGGTAAATTCAATTGATTGGACATGATTTGGAAAGGCACACACCTGTCTATATAAGGTCCCACAGTTGACAGTGCATGTCAGAGCAAAAACCAAGCCATGAGGTCGAAGGAATTGTCCATAGAGCTCCGAGACAGGAATGTGTCGAGACACAGATCTGGGGAAGGGTACCAAACAATTTCTGCAGCATTGAAGGTCCCCAAGAACACAGTGGCCTCCATCATTCTTAAATGGAAGACGTTTGGAACCACCAAGACTCTTCCTAGATCTGTCTGCCCAGCCAAACTGAGCAATCGGGGGAGAAGGGCCTTGGTCGGGAGGTGAACAAGAACCCGATGGTCTCGCTGACAGAGCTCCAGAGTTCCTCTGTGGAGATGGGAGAACCTTCCAGACGGACAACCATCTCAGCAGCACTCCATCAATCAGGCCTTTATTGTAGAGTGGCCAGACAGAAGCCACTCCTCAGTAAAAGGCACATGACAGCCCACTTGGAGTTGGCCTGAATGCCAAGTGTCACGTCTGGAAGAAACCTGGCGCCATCCCTACGGTGAAGCATGGTGGTGGCAGCATCATGCTGTGGGGATGTTTTTCAGCTGCAGGGACTGGAAGACTA
Organism: Coregonus lavaretus; assembly: GCF_964263955.1. NCBI lineage: Eukaryota > Metazoa > Chordata > Actinopteri > Salmoniformes > Salmonidae > Coregonus > Coregonus lavaretus. The sequence goes on along the minus strand of NC_140012.1, from coordinate 22,982,657 downwards.
GTCAGGATCGAGGGAAAGATGAACAGAGCAAAGTACAGAGAGATCCTTGATGAAAACCTTTTCCAGAGCGCTCAGGACCTCAGACTGGGGCGAAGGTTCACCTTCCAACAGGACAACGACCCTTAGCACACAAGACAACGCAGGAGTGGCTTCGGGACAAGTCTCTGAATGTCCTTGAGTGGCCCAGCCAGAGCCCGGACATGAACCCGATGGAACAGCTGGCTGGATGTCCTTTGGGTGGTGGACCATTCTTGATACACACGGGAAACTGTTGAGTGTGAAAAACCCAGCAGCGTTGCAGATCTTGACACACTGAAACCGGTGTGCCTAGCACGTACTACCCTCTGAATGGCAGACACACACAATCTATGTCTCCAGGCTTAAAGATCCTTCTTTAACCTGTCTCCTCCCCTTCATCTACACTGCTTGATGTGGATTTAACAGGTGACCTCAATAAGGGATCATAGCTTTCACCTGGATTCACCTGGTCCGTCTATGTCATGGAAAGAGCAGGTGTTTCTAATGTTTTGTACACTCAGTGTAGTCTTCCAAAGAATAGTCCTTGCTGCAAGACCCAAAGGGAAAGAACATCCAGACATGAGGGTATTGTGCATGGCTGGCAGACCTTGCCTTGTTTGAGTAGACAGAAAGGATGTACGTGCTGACCCTATGGCACAGTGTCCTGGATATGGTCACCTGAGTGGACACAGACACACACACACACACACACACAGAGAGAGCCCAGGGGAAAGCAGGTTTGCTCAAGCTGTTTGTACTGGCTGAGCTCCAGACACACTATGAATGAGGGCTAAGATGGCGAGAGAGAGACATAGAGAGAGAGAGAGAGAGAGAGAGAGAGAGAGAGAGAGAGAGAGAGAGAGAGAGAGAGAGAGAGAGAGAGAGAGAGAGAGAGCGAGAGAGAGAGAGAGAGAGAGAGAGAAAGAGTGTGAAAGGTTAAGAAAGAAAGAAAATTAGCTGGCTCTGTGTCCACTCTTTGACCCCTTCTCAGTCTGGGAGAATGTAAAATGTGTTCTGATGGATGTATTTTCACACTGACGAAGGATCAGTCTCCACTTCCCTGTGACATTCTTCCCAGCTTGCTACCCTGGCCAGAGCTGGCCCTGGATCAGCCCTCAGCACAGCAAGGCCAGACAGTAAACACTGCACTAAACAAACTCAAGGCAGCCAGCGATTTAAAGGAGTTTGTAGGCTACAGTAGGAGCCTGAGAGTGAGTGGGGAGAAACCACTACAGGCTTGACAACACATTTTAGAACAAGTTCATAATTATGCCCAATTTGGCAAGTACATTTTTCTTCAATAAAAGAGGAAGGAAGTACTATTGTAATAGTCAATATTCAACTGTTGTGACCCTAGACTGGTCTCATAGTCATTGGATGTGGGTTTTTGGTAACAGAATTTCAAGGCACAAGGCAATCAATCAATCAATCAAATGTATTTATAAAGCCTTTTTTACATCAGCAGATGTCACAAAGTGCTTATACAGAAACCCAGCCTAAAACCCCAAAGAGCAAGCAATGCAGATGTAGAAGCACAGTGGCTAGGAAAAACTCCCTAGAAAGGCAGGAACCTAGGAGGAAACATAGAGAGGAACCAGGCTCTGAGGGGTGGCCAGTCCTCTTCTGGCTGTGCCCAGTGGAGATTATAAGAGTACATGGCCATGAAGGCCAGATCATTCTTCAAGATGTTCAAATGTTCATAGATGACCAGCAGGGTCAAATAATAATTGCAGTGGTTAAAGAGGGTGCAACAGGTCAGCACCTCAGGAGTAAATGTCAGTTGCCTTTTCACAGCCGAGCATTCAGAGGTTGAGACAGAAGGTGCAGTAGAGAGAGAGAGAGAAAGAGGGAGAGATAGGGTCGAAACAGCAGGTCCAGGACAAGGTAGCACGTCCGGTGAACAGGTCAGGGTTCCATAGCCACAGGCAGAACAGCAGAAACTGGATCAGCAGCATGACCAGGTGGACTGGGGACAGCAAGGAGTCATCAGGTCAGGTAGTCCTGAGGCATAGTCCTAGGGCTCAGGTCTTCCGGGAGGGGAGAAAGACATCAAGAGAGAGAGAGATAGGAGAATTAGAGGGAGCATGCTTAAGATCACATAGGACACCAGATAAGACAGGAGAATTACACCAGACAGGACAGACTGACACTACCCCCACGGCACATAGACTATTGCAGCATAGATAGGGGGGGTCGGGGGACAGTGTGGCCCCGTCCGACGATACCCCCGGACAGGGCCAACCAGTCAGGATGTACTGTAACCCCACCCACTTTGCCAAAGCACAGCCCCCACACCACCAGAGGGATAGCAACAGACCAGCAACTTACTACCCTGAGACAAGGCGGAGTATAGCCCATGAAGATCTCCCCCCACCACACGAGCCTGAGGGGGCGCAAAACCCACTCAAGTCGAGTATAGCGGGGGAAAAAGCCTGGCACGACATGATGCACCCCTCCTAGGGACGGCATTGGCGAGCAGCAGCAAGCCAGTGACTCAGCCCCCGTAATAGGGTCAAAGGCAGAGAATCTCAGTGGAGAGAGGGGAGCCGGCCAGGCAGAGACAGCAAGGGTGGTTCGTCACTCCAGTGCCTTGCCGTTCACCTTCGCACCCCTGGGACAGACTACACTCAGTCATAGGACCTTCTGAAGAGGTGAGTCTTCAGTATAGACTTTAAGGTCAAGACCGAGTCTGCGTCTCTCACATGGATTGGCTGACCATGCCATAAAAATGTAGCTCTATAGGAGCTCTATAGGAGCCTCCAGCTGTTTGTAAGGATGTTGTAGGTATGTATGGCAGGACCAAATTGGGGAGATAGGTAGGAGCAAGTCCATGTAATGCTTTGTAGGTTAGCAGTAAAACCTTGAAATCCGCCCTAGCCTTAACAGGAAGCCAGTGTAGGCTAGCACTGGAGTAATATGATAAAATTTTGGGGTTCTAGTCAAGAATCTAGCAGCCATATTTAGCACTAGCTGAAGTTTATATAGTGCTTTATCTGGATAGCCGGAGAGTAGAGCTTTGCAGTAGTCTTATCTTGAGGTGACAAAAGCATGGATCAGCTTTTCTGCTTAATTTTTGGACAAAAATTTCAGATTTTTCTGTTCGTCAAAAGAGAGATCAGGGTCCAGAGTAACACCGAGGTCCTTCACAGTTTTATTTGAAATGACTGTACAACCATCGAGATTAATTGTCAGATCAAACAGCAGATCTTTTTGTTTCTTGAGACCTAGAACTAGCATCTCTGTTTTGTCTGAATTTAAAAGTTAAAAAATTGCGGTCTCACTACTAGGACGGGATCTAAAACCAGACTGGAGCGCTTTGTATACATTATTTGTCTTCAGGGAGGCAGTGAGTTCCTGAGCAACAGCTTTTTTTTTAAAAATTGGAGAGTAATGAGAGATTCTATATAATTTCCGGGTCAAGGTTCGTCTTTTTCAGGAGAGGCTTTATTACTGCCACTTTTAGTTTGGTTCACCTCCGGAGGATAGGGAGACGTTTATTATGTTCAACGTAGGAGGGCTAAGCACAGGAAGCAGCTTTCAGTAGTTTAATTGGAATAGGGTCTAGTAGGCAGTTGGAAAGTTTAGAGGCCATGAATGTGATTGTGTTGAGAGATACAGGATTAAAAAACGTCAGTGTCTCCATTGATCCGAGGTCATGGCAGTTCTGTGCAGACTTAGGACAACTGAGTTTTGGAGAAATATGCATATTCAAAGAGGAGTCCGTAATTTGATTTCTAATGATCATCTTTTTGTCGAAGAACTTCATGAATTCATTACTGCTGAAGTGAAGGCCATCCTCACTTGGGGAATGCTGCTTTTTGGTTAGCTTTGCGCCAGTATCAAAAATACATTTGGGATTGTTTTTATTCTCCTCAATCAGGTTGGAAAAGTAGGATGATCAAGCAGCAGTGAGGGCTTTCGATATTACACGGCACTGTCTTTCCGAACTAGTCGGAAGACTTCCAATTTGGTGGAGCGCCATTTCCATTCCAGTTTTTTGGATGCTTGCTTCAGGGGTCTGGTATTTTTTGTATAACAGGGAGCTAGTTTCTTGTGACAAATGTTTTTTTGTTTTTAGGAGTGTGACTGCATCTAGGCTATTACGCATGGTTACGTTTAGATCCTCGGTTAGGTGGCTAACTGATTTCTGTACTCTGGCGTCCTTGGGTAGGTGGAGGGATTCTGGAAGGGCATCTATGAATCTTTGGGTTGTCTGAGAATTTATAGCGTGGCTTTTGATAATCCTTGTTTGGGGTCTGAGCTAATTATTTGTTGCAATTGCAAACGTAATACGATGGTCTGATAGTCCAGGATTATGAGGAAGAACATTTAGATCCACAATATTCCACGGGACAAAAATAGATCCAGGGTATGATTGTGGCAATGCGTGGCAAGTCCCGAGACATGTTGGAGAAAACTCACTGAGTCGATGATGGCTCCAAAAACCTTTTGGAGTGGGTCTGTGGACTTCTCCATGTGAATATTAAAGTCACCAAAAATGTAAATATTATCTGCCATGACTACAAGGTCCAATAGGAAATCAGGGAACTCAGTGAGGAACGCTGTATACGGCCCAAGAGGCCTGTAAACAGTAGCTATAAAAAGTGATTGAGTAGGCTGCATGGATTTCATGACTAGAACCTCAAAAGATGAAACTGCAGTCTTTTTTTTTTGTAAATTGAAATTTGCTGTCATAAATGTTAGCAACACCTCCACCTTTGCGGGATGCCTATGGGTATATGGTCAGTAGTGTAACCAGGGGGAGAGGCCTCATTTAACGCAGTAAATTCATCAGGCTTGAGCCATGTTTCAGTCAGGCCAATCACATCAGGTTTACGATCAAAAACAGGTATCTTTTGGTTATCACTATGCAACAGACTCCAGGAACAATAAACATGATATTTACATCTTACAGTTAAATGAGAAAATGAGGAAAAGGAATAAAACTGCAACGCTTCTTAAATTTACAGAAGGCAGAACATTTTCTCCTAAACTAAATACACTGCTCAAAAAAATAAAGGGAACACTTAAACAACACAATGTAACTCCAAGTCAATCACATTTCTGTGAAATCAAACTGTCCACTTAGGAAGCAACACTGATTGACAATACATTTCACATGCTGTTGTGCAAATGGAATAGACAACAGGTGGAAATTATAGGCAATTAGCAAGACACCCCCAATAAAAGACTGGTTTTGCAGTTGGTGACCACAGACCACTTCTCAGTTCCTATGCTTCCTGGCTGATGTTTTGGTCACTTTTGAATGCTGGCGGTCCTTTCACTCTAGTGGTAGCATGAGACGGAGTCTACAACCCACACAAGTGGCTCAGGTAGTGCAGCTCATCCAGGATGGCACATCAATGCGAGCTGTGGCAAGAAGGTTTGCTGTGTCTGTCAGCGTAGTGTCCAGAGCATGGAGGCGCTACCAGGAGACAGGCCAGTACATCAGGAGACGTGGAGGAGGCCGTAGGAGGGTAACAACCCAGCAGCAGGACTGCTACCTCCATTTTGCACTGCCAGAGCCCTGCAAAATGACCTCCAGAAGGCCACAAATGTGCATGTGTCTGCTCAAACGGTCAGAAACAGACTCCATGAGGGTGGTATGAGGGCCCGACGTCCACAGGTGGGGGTTGTGCTTACAGCCCAACACCGTGCAGGACGTTTGGCATTTGCCAGAGAACACCAAGATTGGCAAATTCGCCACTGGCGCCCTGTGCTCTTCACAGATGAAAGCAGGTTCACACTGAGCACGTGACAGACGTGACAGAGTCTGGAGACACCATGGAGAACGTTCTGCTGCCTGCAACATCCTCCAGCATGACCGGTTTGGCGGTGGGTCAGTCATGGTGTGGGGTGGCATTTCTTTGGGGGGCCGCACAGCCATCCATGTGCTCGCCAGAGGTAGCCTGACTGCCATTAGGTACCGAGATGAGATCCTCAGACCCCTTGTGAGACCATATGCTGGTGCGGTTGGCCCTGGGTTCCTCCTAATGCAAGACAATGCTAGACCTCATGTGGCTGGTGTGTGTCAGCAGTTCCTGCAAGAGGAAGGCATTGATGCTATGGACTGGCCTGCCCGTTCCCCAGACCTGAATCCAATTGAGCACATCTGGGACATCATGTCTCGCTCCATCCACCAACGCCACATTGCACCAGAGACTGTCCAGGAGTTGGCGGATGCTTTAGTCCAGGTCTGGGAGGAGATCCCTCAGGAGACCATCCGGCACCTCATCAGGAGCATGCCCAGGCGTTGTAGGGAGGTCATACAGGCACGTGGAGGCCACACACACTACTGAGCCTCATTTTGACTTGTTTTAAGGACATTACATCAAAGTTGGATCAGCCTGTAGTGTGGTTTTCCACTTTAATTTTGAGGGTGACTCCAAATCCAGACCTCCATGGGTTGATACATTTGATTTCCATTGATAATTTTTGTGTGATTTTGTTGTCAGCACATTCAACTATGTAAAGAAAAAAGTATTTAATAAGATTATTTCATTCATTCAGATCTAGGATGTGTTATTTTAGTGTTCCCTTTATTTTTTTGAGCAGTGTATAAGCGTTGTTATTAGTTGGCAGGGGTCTTTACTTCAACATTGTGTTTTGATGTATTTCTAATACCTTTTATGACTTTTTCAGGTAGATGTTTTCTAAGACCCCTTTTCCATCTGTTTGCACATTCAACTATGTAAAGAAAAAAGTATTTAATAAGATTATTTCATTCATTCAGATCTAGGATGTGTTATTTTAGTGTTCCCTTTATTTTTTTGAGCAGTGTATAAGCGTTGTTATTAGTTGGCAGGGGTCTTTACTTCAACATTGTGTTTTGATGTATTTCTAATACCTTTTATGACTTTTTCAGGTAGATGTTTTCTAAGACCCCTTTTCCATCTGTTTGACCAGAAATCAAAGCCTTTGCGCATTCAAAACTTTTAGGATGGAAAATGGTTGAACAATGTATGCCTTCAGGAAGTATTCATACCGCTTGACTTAATCCACATTTTGTTGTGTTAGAGCCTGAATTTAAATGGATTAAATTGTTATTTTTCTCACCCATCTACATACAATACCCCATAATAACAAAGTGAAAACATGTTTTTAGAAATGTTAGCACATGTATTGAAAATGAAATACAGAACTATCACATTTTTCGAATCTTTGCCCCAGTCTAAGGTTGTTTGCACTCTGAAGCAGGTTCTCATCAAGGATTTGCCTGTATTTGGATCCATTCATTGTTCCCTCTATCCTTACCAGTCTCCCAGTCCCTGCCACTGAAAAGCATTCCCATAGCATGATGCTGACACCACCATGCTTCACGGTAGGGATGGTGTTAGACGGGTGATGAGCTGTGCCTGGTTTTCTCCAGGCATAGCGCTTTTCATTCAGGCCAAAGAGTTAAAGTTTTGTCTCATCAGACCACAGAATCTTTTGCCTTGTGCTCTGAGTCTTTCATGTGTCTTTTTGACAACTCCAGGTGTGCTGTCATGTGCCTTTTTCTTAGGAGTGGCCACTCTCCCATAAAGCCCAGATTGGTGAAGGGCTGTAGAGACTGTTGTCCTTCTGGCAGGTTCTCCTATCTCAGCCAAGGAACTCTGTAGTTCTGTCAGAGTGGTCATTGAGTTCTTGGTCACCTCCCTGACCAAGGTCCTTCTTGTCCGGTTGCTTAGTTTGGTCGGACGCCAGCTCTAGGCAGAGTCTGGGTAGTTCAATATTTTTTCAATTTCCCAATGATAGAGACCACTGTGCTCTTGGAAACTTTCAACACTCAAGAAATAGTTGTATACCCTTCCCCAGATACAGTTGAAGTCGGAAGTTTACATACACTTAGGTTGGAGTCATTAAAAATTGTTTTTCAACCACTCCACAAATTTCTTGTTAACAAACTATCATTTTGGCAGGTCGGTTAGGACATCTACTTTGTGCATGACACAAGTAATTTTTCCAACAATTGTTTACAGACAAATTATTTCACTTATAATTCACTGTATCACAATTCCAGTGGGTCAGACGTTTACATACACTAAGTTGACTGTGCCTTTAAACAGCTTGGAAAATTCCAGAAAATGATGTCATGGTTTTAGAAGCTTCTGATAGTCTAATTGACATCATTGGAGTCAATTGGAGGTGTACCTGTGGATGTATTTCTAGGCATACCTTCAAACTCAGTGCCTCTTTGCATGACATCATGGAAAAATCAAAAGAATTCAGCCAAGACCTCAGGAAAAAAATTGTAGACCTTCACAAGTCTGGTTCATCCTTGGGAGCAATTTCCAAATGCCTGAAGGTACCACGTTCATCTGTACAAACAATAGTACGCAAGTATAAACACCATGGGACCTCGCAGCTGAAGATGAAACAAAAATTGATTGGCCGTAATGACCATCGTTATGTTTGGAGGAAAAAGGTGGACTTGCAAGCCGAAGAACACCATCCCAACCGTTAAGCACAGGGGTGGCAGCATCATGCTGTGGGGGTGCTTTGCTGCAGGAGGGACTGGTGCACTTCACAAAATAGATGGCATCACGAGGAAGGAAAATTATGTGGATATATTGAAGCAACATCTCAAGACATCAGTCAGGAAGTTAAAGCTTGGTCGCAAATTGGTCTTCCAAATGGACAATGACCCCAAGCATACTTCCAAAGTTGTGGCAAAATGACTTAAGGACAACAAAGTCAAGGTATTGGAGTGGCCATCACAAAGCCCTGACCTCAATCCTATAGAACATTTGTGGGCAGAACTGAAAAAGCCTGTGCGAGCAGCTCTGTCTGGAGGAATGGGCCAAATTTCACCCAATTTATTGTGGGAAGCTTGTGGAAGGCTACACGAAACATTTGACCCAAGTTAAACAATGTCAAGGCAATGCTACCAAATACTAATTGAGTGTATGTAAACTTCTGACCCACTGGGAATGTGATGAAAGAAATAAAAGCTGAAATAAATCATTCTCTCTACTATTATTCTGACATTTCACATTCTTAAAATAAAGTGGTGATCCTAACTGACCTAAAACAGGGAATTTTTACTAGGATTAAATGTCAGGAATTGTGAAAAACTGAGTTTAAATGTATTTGGCTAAGGTGTATGTAAACCTCCGACTTCAACTGTATATGCATCATCAAAATTCTATCACAGAGATCTACGGACAGTTCCTTGGACTTCATGGTATAGTTTCTGCTGTAACATGCACTGTCAACTGTGGGACCTTATATAGACAGGTGTGTTTCTTTTTAAATCATGTCCAAACAATTGAATTGGCCACAGGTGGACTCCAAGTTGTAGTGACATTTCAATGATGATCAAAGGAAACTGGATGCAACTGAGCTCAATTTGAAGTGTGATAGCAAAGGGGTGTGAATACTTATGTAAATTATACTTTTCTGTATTTCATTTTCAATAAATTTGCAAAGATTTCTAGAAACATGTTTTGACTTTGTCATTATGGGGTATTGGGTGTAGATGTGTGAAAAAAAATCTGTTTAATCCATTTTTAATTCAGGCTGTACACAGCAAAATGTGGAATAAGTCAAGGGGTATGAATACTTTCTGAAGGCACTGTATGCATTAATTTCCCCAAAATATAGACTCTTTTGACACCCAATTTGACATGCTCCTATGAACTTCACCTTGGTACTCACGGGTCCTTTACATGGAAATGACCAGCTATATTGAATGAAAAACATTTTTTAAACTATATTATTTTATACTATTAAAATTGCTCAGAGAAAGAGATTTTGCTTAACAAGTAATACAAAAAATCTAAAAGAGCACATTCATTTTGAGCTGCCATATAAACCAAGCAGTGTAATTTATCAGGAGGGAGCATATTGATGCAACACATTAGTAGTAAGCTTCACAGAAAGTCAGTTTTGACTGGAGTCTTGGCCTGTCTCTTTGAACACTTTCTCTTTGTTTTTCTCTTCCTCAGGGGCAAATTAAATATTCCTTCTCTCTCTCTACCTCTCTCTCGCACACACACACACACACACACACACACACACACACACACACACACACACACACACACACACACACACACACACACACACACACACACACACACACACACACACACACACACAAGAACTCGGCCAGGCACATGAGACAGATTGACAGATGGATTTAAATACATTTTTGGAAAACAGAATCTATTTATTATGGTGAAACAGAGACACGATTTCACAAGTATTACAAAGAATAGTCCTTGATGTTGTGTATTGGGGTTGTGCTGCAATACACAGATCATTATGAGTATTTTATGTGTTGAGATGTCAAGTTCTCTATAAATGGTTGAACTGATTCCATGTTAAAGACTTACACAGGTGAATCTGTTGCTGTGGGAGGCATCACTGAGGTCACATCACTGCAGTCTCGTTTGGCTCAGTTGGTAGAGCATGGTGCTTGCAATGCCAGGGTTGTAGGTTTGATTCCCATGGGGGATCAGTATGGAAATGTATGCACTAACTACTTTAAGTCGCCCTGGATAAAAGTGACTGGTAAATGAAAAAAATGAGGTCACAGATCAGAGTAGGAAAATGCAGGAAAGGCATTTCACTCTACAGTCGTGGTCAAAAGTTTTGAGAATGACACAAATACTAATTTTCACAATGTCTGCTGCCTCAGTTTTGATGATGGCAATTTGCATATACTCCAGAATGTCATTAAGAGTGATCAGATGAATTGCAATTAATTGCAAAGTCCCTCTTTGACATGAAAATGAACTTAATCCCAAAAAAACATTTCCACTGTATTTCAGCCCTGCCACAAAAGGACCAACTGACATCATGTCAGTGATTCTCTCGTTAACACAGGTGAGAGTGTTGACGAGGACAAGGCTGGAGATCACTCTGTCATGCTGATTGAGTCAGAATAGACTGGAAGCTTTAAAAGGAGGGTGGTGCTTGAAATCATTGTTCTTCCTCTGTTAACCATGGTTACCTGCAAGGAAACACGTGCCATCATCATTGCTTTGCACAAAAAGGGCTTCACAGGCAAGGATATTGCTGCTAGTAAGATTGCACCTAAATCAACCATTTATCGGATCATCAAGAACTTCAAGGAGAGAGGTTCAATTGTTGTGAAGAAGGCGTCAGGGCGCCCAAGAAAGTCCAGCAAGCGACAGGACCGTCTCCTAAAGTTGATTCAGCTGCGGGATCGGGGCACCACCAGTGCAGAGCTTGCTCAGGAATGGCAGCAGGCAGGTGTGAGTGCATCTGCACGCACAGTGAGGCGAAGACTTTTGGAGGATGGCCTGGTGTCAAGAAGGGCAGCAAAGAAGCCACTTCTCTCCAGGAAAAACATCAGGGACAGACTGATATTCTGCAAAAGGTACAGGGATTGGACTGCTGAGGACTGGGGTAAAGTCATTGTCTCTGATGAATCCCCTTTATGATTGTTTGGGGCATCCGGAAAACACCTTGTCCGGAGAAGACATGGTGAGTGTTACCATCAGTCCTGTGTCATGCTAACAGTAAAGCATCCTGAGACCATTCATGTGTGGGGTTGCTTCTCAGCCAAGGGAGTGGGCTCACTCACAATTTTGCCTAAAAACACAGCCATGAATAAAGAATGGTACCAACACATCCTCCGAGAGCAACTTCTCCCAACCATCCAAGAACAGTTTGGTGACGACCAATGCCTTTTCCAACATGATGGAGCACCTTGCCATAAGGCAAAAGTGATAACTAAGTGGCTCGGGGAACAAAACATTTTGGGTCCATGGCCAGGAAACTCCCCAGACCTTAATCCCATTGAGAACTTGTGGTCGATCCTCAAGAGGCGGGTGGACAAACAAAAACCCACAAATTCTGACAAACTCCAATCATTGATTATGCAAGAATGGGCTGCCATCAGTCAGGATGTGGCCCAGAAGTTAATTGACAGCATGCCAGGGCAGATTGCAGAGGTCTTGAAAAAGAAGGGTCAACACTGCAAATATTGACTCTTTGCATAAACTAAATGTAATTGTCAATAAAAGCCTTTGACACTTATGGAATGCTTGTAATTATACTTCAGTATACCATAGTAATATCTGACAAAAATATCTCATAACACTGAAGCAGCGAACTTTGTGAAGACCAATACTTGTGTCATTCTCAAAACTTTTGACAATGAAACTCATCATTATTGAATTGTTATAAAGACATAGTTATGAAACCCACGAGACTTAACAAAAGATTGTCGACGAGTAAGTCTGAACCTACGGGAACTATTCTGTCCAAAATAAGTTGTTTAAAACTGTTCTTTTCTGTGGTACAGTCTAGGCCAGGGGTCTGCAACCTAAGGCACACGTGCCAGCCTTGGCACGCGAGGGTATTTGCCTTGGCACGCCAAGGCTTGGCAAGCCCCACCCCCCAAAAAAACAAAAAAATATATATATTCATTTTGTATACTTTTTTTTTTGCGTAACATTTATTATCTCAAATATTTTCCCCAGGTAATTTTTTTTATAAACTGGAGGAAATAATTGAAATTGCATGCATTGGTTTGGAAATGTTATTGGTATTCACTGCAAGGTTGTAGTTCCCACGGTATGTCAGTCCTGATTAGCCAATGGGCTTTCATGATTTTGCAGGAATATCATATTATTAGTTCAGCACAAGACAACCCGCCTTGCCTCTCCTGTCAAATTCAAAACCAAGGCGGCACTGAAGATGAGAGATTTATTTTCACATGGCTAGTAGCTAGCAAGCCTTCTTTTGTTATTTAAAAAAGTTCAGGGTGCAAAATGTCATCAGCAAAGAAATATAAGTGTCATGGGCCTCTCACTCCACCGGGTTACCACCTTAATTTTCTTCCACTCTGCTCACCACTCTCTCTACTCAGCCTAACTAGCTCCACCTGTCCCTGCTCTGCTCTGCTCTAATTACTCTGCCAGCTGCGCTGCATTACCCACTACCTCTCCCAGTATTTAAGGCCCTGTCTTTCAGCTCTCCGGTGTCAGATCGTCTGCAAAGCTCACACCCGGAACCTGTTTGCTCGCGCTTCTGGCTCACCCTGGTTTTGTGACCCCGGACCTGCCTGTTTTTTGGATACTCTTCTGCCTCAGGAGATCCAGACCTGCTTCTGCCATTACGACTCCTGACTACTCTTCAATCCCGGTAACTCTGACCAGCCTTCTGCCTTGCTACTACGTATTTTGGATTTCCCTTGAACTGTACTGCTGCCTGGTTTCATTCCGCCCTGTTGTGTCTGTGTCTCCCCCCCCCCAGGACTTCTGGACCACCCACCACCGGCTTCATAGGACGCATCGCTGCCACTGGGGGGGGCACAGACCCAGCGCATTGGACGGGATCCCTGTTACCCCTGGAGCCTTCATTCACTCCCTACTTCCCTTTTCCCTTAAGTTTAATAAACTTTCTGGTGTGACGCAATTGTGGTCCTCTGGTCGTCTGTCTGAACCGTGACAGTACGATCTGACCATTATGGACTCAGCGCACACTTTCCCCGACATGGAAACCGATGAGCATGAGCAGCAGTTCCAGCAGCAGCAACAACAACTCGCCATGATCATTCAACTCCTCACCAACCTTACCCCAGCCAGTCTGCCCACCAGCCCAGCCCCCGAGTTACCTGCCCCGGTCATTGCAGCCGCTGCTCCGGAACCCAAGATTGGAAACCCCGAGCGGTTCAACGGCGATTCAACCCAGGTCCGGCCATTCCTGACTAGCTGCCGACTTCAGTTCTCCTTGCAGCCAAGGACCTTCGCCACGGAGGGGGCTAAAGTTGGGTATGCCATCACTCACCTGACGGGCCGAGCTCGACTCTGGGGAACAGCAGAGTTCGAACGTCAAACCCCCGCATGTGCAACCTTCGACCTGTTTGCTGAGGAGATGCTGAAGGTGTTTGACCTGGATTCACCCACCGCAGAGGCGTCTCGTGAACTGTTCAGTATTCGACAAGGCAGACGTACAGTCGCAGACCATTCCATCGACTTCCGAACCCTGGCTAGACGAAGTTCTTGGAACACACCATCGTTGGTGGACGCGTTCTTCCATAGTTTGGCTGACTATATCAAGGACGAGTTGGTCTCCCATGAACTGCCTTCCACTCTTGATGAAGCCATCGCACTGACTGTCAGGATCGACAGAAGGATACAGACCCGTCGTCGTGAGAGGGGGCGCCAAGGTCCACCTACTACCGGCATTCGGAGAGATCCGACTGGGCTCCTGTCATCTACTGCCACTCACCCAGGTCAGCTTGATCAGTCTGAGCCTATGGAGATTGGGCGAGCCTCCCTCACTCCTGCAGAGCGCCAGCGCCGCTTCACCTCAAACCTCTGCCTCTATTGTGGAGGTGAGGGACATCGTGTGGTAACCTGCCCTTTAAAGGGCCGAAGCTCACCGGGCATAGGGGGAGTCCGGTTGAGTTCAATGACCATCCAGTCCTCCGACCGCAAACCCCTGCTGCAAGTTCACCTCCGCCTCTCTGACTCAACTCACACCCTGGCTGCTCTGGTGGATTCTGGCGCCGAAGCCAACATAATGGACATCAAGCTGGCACGCCAACTGGGACTGGAGAACCTCCGTTTGACACCTCCTATTCCTGCCCGGGCACTGGACGGACACTTACTCGGATCGGTCACTCATGTCACGGCCCCGGTCTCGATGGGTCTGTCCGGAAACCATCAAGAAACTATCCAGTTTCACCTGCTCCCCTCTCCAGGCCAACCCCTCATCCTGGGTTACCCATGGCTCCGCCGGCACAACCCTCAGCTCGACTGGGTGACCGGGGTGATCAGGGAGTGGGGAGAGGACTGCCACCGAACCTGCCTGCTTGCTGCCGCACTACCCCCTCGGCCAGTACCTACTAACTCCGCTCCTGACCTCTCCAATGTCCCAGAATGCTACCATGGTCTCAGAGAGGTGTTTAACAAAGCAAGAGCCACATCTCTGCCCCCTCACCGACCGTACGACTGTGCCATCGACCTCCTCCCTGGAACAGCTCCTCCAAAGGGTCGTCTTTATTCGTTGTCTGCTCCTGAAAGAAAGTCCATGGAGGACTACATCAATGGCTCTCTGTCCGCAGGATTAATCCGTTCATCTTCATCTCCTGCTGGTGCTGGCTTCTTCTTTGTGGGGAAGAAGGACGGATCTCTTCGCCCCTGCATCGACTACAGGGGACTCAACGACATCACAGTGAAAAACCGTTACCCTCTGCCTCTGCTCACCTCTGCTTTTGAGTTGCTCCAGGGAGCCACTGTTTTTACCAAGTTGGATCTCAGAAACGCTTACCACCTAGTGCGGATCCGGGAGGGAGATGAATGGAAAACCGCATTCAATACACCAACAGGCCACTACGAGTATCTGGTTATGCCTTTTGGCCTCACCAATGCTCCTGCTGTGTTCCAGGCTCTAGTGAATGATGTACTGCGGGACATGTTAAACAAGTTTGTCTTCGTTTACCTGGATGACATCTTAATCTACTCCAGAAACCTGTCTGAACACACCCGCCATGTCCAGCAAGTCCTTCATCGTCTTCTGGAGAATTCCCTCTACGCCAAGGCAGAGAAATGTGAGTTTCACGTCAAGACAGTGGCCTTCCTGGGGTACATAGTGGCAGAGGGAAGTATCCAAATGGATCCTGCCAAAGTATCAGCAGTCACTTCATGGCCTGTTCCGGAGAACAGAAAGAAGCTGCAACAGTTTCTGGGGTTTGCTAACTTCTATAGGAAGTTTATCCGGAACTACAGTACCGTTGCTGCCCCTCTCACTGCTCTAACCAGCACCAAGCAACCCTTCACCTGGACCCCAGCAGCCGACAAAGCCTTCAGTACCCTCAAGGTGAGGTTCACCTCCGCTCCCATCCTCCAGATGCCTGATGTGGACCGGCAATTCATTGTGGAGGTGGACGCCTCGGATGTGGGAGTTGGTGCTGTGATTTCTCAGTGGGCTGCGGAGGATAGGAAGCTCCATCCCTGTGCCTTTTTCTCACGTCGGTTGTCCCCCTCTGAGTGCAATTACGACATAGGGAACCGTGAGCTGCTGGCTGTGAAGCTTGCCTTGGAGGAGTGGCGTCACTGGCTGGAGGGGTCCACCATTCCATTTCTCGTTTGGACCGATCATAAGAACTTGGAGTACATCCGCACGGCCAAACGGTTGAACTCCAGGCAGTCCCGCTGGGCCCTGTTCTTCACCAGGTTTAATTTCACTCTGTCATACCGGCCTGGATCACGCAACACCAAGCCAGACGCCCTCTCCCGTCAATTCCAGAAGGATGACACCCCCTCCAAGGACCCTGTGTCGATTCTGCCAAGTCCCTGCATCGTTGCAGCTCTGACCTGGGCTGTTGAGGAACAGGTGCTGGAGGCTCTCCGTAACCAGCCAGGTCCCAGCACTTGCCCAGCTGACCGCCTTTTTGTCCCCGAAGACCTGAGGTCCCAGGTCGTTCAGTGGGGACATGACTCCCGCCTAGCTTGTCACCCTGGCTCCACCCGCACTTACAACCTGCTCGCCCAGAGGTTCTGGTGGCCCTCTCTGAGGAAGGATGTACGGGAATTCGTCCAAGCCTGCCCCATCTGCAACCAACACAAGTCGTCCTGCCAGCCCCCAGCCGGATTGCTGCAGCCCCTGCCTGTGCCCAGACGTCCCTGGTCTCACATCGCCCTTGACTTTGTCACGGGGCTGCCCCCTTCAAGTGGCATGACCGTCATTCTCACCATCGTTGACCGTTTCAGCAAGATGGCACACTTCATTCCCCTCCCCAAGCTCCCAACCGCCAAGGAGACCGCCCAGGTGGTCCTGGAACACGTCTTCCGGATCCACGGACTGCCAAAGGATGTAGTTTCTGACCGTGGTCCACAATTCTCCTCCGCTTTTTGGAAGGAGTTCTGTCACCTGCTGGGAGCCACAGTCAGTCTGACTTCCGGATTCCATCCCCAATCCAATGGGCAGTCAGAGCGGGCTAATCAGGAGCTCGAGAAGGCACTGCGATGCATGACTTCACGCAACCCCCACTCCTGGTCGCAGCAATTGACATGGGTGGAGTACGCACACAATTCTCTGACCTGCTCTGCCATCGGTATGTCCCCTTTCCAATGTGTTTATGGATACCAGCCTCCTCTATTTGCCAGCCAGGAGGAGGAGGTTACTTGCCCATCTGCACTTGCTTTTGCCCGTCGATGTCGCCGCACCTGGTCACAAGCCCGAGCCACACTCCTCAGGTCCGTTGCCAGCTACACTACCGGGGCCAACCGTCGGAGAATTCCTGCTCCCACCTACCATGTTGGTCAAAGGGTGTGGTTGTCATCGAAGAACCTGCCACTCAGGGTGGAGTCGCAGAAGCTGGCACCTCGGTTCATTGGCCCATTCCCTATCATAAGAGTGATTAGCCCAACTGCTGTCCGGCTCCAACTGCCTAATTCCCTGAGGGTGCACCCCACTTTCCATGTGTCTAAGATTAAGCCCATCCATGAGAGTCCGCTGGTCCCTGCTGCGCCTGGTCCTCCTCCTCCACGGCTCGTCGATGGTGGTCTGGTTTACACCGTCCGCCGCCTGCTTCGGTCCAGACGGAGGGGTAGGGGTCTCCAGTACCTCATTGACTGGGAGGGCTATGGACCTGAGGAAAGGACCTGGGTGCCAGCTAGTCGGATTGTGGATAGGACTCTCATCACCGCTTTCCACCAACGGCATCCTGATCAACCTGCAATCCGTAGGGGCCGCCCCAGAGGGGTCCCTAACCGTCCGGCCCGCTCGGCTTCCTGTCCTGTGCCTGATCCTGTCTCGGGACCTGTCCCATCTCCCGACCACGGCCCTCCGGCTTCCTCCGAGGATGAGGACGTTCACTCGGACCGTTCGGAGGAGTTCTAGCCCTCCTCCGGCTCCCCTCCTCCCGCCCGGCGTGGTGTTGCTCTTGGGACTTCTGGGGCCGTCCCTTGGGGGGGGGGTTCTGTCATGGGCCTCTCACTCCACCGGGTTACCACCTTAATTTTCTTCCACTCTGCTCACCACTCTCTCTACTCAGCCTAACTAGCTCCACCTGTCCCTGCTCTGCTCTGCTCTAATTACTCTGCCAGCTGCGCTGCATTACCCACTACCTCTCCCAGTATTTAAGGCCCTGTCTTTCAGCTCTCCGGTGTCAGATCGTCTGCAAAGCTCACACCCGGAACCTGTTTGCTCGCGCTTCTGGCTCACCCTGGTTTTGTGACCCCGGACCTGCCTGTTTTTTGGATACTCTTCTGCCTCAGGAGATCCAGACCTGCTTCTGCCATTACGACTCCTGACTACTCTTCAATCCCGGTAACTCTGACCAGCCTTCTGCCTTGCTACTACGTATTTTGGATTTCCCTTGAACTGTACTGCTGCCTGGTTTCATTCCGCCCTGTTGTGTCTGTGTCTCCCCCCCCCCAGGACTTCTGGACCACCCACCACCGGCTTCATAGGACGCATCGCTGCCACTGGGGGGGGCACAGACCCAGCGCATTGGACGGGATCCCTGTTACCCCTGGAGCCTTCATTCACTCCCTACTTCCCTTTTCCCTTAAGTTTAATAAACTTTCTGGTGTGACGCAATTGTGGTCCTCTGGTCGTCTGTCTGAACCGTGACAATAAGGCAGATCTCCGTTCATTTATTGCCTCTTGGACAAAGGAATATGGAAGGGCCGGGCTGTTTGCACTCTGTTGTAAAACTGTTGTTTGTTGGACATCAAGTGTACAGCGTCATTTTGAAACGAGACATGAGAAAAACTTCAAGGATGAGGCGGACAAGGCTGAAGGAATCAAGCGGGCCATGTCCAGGTATGAAAAGCAAAGCAGTGTGTTTACAAATCTACATGCAGTCAAAAATCAAGCTACAGACGGGAGCTACAAAGTTGCGCAGTGCATTGCTAAACATTCAAAACCATTTACTGATGGGGAATATATCAAGGAGGCTTTCCTCAGTACTTTGCAGGCTTTATTTGATGGATTGCCTAACAAAGACACAATCATCTCAAAGATAAAAGACATGCCAAATTTACAAATTTACAGGGATGCTGTAATGTTTTACAGTAAGGAAAATAGTACTGTAAAGCAAAATATATTCAAATTGGTAACATTAAAAACAAATTAACAACAGAATTGACAAAAGAAGTAGCAAGAAATTAACACATATGTAACCAAATAAGAGAATCAATACAACACTAATGTAAAAACTATATTGTGTGCCTGTACATATGGGCTGTGAGGGAGAGAGAGACAAAGAGAGAGAGGGAGACGGAGTTAATATTGGGATTGGGTACAATCCTAGATCTTCCGATTCAGAGCTCCGAGCTTCAACTTGCAGGACTAAGTGAAATAAAAAAATGAACATGGTAATAAGAACATTTGAAATAGTACTATATACAAATAACAACTGTAGCAGTGATTAATAAATAAATGTCCATTGGGGTGGACATTGATCCTAGGAGGAGCAGCAGTACGACTAAATGACCATTGAGGGGGTGTGGAGACAAAGTAAAATAAAACAATACAAATAATAATACAAAAATAAATAATAATGTATTCATACTGTATTAACAACTGCAGCAGTGATGAATGTCATTGGGGTGGGGACAGAGTAAAAGTCTGTTCAAGGGGTGGCTATTCAGCAGCCTGATGGTCTGGGGGTAGAAATTATTGGCCAGTCTTCCAGTTTTCGCCATAAACTCCTGTGCCACCTGCGTCTGAGTAATGGAAACAGGGAGAACAGGCCATGGCTCGGGTGGCTGAGGTCCATGATGATCTTTATTTAATTTATTTAAATTCACCTTTATTTAAGCCAGTTGAGAACAAGTTCTCATTTACAACTGCAACCTGGCCAAGATAAAGCAAAGCAGTGCGATAAAAACAACAACAACACAGAGTTACATATGGGATAAACAAAACGTACAATCAAAAACACAATAGAAATGTATATACAGTGTGTGCAAATGTAGTAAGTTATGGCGGTAAGGCAATAAATAGGCCATAGTGCAAAATAATTACAATTTAGTATTAACACTGGAATGATAGATGTGCAGAAGATGATGTGCAAATAGAGATACTGGGGTGCAAATGAGCAAAATAAATAACAATATGGGGATGAGGTAGTTGGGTGGGTGGGCTAATTACAGATGGGCTGTGTACAGGTGCAGTGATCGGTAAGCTGCTCTGACAACTGATGCTTAAAGTTAGTGAGGGAGATAAGAGTCTCCAGCTTCAGAGATTTTTGCAGTTCGTTCCAGTCATTGGCAGCAGAGAACTGGAAGGAATGGCGGCCAAAGGAGGTGTTGGCTTTGGGGATGACCAGTGAGATATCTTCTTGGCCTTCCTTCGACACCTGGTGTTGTAGGTGTCCTGGAGGGTGTGCATCCAATGGTGCGTTCGGCTGCGTGTATCACCCTCTGAAGAGCCTTGTGGTCCTCGGCGGTGGAGTTGCCATACCAGGCTGTGATGCAGCCCGATCTATTATCAGGGGCAACTCTGTTTGGGGAAAGGGGTTCCAGAGGAGGTGAAACACACAACAGGACAGTTTGGGCCGGAGAGCATCCAGGAGAGAGAAGTCAGTGCAGCATCAGGTGTTTCTCATGGCGCTCCGTAACAAACCTCCTCAATTCTGATTTGTCAGCTCTTCTCACCCCTAGGACAAGCACAGAAAAATAAAGAATAGAAGGAGAGACAGAGAGCACCAGGGCTGTTACTCTGTGGGTAAAAAGACAGGGGACAAGGGACATATCAAGCTGGTGTTGTGTGTGTGTGTATGTGTACTTACCTCACTAGAGGTCTTCATTCAAACTCAGTGAGCTCTTGGAAGATTGGGGCAAGGTAGGGATTGAGAACAAACAGCTGGCTTCCTCTGGGCCACCTTGTCATGCACTTTGTCCCATCTTCAGGATTCATCATCTTGGGTTGATTCGAACCTACAGCATATAGACACGTTTTTGAGCCGTTTCCGCTCTACTTCCTGAACTCCTCCCGTCGATGCAATCCACTTCCGTTCTGCCGGGCTGGGTTTGTTTTGCTAGCTAGCTCCGTTGTGCCGACAAAGCACTGATATCGCAGTGACAAAGAGGATATAAAAATTACAATTACAACATGAAGAAAAGTGGTTCGGGAACGACGTGTGCGGTAGTTGGTTGCAAAAACTCGAGAAAGCACCTGAACGAGTGGTTAGATAGAGAGTGCTACGACCACAAACCAGCTACGAAGAGGCAATGTCCATGCGCTCCATTGTTTAAATTTTTTCGCAAGCCTGATACCGACTCGGAATCAAGGACCTGGCTGAAGGCATTGAATCTAAAGAAACCACCCCTCAACGTTTTTGTTTGTTCCTATCACTTTGTTGACCGAAAACCTACCAAGGATAATCCTTTCCCAGAGTTGTGGTTGGGATACAATCGCCCTCCCCAGCCAAAGAGGCGTCAACTCACCCAGCGGACCACTGCCTCCCCCCAGATAAAGAAACGCAGACTTGAATCTGAGGGTAAGTTCAGCAACTTTAGCTATGAAGCTGACAATACTGTTAATTATGAAGAAGTTGTCATACATTAACATTGCTACCGGTATTTTGCTAAGGCAGTTGATTGTTTTGGAGATGGGACAAACAATGCCCACGATAGCTACATCATTAATTGTGTGTGTGTGTGTGTGTGTGCCTGCCTGCGTGTGCCTTAGTCTACATCATAAATACAATGCAAGGTGGCAGGCTGTTGTGATGATGATTGTGTGTGTGCGTGTGAGTGCAATGTTGTAGTACACATTTTTCCATTGTGATGTTTGTAGTGAGAGGACTCTATGCCTGCATTAATTTTGCTCCATCCATGTTTTCTCTTCCCCTTTTTAGATGCTCCAGAAACCTGTCAGCCTGTCTGTGAGGCCGAGCCTGCTACACCAAAATTTCGAGATGCCCAGACCCAATGGGAGGATCCGTCACATATTGATCACATTTACTGTTCAACAACACAGTCTGTTAAAGTAGACAAGGCCACACAGTGCGAGGCAGAAATGGGTCCTACTGTGACCAGCACCACGGTCATTGATGATGCTAGGTCCCGGCTGTATACAGGAGTGCTTATGGTTCAATTCTTCACCCAGGTGACGGTGTTGTTGCCTTTCAGTAAGCCATCAATTACCCTTCCTGTTGTTGACCAAATACTTATGACGTTGATGAAACTAAACCTAATATTAGGAGATATTGCTCACCGCTTCAATGTGTCTACATCCATGGCAAGCATTGTGATTAGTCACTGGATTGACGTGATGGGTGAACAGTTCAAAGTCCTGATCCCCTGGCTTCCAAGAGAGACCATTCGTGCCACCATGCCCTTGTCGTTTCAGAGGAACTACCCTCGAACCACCTGCATCATTGACTGTGCCGAAAGTGCCATGCAGAGAGCCACAAACCACGACTCAAGGAGTGACACTTTCAGCCAGTATAAATCACGCAACACTGTGAAATATCTCGTCGCTGTGGCCCCTAATGGGCTAATCATGTTTATATCTGATGCCTATGCTGGCAGAATCAGCGATAAGTTTATCACCATGTGTCACACCCTGGTTCTGGGGACTCTATATGTTGAGCCAGGGTGTGTAGTTTCTATGTGTTTATTTTCTGTGTGGTAGTTCTAGTGTTGTATTTCTATGTTGGCCAGAGTGGCTCCCAATCAGAGGCAACGAGTGTCAGCTGTTGCGGGTTGTCTCTGATTGGGAGCCATATTTAAACTGTCGGTTTTCCCATTGTGTTTGTGGGATCTTGTTCCGTTTTGGTTTGTTGCCGTGTCGGTTGTGTTATACCGAGGACGTCACGTTTTCGTTTTGTTGTTTTGTTCGTGCATTCATTAAATAAATAAATATGTTTGCAACTAACGCTGCGCATTGGTCTGCTCTCTACGACGATCGTGACAGAAGATCCCACCAGAACTGGACCAAGCAGCGGGTCCAGGAGCCATCGCCAGGGAAATCCCTAGCGGATATCCAGCGCCTCCTCGACTGGGTCAAGCCGGGTGAGGAAGAGAGGGGCTTGACGTGGAAGCAGAAGGGCGAAAGGCTGGCGAGAAGTATGGAGACCTGGTCCACGGGTAGGAGTGAAGCCCATAAAATGTTTAGGGGGGGGCTAACGTCGTGGACGACGGAGCAGCAGGAGACCGCGACAGAGCGGCCCAGCGGGTTGGCAGAGGAGGCCGCCAGGTTACGGGGGCCACTGGTCGAAGAGGGGAAGGAAGGTGTAGAGGCACGGCGAGAGGTACTGGGGTGTGTTACCAGTCCGGTCCGGCCCGTTCCAGATCCCTGCGTAGGGCCAGTGGTGTGTGTCACCAGTACGGTCCGGCCTGTTCCTGCTCCCCGCACCAGGCCGATGGTGCGCGTCGCCAGCCCGGCCCGTCCTGTTCCTGATCCCCGCACCAAGCCTACGGTGCGCGTCGCCAGCCCGGCCCGGCCTGTTCCTGCCACTCGCACCAAGCCTACGGTGCGCGTCGCCAGCCCGGCCCGTCCTGTTCCTGCTCCCCGCACCAGGCAAATGGTGCGCGTCGCCAGCCCGGTCCGGCCTGTTCCCCGCACCAAGCCTACGGTGCGCGTCGCCAGCCCGGCCCGGCCTGTTCCTGCCACTCGCACCAAGCCTACGGTGCGCGTCGCCAGCCCGGCCCGGCCTGTTCCTGCCACTCGCACCAAGCCTACGGTGCGCGTCGCCAGCCCAGCCCGGCCTGTTCCTGCCACTCGCACCAAGCCAGGGGTGCGAGTCGTCAGCCTGGTAAGGCCCGTTCCTGCTCCACGCACCAAGCCAGGGGTGCGTATCGTCAGCCCGGTCCGGCCCGTTGCTGCTCCACGCACCAAGCCAGGGGTGCGCATTGTCAGCCCGGTCCGGTCCGTTCCTGCTCCACGCACCAAGCCAGGGGTGCGTATCGTCAGCCCGGTCCGGCCCGTTGCTGCTCCACGCACCAAGCCAGGGGTGCGCATCGTCAGCCCGGTCCGGTCCGTTCCTGCTCCACGCACCAAGCCAGGGGTGCGCGTCGTCAGTCCGGCACAACCCGTGCCTGAGTCACCGGTGCCTGATCAGGTACCGGTCAGCTGCTCCACAACGGAGCTTAAGCAATCCGCTCCTTCGATGTCCAGTCCAGCTCCAGGCAGCGGGGCCAGACCGGACCAGGGGCGCTACGGGGGGATTATTGAAGGGTGGTGGTCTAGCCCGGGGCTGGAACCGCCTCCGAGGAGGAATGCCCACCCAGCCCTCCCCTGTTTGGGTTTTGTTGAGGCGCGGTCGCAGTCCGCGCCTTTGGGGGGGGGGGGTACTGTCACACCCTGGTTCTGGGGACTCTATATGTTGAGCCAGGGTGTGTAGTTTCTATGTGTTTATTTTCTGTGTGGTAGTTCTAGTGTTGTATTTCTATGTTGGCCAGAGTGGCTCCCAATCAGAGGCAACGAGTGTCAGCTGTTGCGGGTTGTCTCTGATTGGGAGCCATATTTAAACTGTCGGTTTTCCCATTGTGTTTGTGGGATCTTGTTCCGTTTTGGTTTGTTGCCGTGTCGGTTGTGTTATACCGAGGACGTCACGTTTTCGTTTTGTTGTTTTGTTCGTGCATTCATTAAATAAATAAATATGTTTGCAACTAACGCTGCGCATTGGTCTGCTCTCTACGACGATCGTGACACCATGGACAGTGGGTTCCTAGACTATCTGAGGGCTGGTGATGAGGTCATGGCGGACCGTGGGTTCACCATTCGAGACTTGCTTGATGAGAGAAGGGTCAGTTTGAACATCCCTGCTTTCACCTACAGGCGCAATCAGTTGACCAATGAGGAGACGACACGCACCAGGCGAGTAGCCAATGTCCGCATACAAGTGGAAAGAGCAATCCAGAGACTGAAGGTGTTTAAGATTTTATCCCAGAATGTTCCCATCAGCATGGCACCGAAACTGGACAACATCTTAACCATCTGTGCTGGCCTAGTTAACCTGAAGAGTCCACTGATCAGTGAGGTTTAGAATCTTGCCCTGTGTCCCTGTCTACCAACACCCAGCCATGTTGTTCATTAAATACAGATAAACACAACAAATACTGCGTGCATTGTATTTTTTAATATTATATATGAATATTTTCATAGTGATGTAATTGTGTGGGCTGCTTTTGTATTTTACTTTTTAATACCTGTTAAGATTAAACACGCAATCTTTCTTGTTGAAGCCATTTGTTTAGTTTCCTCAAAACAATTAATTAATCCAGTGTTATTTATGTACAGTATGAGCTTACTATGAATTATGAACTGTGTTAAAATAAATTGTAGCACTCTAAGGATTGAAATTACATCAAACTTTATTTTCACTCAAACAGTAGGCACACTGATATATTGCACAGCATAAAGAGATCATGTAAACAATGGACATCTGTTGGCTCCTGTGGGCATGACCTAAATAAGGCAGTTTATTTTGGTTTTAAAATGCTGAGATATTTACTGCAGAACTGTAACCTTCCCTCAACAAAATCATCAACAATTTTCGGGAGCATGTGGGCAAAGTAGAATGTGCGCAGCCTTATGATATGCCCCTGGACAAAGCCTTGGTCGTAGGGTACTTCGATTTCTAGGTGCTCAGTTTTGTTCCAGATCACCAACTTGGAGTGCTGAAGCCCTGTACAGTGCATCCCAATTTGTACCTGCATGTAGTAGCCTTTTGGACCATTGCAGGCAATATGGTAATCTACCCTATCTCCGTTTGCCACAGTTGTGATTTCGCAGTTCTTTGTTGCCAAAAATTCTGCAAGTGACTTGTTTCCCATCACAGGTGATTTGATCTCCAACAGAATGTCGTTGTTTATCACTCCATCGGGAGATGCTGCAAGCCACGGTTCCTTTTCGCACACCACTAAGCCTTTGGTTTCAATGCTGTTGCCCAGAGTTTCCAAATAGTCCCTTGCAAGTTCCTCCCCCTCCGCTCCTTGACGGGTTGCGGCATTGCCACGGAAGGATGGGTGTAAGTGTTCTGACAAAAACTTGTCAGGCGCCGTGGTTGAGCGAATGGGCACCTTTCTAGCTGTGCTCGCTGTCAAAGTAGTAGAACCGTGTTCCCAAGCTAGCGTCGACATCGCTGTGTTTACACCGGCAGACGTTGTGCAAACAACTTCCGGCGGAAATGAAATGCATTTGTGTAGAGTTATGGCGCCACCCGGGATACAGCGCGTAAACTTGTCTATATCTAATATTGTTTATGAAATCAATTGAACAATTGAACAAATACAAATAAGACAGCTAGATACACCTACTTCAAACCCTAGCAAACTAATACATTGCTATAGCCTACACAATATCACAGATATTTTTCCAGACTCACAACATTTTCCTTTCTAACACCAAATGTTTGCATACTACTGGTAAAGTTAACAGGTTTAGCTAATAATGTAACATTATGGAACAATGTTTTCTAAATTAAACAAATGGTTAGCGGGAGCGGCAATATGGACAATCCTGGCCTACAAAACAATGATTTATGTTGCGCAGATGAGAGCCATGTGAACCGAATCACACAGGGTTGTGACAGCTAAGGAGGACAGTCTGTCCCGGCGTTTTAGCCATCTATGCTCTCCCCATTGAGTAGAATATATCACAGTGACATCTAGATGGCTACCAATATTAGTCATTTATTGTGTAGGCTACAATCCTACTTGAAATACTGTATAATCCTGGGAGGGGAAAATTCGCCACGTTACTAGTTTCCACCGCCGACAATGTGTTAGGCTACAGCTGACCAGTGGCACTGTACCTTAGGTCGGCAGGCACCTCGATACAACATGGTGCACTGCATGGTCATTCACATCAGCTTTAGCGGCTCTCGAGTACGGCCCACAACGCGGTTTATGTGTAAAATGTGGCCCGTCAATCCTAAGAAATATGGGTCATCTTTTGAACTGCTAGAAACAAGCCATTTTCTCTGTAGTAATGGTGGAAACATAACGGTCAAGAATCTGTGCTCAGGGTATTCTCTATGGCACTCAGAGGCTGCGATACAGCCTATGAGCACAATATTCTCTGGGTGATGTTTTTCTAGGTCGCACAGCTAGATCTTTACGAGCAATTTACAGCAGACCGAAATGGCTTTTGTCAACTTGAGCTAGCTAGCTAGCTAGCAAGCAAACGTTAGCCAGCTATCTAGCTAGGTTAGCTAAGGAAACGTGTAGTAATTCAACGTTGGCTAGCAATAAATATACTTATAAACAAGGCAAGGTACCTACCCAGTAGCTGCTGAAAATATTATTCCACTTCACAGCCGCTTCAAGAGGATATTTACTAAAATAGTCTGAGCTTCATGTGTCTCACTAGACAGCATAAGGTTGGCGCCTGAAACGGATAATTTGAATCTACAGTAGGCATAAGCTATTACTGTAAAGCAATACAGTATGTTAGAGTAATTTTTACAGGAGGCTTCCGATTTACAGTTAATAACAGTATTTTTCAGCATTTTACCCATAATGCAGTGCAATCTACAGCATGAATCCTGTAAAACACATTTATGGTATTGTACTGTGCATCCTACTGTGTTTTACTGTTGAAATTACAGAAAAGTCTTACAGTGTGTGTCTGCCAGAATTGTTGAAAGGAGCAGCAAACTGTAGAATTAAAGATGCACCTGTGTTTAGTGTGGCTCTTGATGAGAGTGTGGATGTGAATGACATTCCACGCCTGGCAGTTGTTGCAAGATACTGTGACTCATTTTGAGGAGAGAGGTGTCGATATTAAGAACATATTCGCTATTACAACTGACGGTGCCCCCGCTATGGTGGGGAAACATAAAGGATTTGCAAAGCTGATTGACAATAAGATTGGCCACCCCGTGGTTCAATTTCACTGTATCACTCACCAAGAGAATCTGTTCCAAGAATTCAAATTCTGATTTACAGTAGGTACTATGATGGCTCCTGTAGTTAAAATCGTGAATTTCCTTGTTGTTCACTCGTCTTTGACACACAGTTTCGGTCACTGCTGGAAGAGATGGAACAAATCCACAAAAACTTGCCTCTTCACTGCAGTGTCAGGTGATTAAGTAGAGGGAAGGTTCTGGAACGGTTTGTGGAGTGTTTGGATACGGTTAAAGCCTTTCTGGCTGAAAAGGGCCAAAACTACCCAGAGCTTGAGGATGAGGATTGGCTTGTAAAACTGATGTTTCTCACTGACATAACAGGTCACCTCAACGAGCTCAACCTGCGCCTGCAGGGTTCAGGCCAAACAGTGCTGGATCTGTTCGATACATGGAAGGCAGTCGTTGCCAAGCCAGAAGTCTACTCGCGGGATATTCAAAGTGGAAAGTTCTGCTACTTCAAGCAACTCAAAGGTCTGTCAACGTGACACACTGTCAGTACTGACGTCATCAGAGTGTACATGGGGGAGCTGAAGTCCAAGTTCTCTGTCAGATTTCAAGATTTCAAGCAACATGGCCCAATGTTTTCTTTTTTTGATGTGTTTCAGTGGATGGAGATTGAGGACTTTGAAATGCAGATGATCAATCGTTTCGTCATCAAAATTCATGGAGCTGCGCAAAGAACTGGAAGGGACTGAGAGAGATCAGGGTGCTTCCATTATCCACTGTTGGGAGAGCCTGCCAGTGAAATCTGAGTCTGAAGAAAGTTGCATGTGCAATGCTTTCAGCATTTAGATCCACATACAGTATCTATGTCAGTGGCGATTTTAGCATGTCAATCTTGGTGGGGCAAAAACAAAACAAATGTGGTATGCATGTCAGCAAAGTCACTACACAACACAACACTAAACAATACATTAATTACACTACAACGGTGACAAATGGTGCCCACAAACTGTTAGGGCCTACATAAAGATGTCCCAACAGCAGAGTCCCAACAGCAGTCCCAACACCTTAGCACTGCTACACATTGCTATTAGTGGAGCCTTGTCTGGCAGCGAAACAGTTCATTCAGCCTCATTTACAGCCTTTTAAAATAACATAGCTGATATGGCTGACTTGCTTAAACAAATATAGTTTCTACTGACAATTGAGATGTACAAACTATGGCATAAGGGGACGACAAGCGGATAAGAGGCAATCCGTAATTTCGATTAAGACATTAATGAGCGAGCTAGGACGGACGTAGTTCAGCACTTTTGAAATGTACAGTGACAGAATTCAGAACATGGGCTGTTCTTACAGTGATCTCCCTGTACACTAAGTCAGAACCATAGGATAAATAAAGGGGGCATATAAGCAGAAAATGAAAGCTCTTACAATATTCGATGATTACATTTCTCTAAAACAGGTTATAGGCTACATGTGCACCACCAAGTCAGAACAGTAGGCGAAATTAAGAGGGGAAAATAGACCAAATTATTAGGGTGAGGCACATGGGCAACTAACAGCTTACTACACAACATACACTTAGTATTACTTTCTAAGCTACAGTATACATATCTCCCTGGCATATTACATCATTTATGCAGCAGCATACAATACATTTTTGGACTCACCTTGTTGTGCTGTGCTCACATGAACAGGAAGGTGGCGCGGTGGTCCTTCGTGGGCAAGATTTTTTCATCAAAGTCTGGCATTCTCTGGATTTATGGTGCTTTCAAGACAACTGGGAACTCTGAAAAAAACAAGGTTGAATCATGATGACGTCAGTGATCTTCAGGTCGTATCTTTAGAAAGATGCCCGAGTTCCGGATTGACAATTCCGAGTTGGATGACCGTTCAAAACGTTTTTTTCCCAGTCTGAGCTCATTTTTCCCGAGTTCCCAGTTGTCTTAAACTCACTGAAGTCAGATTTCGCAGTTCCAAGTTAACAGTTGTTTTGAGCGCAGCACAAATCATGCTTCATTGACAGCATGGCCAATGTTGAATGTTTATCATTTTAAGCTTGGAAAAGAGACCCTTAATCCCAGACTTCGGACCACACAGCCACTCCACTGAATAGCAGGCTAGTGATTGCTTTGCAATGCTTGCAGTTAGCCACTGATTCCTTCCAAACCACTAATTGTTGAATTTGCTATTTCCAACTTGTTGTGTAATGTTTATGTCCAATGGCCGATGAGCACCGATACGTTTTATCTATAATTTCTCTTCATTATTTCTCATCATTTGGCAAGGATTAGAAAGGATTTGCCAGTAGATTGTCGACTTGATTCATGATGATGACTGCTAGCTAAGATTTTGAAAGTATGATGTTGACATGATCAGTCCAATCAAAGCTACTGTAGATATAACGTGATTTGACATCATTTTAGCTGTGACCTTGAGCCTTCTTGGATGGGCACTTCTAATGTAACTCAATGGCAGCATCCAAGGGGCTTGAATTTTCGACCTCTACCCTTAGACTTGGTGGTGACGTAGTGTCCCCATGAGTGACAGAACACTGAGCCAATCACGGCGCAACTAGAGAACATTACCTACGCTCCCTATTTTCTGCTGGCTGCCCTATCACCACAGAAAGCACTGAGCTAGGCTGAAACACCTGCATTTTGGAGCTGCCTTACTCAATAAAGCAAAA
This sequence comes from Coregonus lavaretus, assembly GCF_964263955.1. Lineage (NCBI taxonomy): Eukaryota > Metazoa > Chordata > Actinopteri > Salmoniformes > Salmonidae > Coregonus > Coregonus lavaretus. The sequence continues at coordinate 22,952,226 of NC_140012.1, read as the reverse complement.
AAGAGACCATGTTTGTATGGGCTTTATTAACTCAAATAAATATATATACAGTATCTCTACATAAAGATGGCCTGGGCTATAAGAAGATTGCCAAGACCCTGAAACTGAGCTGCAGCACGGTGGTCAAGACCATACAGCGGTTTAACAGGACAGGTTCCACTCAGAACAGGCCTCGCCATGGTCGACCAAATAAGTTGAGTGCACGTGCTCAGCGTCATATCCAGAGGTTGTCTTTGGGAAATAGACGTATGAGTGCTGCCAGCATTGCTGCAGAGGTTGAAGGAGTGGGGGCTCAGACCATACACCGCACACTGCATCAAATTGGTCTGCATGGCTGTCGTCCCAGAAGGAAGCCTCTTCTAAAGATGATGCACAAGAAAGCCCGCAAACAGTTTGCTGAAGACAAGCAGACTAAGGACATGGATTACTGGAACCATGTCCTGTGGTCTGATGAGACCAAGATAAACTTATTTGGTTCAGATGGTGTCAAGCGTGTGTGGTGGCAACCAGGTGAGGAGTACAAAGACAAGTGTGTCTTGCCTACAGTCAAGCATGGTGGTGGGAGTGTCATGGTCTGGGGCTGCATGAGTGCTGCCGGCCCTGGGGAGCTACAGTTCATTGAGGGAACCATGAATGCCAACATGTACTGTGACATACTGAAGCAGAGCATGATCCCCTCCCTTCGGAGACTGGGCCGCAGGGTAGTATTCCAACATGATAACGACCCCAAACACACCTCCAAGACGACCACTGCCTTGCTAAAGAAGCTGAGGGTAAAGGTGATGGACTGGCCAAGCATGTCTCCAGACCTAAACCCTATTGAGCAACTGTGGGGCATCCTCAAACCGAAGGTGGAGGAGTGCAAGGTCTCTAACATCCACTAGCTCTGTGATGTCATCATGGAGGAGTGGAAGAGGACCCCAGTGGCAACCTGTGAAGCTCTGGTGAACTCCATGCCCAAGAGGGTTAAGGCAGTGCTGGAAAATGATGGTGGCCACACAAAATATTGACACTTTGGGCCCAATTTGGACATTTTCACTTAGGGGTGTACTCACTTTTGTTGCCAGCGGTTTAGACATTAATGGCTGTGTGTTGAGTTATTTTGAGGGGACAGCAAATTTACACTGTTATACAAGCTGTACACTCACTACTTTACATTGTAGCAAAGTGTCATTTCTTCAGTGTTGTCACATGAAAAGATATACTCAAATATTTACAGAAATGTGAGGGGTGTACTCACTTTTGTGAGATACTGTATATATTTTTTTACATTGTTTGATATGTGACACGTATTAATGCCAAAATAACATGCAAAACAGGCAAGCCCCCTCCAAAGAAAAATAAATTTATTTCTTAATTTTATTTTAGCTAAGAATGTGGGCCACCAGCCAGTCAAAAATATATTTCTGTGGGCTTTGACACCATGGTTTAATTTATAATGTCTCTACCCACAGGGGGCCAGTATGAAAAATATATATATACAAAAAATGTATGCACTCACTAACTGTAAGTTGCTCTGGATAAGAGCATCTGCTAAATGACTAAAATGTAAATCTATGTGAACAGATCTTTTCACACATAAAGTCAATCCTGAGCCCCTCGTGCAGCTGGCTGACAACAGACCACTCGGAGGCCTGTGTGCAGCTCAAAGTCTCCAAATATGGACCAGATATTATGCGGCTCAGCAATGGAAAGCAGGGACAAGGATCACACTAAATCGGTAAGATGTGATTTTCAATACAAAATGATATAATCTTGGAATGTTCATGCCAGTAAATTTCAGCAAGTAGTAATGTGAACGTGTGTGTGTGTTTATGAGTTGCAGACGATTTGGAATAAGACGGGGGAGACAGGAGACAGAGTAGGCTACGATTCTCAGCAGCAGATATGGAGCTATGGACTTGATTATATGGGAATCAGATAGTTTTTTCTTACATTCAGTTATGTTTAGGACTGTTGGTAGGCCTAACAGTTGTCTCAGTCATTTTAGTGAATTTAACCTTGTATTTTGCAATAAATAATCAAATCAAATCAAAATATATTTGCCACATGCGCCGAATACAACAGGTGTAGAAATTACCATGAAATGCTTACTTACAGCCCTTAACCAACAATGCATTTATTTTTTAATAAAAAAGTAAAATAAAACAACAACAAAAAAGTGTTGAGAAAAAAAGAGCAGAAGTAAAAAAAAATAACAGATGGGAGGCTACATACAGGGGGGTACCGGTGCAGAGTCAATGTGCGGGGGCACCGGCTAGTTGAGGTAGTTGAGGTAATATGTACATGTGGGTAGAGTTAAAGTGACTATGCATAAATAATTAACAGAGTAGCAGCAGCGTAAAAAGATGGGGTGGGGGTGGGAGGGCAGTGCAAATAGTCCAGGTAGCCATGATTAGCTGTTCAGGAGTCTTATGGCTTTGGGGTAGAAGCTGTTGAGAAGCCTTTTGGACCTAGACTTGGCGCTCCGGTACCGCTTGCCGTACGGTAGCAGAGAGAACAGTCTATGACTAGGGTGGCTGGAGTCTTTGACAATTCTGAGGGCCTTCCTCTGACACCACCTGGTATAGAGGTCCTGGATGGCAGGAAGCTTGGCCCCAGTGATGTACTGGGCCGTACGCACTACCCTCTGTAGTGCCTTGCAGTCGGAGGCCAAGCAGTTGCCATACCAGGCGGTGATGCAACCAGTCAGGATGCTCTCGATGGTGCAGCTGTATAACTTTTTGAGGATCTGAGGACCCATGCCAACTCTTTTCAGCCTCCTGAGGGGCATTAGGCTTTGTTGTGCCCTCTTCACGACTGTCTTGTTGTGTTTGGACCATGATAGTTTGTTGGTGATGTGGACACCAAGGAACTTGAAGCTCTCAACCTGTTCCACTACAGCCCCGTCGATGAGAATGGGGGCGTGCTCAGTCCTCTTTTTTTTCCTGTAGTCCACAATCATCTCCTTTGTCTTGGTCACGTTGAGGGAGAGGTTGTTATCCTGGCACCACATAGCCAGGTCTCTGACCTCCTCCCTATAGGCTGTCTCATCGTTGTCGGTGATCAGGCCTACCACTGTTGTGTCGTCGGCAAACCTAATGATGGTGTTGGAGTCGTGCCTGGCCATGCAGTCATGGGTGAACAGGGAGTACAGGAGGGGACTGAGCACGCACCCCTGAGGGGCCCCCGTGTTGAGGATCAGCGTGGCAGATGTGTTGTTACCTACCCTTACCACCTGGGGGCGGCCCATCAGGAAGTCCAGGATCCAGTTGCAGAGGGAGGTGTTTAGTCCCAGGATCCTTAGCTTAGTGATGAGCTTTGAGGGCACTATGGTGTTTTTAATCACATTTATAATTTGGCCTTTGTAGTTCTGTAGCCTATATTGAAATGGGGACTGTTCCACAAAAATGCAATTTACACACATTATTATGATTTTAGACAAAGATGTATAAATCATATTTCCAAGTTTTCTAATGAAATCTCCATATGTAAACGATCGAAATGTCTGATAAATGCAATTGAAAACAGCAAAGATGTGTCGTATCACAACGAAATCTTGGTTCTATCTTAATAAAACACATCAAAGGAATACTGTCCATAAATCAAAACCCTAAATAAAACCAACATTTAAACATCTTTATGAAACAAAATATACATATTAAAGCCACTAGGCCTAAATACAGGCCTTCAAGTCACTATAAGGCCGACTTCAAATGCCGACATCAAAATTAATATGACCATCGCATTAAAACTACTGACCACAACGGCATATGTCAGACAAATACACATAATGCAATTGAATAAGAGGCATAACATCAAAGGAATTACTTACAATCATCAAGGTCACATGCCAAACAAACTCGACCATACAATGGCGAAAATCACGAAGAACAATACAAAGATCTATAGATGCGTTTTAAAAGGAGCAAAGACAAGCTGGATTCAACACCTTGGACAGCGCCTTGGTCCGACTTCGCTCATCTGATGCAGGTAGGCCTATAATGGAGCTCCGCGGTGCTAATGGACAGGCCTCAGTTTACCGAGCTATGGAATTCTTCAGTTTGTCGGCAATTAGACATTCAATAGACACAATTAGTTGTAATGCACATATGAAAATCTCAACTGGCACGCAGATCGTTAGAAATGGTAAGATAAATTGTAAATTGGCACTCAACACAAAAAAGGTTGCCGACCCTAGGTCTAGGCTAATGTTAGCACAGTGTATTGCTAGCAGAGGCAAGTGCATAGTCAAGTTAGCTAAGAGAGAGAGTTAGCATCGTCATGGATAGCAGAAAATGATAAAAAATGGATGTCGGAGCGAGAAAACGACATGATTAAAAAGGGAGGAAAGGAAGGACATTTATTCAACTGTGAAGACAATCTTTGGAATTAAAAACTGCTAAATGAGCGAACATGAGGATAAAAAGTCAGTGAGTGAAGTGACTGAAAATCACGTGACTGAGGTAAATATTGTGGAATAACTGAAAGGACACTTTTCATCAAAACCACTAGTTATTGCTGAAAGGTTTAGGTTCCACAGGAGAAATCAGGAAGAGGGAGAATCAGTCACAATGTTTGCTGCTGCATTAAATAAATTATCAGCGCACTGTTAGTTTAATTATGTTCTAAATGAAACCATAAGAGACAGACTAGTATGTAGGCTACTGATTGAAGCTACACAAAAGAGACTATTGACTGAAAGTAATCTGACCTTGGCAAAGGCCATTAAAGTCAGTGTGCCCATGGAACTAGCTGCTAAAGAGGCTCAGCAGTTGAGTTCATTGGGAAAAGGAAAAGTTGCAATTGAAAATCAGAGACAGGGAAATCAAGGCTTATGCTTCCGCTGTGGCAAAGCAGGACATCAGGCGTCTCAAAGCTGGTGTAAGGACATGGATTGCCAAGCCTGTGGTAAAAAGGGCCACATCAAGCGAGCCTGGAGAAACAAAAAGAGCTCAGAGAGACCATCAAAGACTGAAAACAAGAAAGAGACATTCCAACAAAAGAAAAAGAGACATGTTCACGCTGTTGACCAGGAGAACACAGAGATGAGTGACTCATCAGATGAGAAAGTCACACTTATTATACTGACTGTTGATGGGGGACTGCACGGCTACTACGTCTCTCCCTTACTAGAGGGGCAGCCGGTGCGTATGGAGATTGACATAGGGGCAGCTGTATCTCTTGTGTCTCTTGTATCAGACACAGTCTACAAAAAGACACTAAACCATCTTCCACTTCAGCCAACGCACATCGCGCTACAGACTTACACAGGTGAATATGTCGCTGTGAGAGGCATCACTGAGGTCACAGTTTAGTTGGAGTGGCAACTTATGTCGTGAAAGGAGACTATCCATCACTACTGGGACGTTCGTGGCTGGAAGAATTCACACCGGACTGGCCATCAGTGCGTACAATGACACATGGAGACACAGGCCTACCTGCCATCTTAAATAAACATGGAGAAGTCTTTAATAGAGTGCTGGGTAACATGAAAGACATTGCAGTGAAGCTTAGCATTAAGCCACATCAAACCAAAGTTTCTGAAAGCACAACCCGTACCCTCTGCTGTCAGACCAAAAGTTGAGGCTGACTTGGGCGCTTCCGTTCTATTGGCCAACGTGCAATCATTGGAAAATAAAATGGAAGAGCTACGATTAAGACTATCCTACCAATGGGACATTAAAAACTGTAATATATAATGTTTCACGAGTCGTGGCTGAACGACGACATGGATAATATAGAGCTGGCTGGGTTTTCGGTGCATCAGCAGGACAGAGAAGCTACGTCTGGTAAGACGAGGGGCGGGGGTGTGTGTCTATTTGTCAATAACAGCTGGTGCGCGATGTCTAATATTAAAGAAGTCTCGAGGTATTGCTCGCCTGAGGTAGAGTACCTCATGATTAGCTGTAGACCACACTATCTACCAAGAGAGTTCTCATCTATATTATTCGTAGCCGTCTATTTACCACCAATGCTGGCACTAAGACCGCACTCAACGAGCTGTATAAGGCCATAAGCAAACAAGAAAATGCTCAACCAGAAGCAGCGCTCCAAGTGGCCGGGGACTTTAATGCAGGCAAACTTAAATCAGTTTTACCTCATTTCTACCAGCATGTCACGTGCAACCAGAGGAAAAAAAGCTCTAGACCCCCTTTACTCCACCCGTGTACAAAGCTCTCCCTCGCCCTCCATCTGGCAAATCTGACCATAATTCTATCCTCCTGATTCCTGCTTACAAACAAAAACTAAAGCAGGAAGTACCAGTGACTCGCTCAATACGGAAGTGGTCAGATGACACGGATGCTCCGCTACAGGACTGTTATACCGTGGCTTGCGAAAGTATTCACCCCCCTTGGCATTTTTCCTATTTTGTTGCCTTACAACCTGAAATTAAAATGGATTTTTTGGGGGGTTTGTATCATTTGATTACACAACATGCCTACAACTTTGAAGATGCAAAATGTTTTTTATTGTGAAACAAACAAGAAATAAGACAAAAAAACTGAAAACTTGAGCGTGCATTACTATTCACCCCCCTCCAAAGTCAATACTTTGTAGAGCCCCTTTTTTAAGTAATTACAGCTGCAAGTCTCTTGCGGTATGTCTCTATAAGCTTGGCACATCTAGCCACTGGGATTTTTGCCCATTCTTCAAGGCAAAACTGCTCAAACTCCTTCAAGTTGGATGGGTTCCGCTGGTGTACAGCAATCTTTAAGTCGTACCACAGATTCTCAATTGGATTGAGGTCTGGGCTTTGACTAGGCCATTCCAAGACATTTAAATGTTTCCCCTTAAACCACTCAAGTGTTGCTTTAGCAGTATGCTTAGGGTCATTGTCCTGCTGGAAGGTGAACCTCCGTCCCAGTCTCAAATCTCTGGAAGACTGAAACAGGTTTCCCTCAAGAATTTCCCTGTATTTAGCGCCATCCATCATTCCTTCAATTCTGACCAGTTTCCCAGTCCCTGCCGATGAAAAACATCCCCACAGCATGATGCTGCCACCACCATGCTTCACTGTGGGGATGGTGTTCTCGGGGTGATGAGAGGTGTTGGGTTTGTGCCAGACATAGCATTTTTCTTCATGGCCAAAAAGCTCAATTTTAGTCTCATCTGACCAGAGTACCTTCTTCCATATGTTTGGGGAGTCTCCCACATGCCTTTTGGCGAACACCAAACGTGTTTGCTTATTTTCTTCTTTAAGCAATGGCTTTTTTCTGGCCACTCTTCCGTAAAGCCCAGCTCTGTGGAGTGTCCTATGGACAGATACTCCAGTCTCTGCTGTGGAGCTTTGCAGCTCCTTCAGGGTTATCTTTGGTCTCTTTGTTGCCTCTCTGATTAATACCCTCCTTGCCTGGTCCGTGAGTTTTGTAACCCAACCCTGATCTGTACTTCTCCACAACTTTGTCCCTGACCTGTTTGGAGAGCTCCTTGGTCTTCATGGTGCTGCTTGCTTGGTGGTGCCCCTTGCTTAGAACTTTCAGAACAGGTGTATATATACTGAGATCATGTGACAGATCATGTGACACTTAGATTGCACACAGGTGGACTTTATTTAACTAATTTTGGAGCTTCATAGCAAAGGGGGTGAATACATGTGCACGCACCACTTTTCCGTTATTTATTTGTTCGAGTTTTTTTTAAACAAGTTATTTTTTTCATTTCACTTCAACAATTTGGAGTATTTGGTGTATGTCCATTACATGAAATCCAAATAAAAATCAATTTAAATTACATGTTGTAATGCAACAAAATAGGAAAAACGCCAAGGGGGATGAATAAATTTGCAAGGCACTGTATGTTCCGGGATTCATCCAATGGCATTGAGGAGTATACCACCTCAGTCACCGGCTTCATCAACAAGTGCATCGACAACGTCATCCCCACAGTGACGAAAGTACATGTCCCAACCAGAAGCCATGGATTACAGGCAACATCCGTATCGAGCTAAAGGCTAGAGCTGCCACTTTCAAGGAGAGGGACACGAATCCGGACGCTTATAAGAAATCCCGCTACGCCCTCAGACGAACCATCAAACAGGCAAAGCGTCATTACAGGATTAAGATTGAATCCTACTACACCGGCTCTGACGCTTGTCTGATGTGGCAGGGCTTGAAAACTATTACGGACTACAAAGGAAAACCCAGCCGCGAGCTGCCCAGTGACGCAAGCCTACCAGACGAGCTAAATGCCTTTTATGCTTGCTTCGAGGCAAGCAACACTGATGCATGCATGAGAGCACCAGCTGTTCCGGACGACTGTGTGATCACGCTCTCTGTAACCGATGTGAGCAAGACCTTTAAACAGGTCAACATTCACATTTTCAACCTCTCCCTGACCAAGTCTGTATACCTACATGTTTCAAGCAGACCACCATAGTCCCTGTGCCCAAGGAAACGAAGGTAACCTTCCTAAATGACTACCACCCCGTACCACTCACATCGGTAGCCATGAAGTGCTTTGAAAGGCTGGTCATAGCTCACATCAACACCATCATCCCGGAAACCCAATTCGCATACCGCCCCAACAGATCTACAGATGATGCAATCTCAATCGCGCTCCACACTGCCCTTTCCCACCTGGACAAAAGGAACACCTATGTGAGAATGCTGTTCATTGACTACAGCTCAGCGTTTAACACCATAGTGCCCACAAAGCTCATCACTAAGCTAAGGATCCTGGGACTAAACACCTCCCTCTGCAACTGGATCCTGGACTTCCTGACGGGTCGCCCCCAGGTGGTAAGGGTAGGCAACAACACATCTGCCACGCTGATCCTCAACACTGGGGCCTCTCAGGGGTGGGTGCTTAGTCCCCTCCTGTACTCCCTGTTCACCCACGACTGCCTGGCCAGGCATGACTCCAACACCATCATTAAGTTTGCTGACGACAGTGGAAGGCCTGATCGCCTGATCACCGACAACGATGAGATAGCCTATAGGGAGGAGGTCAGAGACCTGGCAGGGTGGTGTCAGGACAACAACCTCTCCCTCAATGTGAGTAAGACATAGGAGCTGACCGTGGACTACAGGAAAAGGAGGGCCGAACAGGCCCCCATTAACATTGATGTGACTATAGTGGATTGGGTCGAGAGTTTCAAGTTCCTTGGTGTCCACATCACCAACAAACTATCATGGTCCAAACACACCAAGACAGTCGTGAAGAGGGCACGACAACATCTTTTCCCCCTGAGGAGACTGAAAAGATTTGGCATGGGTCCCCAGATCCTCAGAAGTTCTACAGCTACACCATCGAGAGCATCCTGACCAGTTGCCTCACCGCCTGGTATGGCAACTGCTCGGCATCAGACCGTAAGACGCTACAGAGGGTAGTGCGTACGGCCCTATACATCACTGGGGCCAAGCTTCCTGCCATCCAGGACCTATATTCTAGGTGGTGTCAAAGGAAGAAACCAAAAAATTGTCAATGACTCCAGTCACCCAAGTCATAGACTGTTCTCTCTGCTATCGCATACCGGAGCGCCAAGTCTAGGACCAAAAGGCTCCTTAACAGCTTCTACCCCCCAAGCCATAAGACTGCTGAATAATTAATCAAATGGCCACCAGGACTATTTACATTGACCCCCCCCCCCTTTGTTTTTACACTGCTGCTACTTGCTGTTTACACCAATTTGTAAGTCGCTCTGGATAAGAGCGTCTGCTAAATGATGTAAATGTATATAGCCTCGTTATTGTTATTTTATTGTGTTACTTATTTTTTTAAATTTTGTTTTACTTTAGTATATTTCATAAATATTTTCTTAACTCTTTCGTGAACTGCATTTCATGGTAAGGTCTACACCTGTTATATTCGGCGCATGTGACAAATACAATTTGATTTGATTTGATTTTAACTATGTTCTTTTCTGGGGTTACTGAATTACTATGTCAGGACAAAACATGGAAATAGCCAGAACAATGCGAGGATGCATTCATAAAACCATGGAAACACTCCTGAAATCTGAGGCACTGACACACTTTCACCTGTCATTGCCCATCAAGCTAGCTTGTGATGCTAGTCCAAATGGTGTGGGAGCAGTCTTGTCCCATATAATGCCTTCTGGTGAAGAGAAGCCGATCACTTTCGCATCGAGGACATTGAACATTCTGAAAAGAACTACGCATAGATAGAACGTGAAGCCCTAGGCATCATTTTTGGTGTGCGTAAGTTTCACCAGTATCTGTACAGGAGGAAGGCCACCCTTCTTACAGATCATCGTCCGTTGATGAGCATCTTTGGACCGCATATTGGGATTCCGTCCCGAGCATCTTTGGACCGCAATAAACTATCCTCCTCAGTGAATTTCATAAACATTTAAATTGTAAAACATTAAAAAAGTTATCCTTTTTAGATAAAACTATACTGAATATAATCACGTCACCAAACAATTTTGCAAAGAAGGTCTACAGTAGCCTCAACAGCACTCTGTAGGATAGCACCATGGTGTAGCCGAAGGACAGCTAGCTTCCGTCCTCCTCTGGGTACATTGACTTCAATACAAAACCTAGGAGGCTCATGGTCCTCACTCCCTTCCATAGACTTACACAGTAATTATGACAACTTCCGGAGGACGTCCTCCAGCCTATCAGAGCTTTTGCAGCATGAACTGACATGTTGTCCACCCAATCAAAGGATCAGAGAATTAATCTAGTACTGAAAGTAGAATTTACAGCTTGCTAGCACTGCAGTGTATAAACTGTGGTGAGTAGTTGACTCAAAGAGAGAGAAAGACAATAGTTTTTAACAAATTAATTTCTTCCAAAATGAAGGAGAAGCAAGCGAGAAATAGAGAGAGAGATTTTGTCATTTTTTTCACTTTCAGTTTCACTTACTTAGCTAGCAAATGCAGCTATCTAGTTTAGCCTACTGAGCCAGCTAGCTGCCACCTTCAGCTGTTTTTCTAACCTCATTATCATTAACGTTAGGTGGTTGGTAGCTGCTGTACTTAATTTCGGCTACTGATTGCAGTCTGCCAGTTTGGCTTTATACATAGCTTGGGCTTTGTCGAGTAAGGCTTAAACTATGTATTTAGATTGTAGTTAGGTACTATAGGTAGGCATCGTGGGCTGTATATTATTAAGTAGTATAGGTAGGCATCGTGGGCTGTTGTGGGTAGCTGTTGTGTAGTTATTGTAGGTTACTTTTGTATTCGGCGGTGCCGGATGTAGCACGAAGCTAGCTAGCTAACTCACCTCCTGGATTAGCTGGCGAGTTGCTATTAGCAACGGTTGCAACTAAAAACAATATCCTTTTAGCCAGCTACATTCGTTCGCAGCGACGCCGTTTTTCAAACAAAGTCAACACAGTAGCCATTGCTAGCCAGCCAACCCTACCAGCAGGCTGTGGTAGCTAAATACAATATCTTTGTGCTAGCTACCCAACGTTTAATCGTTGCTGCGTTATGAAAGGTAAGCTTGGCTTCTTATATGGTGTTGAGTTAAGCTTAAACCATGTATTTAGATTGTAGGTAGGTATTGTAGTTTGGTATTATAGGTAGCTTACTCAGGTAGTTATTGAAGGTTATTGTAGGTAATTATTGTAGGTAAGGACTGTATTCGGCGGACTCCGGCGAAGCACGAGGCTAGCCTACCCACTACTTGGACCAACAAAGCTAGCTAGCTAGCGGGTAGCTACTGGTAACTTTTTGCAACTATGGTTAATTGTTTCCAATGTTATTTCATGCTTAAGAGTACCTGTGATTGAGCCAGCTAGCTGCTACCATTCAGCTGTTTTTCTAACCTCATCCGAGGCATTAACGTTAGGTGGTTGGTAGCTGCTGTACTTAATTACAGCTACTGATAACAGTCTGCTGTAGTTTACAACAATTCTAATTTCTAAAGTGGAAGTTGGGAGAGTTTTACTCGGGTGGTTCAGTGAAACAATTATAGTTTCTGAGGTGGAAGTTGGGAGAGTTATATATATATATTTTTTTTGGTGAGGGAGGCCTGCTCTCTCCTTTCCCTGATGTTTAGTTCATTTCATCCCGATCTCCTCTGCATTATTGTAGCCATCTGCTGCAGCCTGTCAACTATGCCTCTGCCTATCCCTGTTCTCTCCTCTCCGCACAGGCTACACAAACGCCTCACACCGCGTGGCTGCTGCCTCTCTAACCTGGTGGTCCCTGCACGCACCACACACCTGGAGTTCCAGGTCTCAGGCAGCCTCTGGAACTGCCGTTCTGCCGCCAACAAGGCTGACTTCATCCCAGCCTATGCCACCCTCCAGTCCCTCGACTTCCTGGCACTGACGGAAACATGGATTACCACTGAAAACACTGCTACTCCTACTGCTCTCTCCTCGTCTGACCATGTGTTCTCGCATACCCCGAGAGCATCTGGTCAGAGGGGTGGTGGCACAGGAATCCTCATCTCTCCCAAGTGGTCATTCTCAATTTTTCCCCTAACCCATCTGTCTATCTCCTCATTTGAATTCCACGCTGTCACAGTCACTAGCCCATTTAAGCTTAATATCCTTGTCATCTATTGCCCTCCAGGTTCCCTTGGAGAGTTCATCAATGAGCTTGACGCCTTGATAAGTTCCTTTCCTGAGGATGGCTCACCCTTCACAGTCTTGGGGGATTTCAACCTCCCCACGTCTACATTTGACTAATTTCTCTCTGCCTCCTTCTTTCCACTCCTCTCCTCTTTTGACCTCACCCTCTCACCATCCCCCCCCACTCACAAGGCAGGCAATACGCTTGACTTCATCTTTACTAGATGTTGCTCTTCTACTAATCTCACTGCAACTCCCCTCCATGTCTCCGACCACTACTTTGTATCCTTTTCTCTCTCGCTCTCCTCCAACACTACTCACTCTGCCCCTACACAGATGGTAACGCGCCGCCGCAACCTTCGCTCTCTCTCTCCCACTACTCTCTCCTCTTCCATCCTATCATCTCTTCCCTCTGCTCAATCCTTCTCCCTCCAATCTCCTGATTCTGCCTCCTCAACCCTCCTCTCCTCCCTTTCTGCATCCTTTGACTCCCTGTGTCCCCTATCCTCCCGGCCGGCTCGGTCCTCCCCTCCAGCTCTGTGGCTTGATGACTCATTGCGAGCTCACAGAACAGAGCTCCGGGCAGCTGAGCAAAAATGGAAGAAAACTAAACTCCCTGCCGACCTGGCATCTTTTCACTCCCTCCTCTCTACATTTTCTTCATCTGTTTCTGCTGCTAAGGCCACTTTCTACCACTCTAAATTCCAAGCATCTGCCTCTAACCCTAGGAAGCTCTTTGCCACATTCTCCTCACTGCTGAATCCCCCCCCCCCCCCCTCCCTCTCTGTGGATGACTTTGTCAACCACTTTGAAAAGAAGGTTGACGACATCCGATCCTCGTTTGTTAAGTCTAATGACACTGCTGGTCCTGCTCACACTGCCCTACCCTATGCTTTGACTTCTTTCTCCCCTCTCTCTCCAGATAAAATCTTGCGACTAGTGACTGCAGGCCGCCCAACAACCTGCCCGCTTGACCCCATCCCCTCCTCTCTTCTCCAGACCATCTCCGGTGACCTTCTCCCCTACCTCACCTCGCTGATCAACTCATCCTTGACCGCTGGCCATGTCCCTTCCGTCTTCAAGACAGCGAGAGTTGCACCCCTTCTCAAAAAACCAACACTCGATCCCACTGATGTCAACAACTACAGACCAGTATCCCTTCTTTCTTTTCTTTCCAAAACTATTGAGCGTGCCGTCTTTAGCCAACTCTCTTGCTATCTCTCTCAGAATGACCTTCTTGATCCAAACCAGTCAGGTTTCAGGACTGGTCATTCAACTGAGACTGCTCTTCTCTGTGTCACGGAGGCTCTCCGCACTGCTAAAGCTAACTCTCTCTCCTCTGCTCTTGTCCTTCTAGACCTGTCTGCTGCCTTTGATACAGTGAACCATCAGATCCTCCTCTCCACCCTCTCCGAGCTGGGCATCTCCGGCGCGGCTCACTCCTGGATTGCGTCCTACCTGACCGGTCGCTCCTACCAAGTGGCGTGGCGAGAAGCTGTCTCCGCACCACGTGCTCTCACCACTGGTGTCCCCCAGGGCTCAGTTCTAGGCCCTCTCCTTTTCTCCCTACACACCAAGTCACTTGGCTCTGTCATATCCTCACATGGCCTCTCCTATCATTGCTACGCTGACGATACACAACTAATCTTCTCCTTTCCCCCTTCTGATAACCAGGTGGCGAATCGCATCTCTGCATGTCTGGCCGACATATCAGTATGGATGACGGATCACCACCTCAAGCTGAACCCTGGCAAGACGGAGCTGCTCTTCCTCCCGGGGAAGGACTGCCCGTTCCATGATCTCGCCATCACGGTTGACAACTCCGTTGTGTCCTCCTCCCAGAGTGCGAAGAGCCTTGGCGTGACCCTGGACAACACCCTGTCGTTCTCCGCCAACATCAAGGCGGTGACCCGATCCTGCAGGTTCATGCTCTACAACATTCGGAGAGTACGACCCTGCCTTACACAGGAAGCGGCACAGGTCCTAATCCAGGCACTTGTCATCTCCCGTCTGGATTACTGCAACTCGCTGTTGGCTGGGCTCCCTGCCTGTGCCATTAAACCCCTACAACTCATCCAGAATGCCGCAGCCCGTCTGGTGTTCAACCTTCCCAAGTTCTCTCACGTCACCCCCCTCCTCCGCACACTCCACTGGCTTCCAGTTGAAGCTCGCATCCGTTACAAGACCATGGTGCTTGCCTATGGAGCAGTGAGGGGAACGGCACCTCCGTACCTTCAGGCTCTGATCAGTCCCTACACCCAGGCGAGGGCATTGCGTTCATCCACCTCTGGCCTGCTGGCTCCCCTTCCTCTGCGGAAGCATAGTTCCCGCTCAGCCCAGTCAAAGCTGTTCGCTGCTCTGGCACCCCAATGGTGGAACAAGCTCCCTCACGACGCCAGGACAGCGGAGTCACTCACCACCTTCCGGAGACATTTGAAACCCCACCTCTTTAAGGAACAACTGGGATAGGATAAAGTAATCCTTCTACCCCCCCCCCCCCAAAAAATAAAAATATATAATTGTAAAGTGGTTATCCCACTGGCTATAGGGTGAATGCACCAATTTGTAGTCGCTCTGGATAAGAGCTGTCAGGACCCGGTGCGAGAAACAGTCACTAATAATTGTCAGAACCCAGAAGATGAGGCAGACACAGCAGTACTAGAGATGGTGGTTTAATAAAGAACAAAAATCCTCAGGCAAAGAAACTAAATCCACAATGTCCAAAAATAAAGCCAAGAGGCACAAAGAGGAAAACCTCCAAAAAACAAAGAAACTCCACAAAGTGGTAAAAATCCCACCAGAGAAATATCCATATAACACAAGGCTTGGGCTGGGGCTGGGTGCTAACTTACAAACACTGAGCAAGGAACTGAGGAACACACAGGGTTTAAATACTAACAGGGGAATGACCTACAGGTGCAAACAATAATTAGATCAAGAAAAAACAAAAGGTACAAAAAAGGTGCAATGGGGACATCTAGTGACCAAAACCCGAACAGTCATGGCCAAAACCTGACAGAATCCCCCTCCTAGGAACGGCTCCTGACGTTCCTACCAGCCTTCTCAGGGTGGAGGGCCCTGAACTGACGAATGAGGTCAGGGTCCAGTATGTCCTTGGCAGGAACCCAGGAGCGCTCCTCGGGACCGTAGCCTTCCCAGTCCACCAGATACTGCCAGGACCGCTGCACCCGGCGGGAATCCAGTATCCGGTGGACGGTATAAGCCGACTGGCCACCGATGACACGGGGCGGAGGGGGAGGTCTGCCTGCCGGAATAAGGGGAGAAAAAACAACAGGTTTTAATAAAGAAATGTGAAATGTTGGATTGATCTTAAGGGATCTGGGTAAGTGCAGGCGAAAAGTAACGGGATTGACTCTCCTGGCAATCTTAAAGGGACCGATGAACCTCTGGGACAGCTTGCGAGACTCCACCCGTAGCGGTAGGTTCTTAGTTGAGAGCCATACTCTCTGGCCGGGGTACAGGGTAGGACCGGGACGGCGACCTCTGTTGGCTTGTCGTTGGTACTGCTGAGAGGAACGCAGAAGATTAAGACGTGCCTTCTTCCACGTAAGCCGACAGCGTCTGATGAACCTCGAGGCTGAAGGCACTCTGACTTCTGCCTCCTGGTCCGGGAACAATAGAGGTGCATAGCCAAACTGACACTCATGCGGGGACATACCAGTGGAGGAGGAGCACAAGGTGTTGTGCGCGTACTCGGCCCAAACAATGAAGGATGACCAAGTGGACGGGTTGTTGGAAACCATGCATCTGAGGGTGGTTTCCAGCTCCTGATTCATCCTCTCAGTTTGGCCATTGGACTCCGGATGGTACCCGGAAGATAAACTGGCCGTGGCCCCTATGAGTTGGCAGAAGGCCTTCCAAAACCTTGAGGCGAACTGGGGACCTCTGTCGGAAACCATATCTTGCGGGATCCCAAAGACTCGGAACACATGGTTAATCACCAACTCAGCTGTTTCCTTGGCAGAAGGTAATTTGGTCAAAGGAACAAACCTGGCCGCCTTAGAAAACCTGTCGATGATGACTAGGATCGTAGTATTACCATGGGACGGAGGAAGGCCAGTAATAAAGTCCAATGAGATATGGGACCAGGGTCGGTGGGGAATAGATAGAGGGTGAAGGAGTCCTTGAGGGCGAAGGTGAGAAGATTTGCCCTGGCAGCACACGGAACAGGCCTTGATGAAAGTGGCAACGTCTTCCTTCATGGTGGGCCACCAGAACTTACGCTGGATGAACTCCAAGGTGCGGCCTATGCCCGGGTGACAGGTGAGGCGAGAGGAGTGCCCCCACCGAAGGACTTGGGACCTTGCTGCCTTGGGAACAAACAACCGATTAGCAGGACCTCCACCAGGGCCCGGTTCGATGGCTTGAGCTTGTTTCACGGTATCCTCCACTTGCCACGAGATCGGAGCCACGATCTTAGCGGCCGGAAGGACAGTCATGTCAGTATCTTCTCGAATGGCAGGAGAGTAGATTCGTGACAAGGCGTCCGGTTTGAGATTCTTCGACCCGGGTCTATAGGTGAGGATAAACTGAAATCGGCTGAAGAAAAGAGACCATCGAGCTTGTCTGGCGTTCAACCGCTTCGCCTGCTGGATATACTCCAGATTCTTGTGGTCCGTAAGCACTTGAAACGGTTGAGAAGCCCCCTCGAGCCAGTGTCTCCATTCCTTCAATGCCATCTTAACCGCTAGGAGTTCACGGTCCCCCACATCGTAATTCCTCTCGGCCGGGGTAAGCCGGTGAGAGAAGAAGGCGCAAGGATGAAGCTTCTTGTCTTCACCCCTCTGAGACAGGACAGCTCCAACCCCAACCTCTGATGCGTCTACCTCCACCACAAAAGGTTCCTCCGCCGTTGGTAGTGTCAGGATGGGAGCAGAGAGGATGCGCTGCTTGAGTCCTTGGAAGGCCGTCTCAGCTTCTCTTCCCCACAGAAACCTTGTGTTGCCACCCTTGGTTACCGCCGAGAGAGGGGCTGCCACCGAGCTGAAGTTCTTGATGAACTTGCGGTAAAAGTTGGTGAAGCCCAGGAAACGTTGAACTTCCTTAACGGACTTGGGGGTGGGCCAATCCGCTACCGCCTCTACCTTCTTGGGGTCCATCTGGACTCGTCCGGGTTCCACTATAAATCCCAGGAATTGTACTCGAGAGGAATGGAATTCACACTTCTCCGGCTTAACGTACAAATGGCTGTCTAGGAGGCGTTTGAGCACTTGTCTGACATGCTTAGTGTGTTCTTGAAGGGAGCTCGAAAAGATGAGGATGTCATCCAAGTACACAAACACGAAGATGTTAAGCATATCCCTAAGCACATCGTTTATGAGCGCTTGGAACACAGCCGGAGCGTTGGTCAGGCCGAAGGGCATCACCGAGTATTCGTAGTGACCAGTAGGCGTGTTGAAAGCGGTCTTCCACTCGTCCCCGGGTTTGATCCGCACAAGATGGTATGCGTTCCGCAGGTCAAGCTTAGTGAAGACAACTGCTTCCTGGAGCAGCTCAAAGGCTGTGGCCATAAGAGGTAGCGGGTAGCGGTTACGGACGGTTATGGCATTGAGTCCCCGGTAGTCGATGCAAGGTCGTAATCCGCCGTCTTTCTTGGCCACAAAGAAAAACCCTGCTCCCGCCGGCGAGGTAGATGGACGCATGAGGCCTGCTGTCAGAGCGTCCTTGATGTAGGTATCCATAGCAGCTCGTTCGGGAGGAGAAAGGGAAAAGATCCGACCCCTGGGAGGGCAGGTCCCCGGCAACAGGTCGATGGTGCAATCGTAAGGTCTATGGGGTGGTAGTTTGGTGGCCCTCTGTTTGCTAAATACCAGTTTGAGGTCATGGTAACACTCGGGAACTCGGGACAAGTCGATGGATTCTAGAGACTCGGAAGGAGAACTCTGGGAACTCGGGAAGATACAAGTGGCTTGGCACGTGGGACCCCACTGCTTGATAGTGCCCACAG
The DNA here is from genome assembly GCF_964263955.1 of Coregonus lavaretus. NCBI lineage: Eukaryota > Metazoa > Chordata > Actinopteri > Salmoniformes > Salmonidae > Coregonus > Coregonus lavaretus. The sequence continues at coordinate 22,933,787 of NC_140012.1, read as the reverse complement.
ACCAGTCGATGTGAGGGTTATGGCTGTGAAGCCAGGGATAGCCAAGGACAAGAGGAAACTCGGAACAGGCGATCAGATGAAAGTTCATCACTTCCTTGTGTTGGGAAACTGAAAGTCGTAAGGGGGTAGTGGCACGAGTGACAAGTCCAGATCCCAAAGGACTTCTATCCAACGTAGTAACCCTTATGGGGTCACTTAGAGGTTCAGAAGGAACGCCATTCTCCTTCGCCCAGATCCCATCCATGAAGTTACCTGCGGCTCCAGAGTCTACCAAGGCTTGAAGAGAAACCTCGTGGTCGTCCCAGGAAAGGGTAACAGGAATGAGCAGGCGGGAGTTGGATGGATGGGAGGAGGTTATGTTTCCCGTTACAGTCCTCCCAGGCCTGCACGGGAGAGTGCGTTTCCCTGGAGCCCGGGACACGTGGAGCGGAAATGGCCCGGTTTGCCGCAATATAGACAGCATCGCTCCCTCATCCGGCGGTCTCTCTCAGCCTGGGAGATGCGTCCAACCTGCATGGGTTCTGGTGGAGCCAGCGAGGATAAAGGTGGAGACTCGGAGTTGGAACCGATAGGAACTAGGGTGAGCGGTCTATGGTTTTGTTCTCTCTCTCTCAGACGCTGGTCTATGCGTGAAGCCAACTTGATAAGGGACTCGAGGTTGTCCGGTGGTTCCCGAGTGGCCAGTTCATCTTGGATGGTGTCAGAAAGACCCTTCAAAAAACACACTGTGAGCGCCTCGTCGTTCCAGCCACTTGCTGCTGCCACAGTGCGGAACTGGATGGCATAGTCCGTCACGCTGCGCCGACCTTGGCGGAGAGTCAGGAGCTGTTTGGCTGAGTCAGGGCCGTTGGTAGGACCTTGAAACACTCGCTTGAATTCTTCAGCAAAGGTAGAGTAGCTGGCACAGCAGGGACTTTGGGCATCCCACACAGCAGTAGCCCAGGCTAGAGCCTTTTCCGACAGCAGGGTGATGATATATGCTATCTTGGACCGGTCGGTGGGAAACGACGATGGTTGCAGCTCAAAGGAGAGAGAACATTGGGTGAAAAACCCCTTACAAACACTTGGGTCCCCTGAGAACCGTTGAGGAGGCGGCAGACGAGGTTCCGCCAGGGGATTAACTGCCAGGAGCCCTTGAATCGGATGAACTGGAGCAGAAGCGGTTGCCGGGGAAAGTCGATCCGAAATCTGCTTTATGGAAGTCAGCATCTCTGACAGAAGTTGAGAATGTCTAGCCATTAAGGCCTCTTGCTGAACCAGAGCAGCTTCGTGGCGTTGGACAGTCCCCTCATGGTGGGACAGCATGGAAAAAAAATCCTGGGTACTGGCTGCCTCTGGGTTCATAATAATGGCTCAGTGTTTCTGTCAGGACCCGGTGCGAGAAACAGTCACTAATAATTGTCAGAACCCAGAAGATGAGGCAGACACAGCAGTACTAGAGATGGTGGTTTAATAAAGAACAAAAATCCTCAGGCAAAGAAACTAAATCCACAATGTCCAAAAATAAAGCCAAGAGGCACAAAGAGGAAAACCTCCAAAAAACAAAGAAACTCCACAAAGTGGTAAAAATCCCACCAGAGAAATATCCATATAACACAAGGCTTGGGCTGGGGCTGGGTGCTAACTTACAAACACTGAGCAAGGAACTGAGGAACACACAGGGTTTAAATACTAACAGGGGAATGACCTACAGGTGCAAACAATAATTAGATCAAGAAAAAACAAAAGGTACAAAAAAGGTGCAATGGGGACATCTAGTGACCAAAACCCGAACAGTCATGGCCAAAACCTGACAAGAGCGTCTGCTAAATGACGTAAATGTGCCCTTGAGCAAGGCACTTAACCCTAATTGCTCCTGTAAGTCGCTCTGGATAAGAGCGTCTGCTAAATGACTAAAATGTAAATGTAAAATGAAACACCCTGCTCAAACAGAGGGGTGTTAGTTAGCTGGCTATGACTATCCAACATAACACTGGAACTCTTCCAAGTCAAGGTAAGCTTTTGGTATTACTAATTTATTGCTACCTGGCCCGCCGGTGTAACTGCTTACTGACTGTACACTAACGTTACTGCATGATTGTTGCGGGTTTACTAACACGTTAGTTCTATTATCTATGCTGACTATGACGTTACTTTAGCTAATATGGTGACAACGATGTAGGCTGTGTGTAGCAGTTTGGCTTGGAAAGGTTTTTTCGACTGGTCACATACAGTTGATGGGTTGTGCATTGAAGTCCACAAGCGAAGGGACAAGGTGAGAGGAGGAGAGCGCATAGAAGGAATACAACATGGCTGCTATGAAAGTGAACTGTGTTTACGCGTGATCAGGGGTGTATTCATTCCTCCGATTCTGTTGAAAAACGTTTCTTAAACGGAAGCAAACGGAACAAAACGGGGAACATACCTGAATTTGTCCAATAGAAACTCTCGTTTGCAACTGTTGGACTAATGATTACACCCTATATCAGCTAGATGCAGGCAAGAGTGTGCAAGGCAGTATTGAATGTCACTGTCTGCCATGTGTCACTGTCTGTCACCTCAAATTTGTCTCTCGACCTGTGTGCACCAACGTTGTAAACTTTCCTTTATAGGCTAGGTTGTAGCAACCTCATGATAGGGAAAATGTGAGTATCATGTAGTAGCCTAAACCTATCGCTGTTACATTGTACTGGGTGAATGATATATGAATGAGTCATCCAATATGCTGTAATAGAAATAAGGCCATGCCCATGAAAAACAAATCGTCTTCCCTCATCTTAAATGGCACCGACTGCCACTGGTGTTGCGCCACCACGAGCTGCCAGAACACTATCAATGCGCCTTGGCATAGATTCTACAAGTGAACCTAAACCATGCCAGGAAAATGCACACCATAACATATACAGTACTTTGTATGCCTTGTTTACTTAAGTGTTTCCTTTATTTTGGCAGTTACCTCTATGCCTACAGTTAGGAAGGCCACAGTTTGGGGCAGCATGCACGACAGATATAGGCTACAGCTTGTTGCGTTTTGGCCATAGACATATAATCCATAGAAAGATTTTGTAACCTCTTAGCCTGGCAATTTGACTGTTAAACTCATGGGTACACTAGCAATGGATGCCAGTCCTGACTTGAATGGGAACTGCCATCTATGGATTATATTTATGGTTGGTTGCAGCTGTCGGTTCGCCTTTTGCATATTTCAAAATACAATCGCGTGATAAACGTACAGTTTGGAAAGCAAATGCCTACTGCTGAAAAGAGAACACTAATCTGTCTGTAGAACCAACAGAAACCATTTTTTTCTCAACAACTTCCAATTTGTAGCTAACAGCAGCACTGTTTTTCAAAATAGCACATCTTGAGATAGGCTATTGCCATGACGAGGTCATCAGCCATCACTGTGAGTAGCCTATGGCTTCATCTTCATCATTAGGTGCGTTTTAAAAGCCTCAACTGTAGCCTATGCCACATGGCAAATGTTATTATGGCTTTATTATAAGGGGGCTTTTTCTTCAACAGTAAATGTACCACGCGTCAGGAACTACCTCAAAGGACCAAAGTGGGTTCCTGCTATAGTCATTGCTTCTGTGTCCTACACTGTTCATACTGCAGAGGACGTAATCTGGAAAAGGCACACAGATCAGTTACTGTTGAGTAAAGCAACACCAACAAAACCACCAGTCGTGAGTGGTCCAGAACTATTACTGGGTGACACCCTGACCCAGCAGTCGTCACCTAGGGACTCACAGTCAAATTCTCAGGACACTGACTCAGCCGTACCCACACAAGTGTGTGACAAGACTGTGACACAGGCTACTCACATGCCTACACCTGTGTCAACGTCACAGTCTAAAGGCATTGTTATTGAGAGTCACGTTGACCGCCGTTACCTTAAGACGCTTGGACTTGTAAGGTTGTTGTTCATAATGGGGCCAATTTAAGTAGGTGGGGAGGATATGTTGTGTATTGGGGTTGTGCCGCAGAGCATCATGTGTATTCTATGTTTTGAGATGTGACATTCTCTATAAATAGTTGAACTGATTCCGTCTCCCGTCTCATCATTATTGAATTGTTATAAAGACCTGGTTATGAAACCAACGAGACATAACACTTGCTGCAAGACCCAAAGGAAAATAACAGCCAGACATGACAGTACCCAGCTAGCACATTTGGTTCCTTCCCACTGGGCACAGACGTCAGTTCAATGACTAGTTTTGATTTTCATTTAGTTGAGTTGTCAACTAATATGAATTCAATGTGAAATTCAAAAAATATTTAGGTTAAAAGTTGGGTGAAATGTCCCTCACCTTCATTACTTTTTTCAAATCCAATCAGTTTTCCACATTGATTCAACGTCATCACATAGATCTTTGGGGGTTGAAATGACATGGAAACAACATTGATTCAACCAGTTTGTGCCCAGTGGGTTGGAAGTTTTTGGTTTCACATTGGTTGTGGAAAAAAAGCCATACGTTTCCTGACCAGTAAAACAGAAGGTGTTTTAAATGTTCTGAGAACAGAAGTGAACATTTCACCTGTTTTGAGAACGTTTATTTTTAGGGACATTCTGAGAACATTTTACTCTGGTTCCTTGAATGTTTTCCTGGGAGGTTTTATTAACGCTCTGAGAACGGAAATTCTAGATTATTCTGAGGTTTTTTAAAAACTTCCTTAACTTTCACTGAATGTTTCAATAAGACTTTTTTAACACTGCTAGGTTATTTGGGGTTAACTTTCTCGAACTCCAAGCACAGATAGGACACATAGAAATTAATCTACTTAACAAGATAGAGGATAGAGAAAGTTTTGTTGATACTGAGAACATGCTTAGAATGTTCTCTGAACGTTACTAAAGTTTTCTTGTGGTTTTTGTGGAAAGTTTTGTTGCGTTCTCTGAAAAATGTGAGAACATGACTTTAAATACAACCATGAGGAAACCTGTAGGAAATGTTAGACTGAAGTCCTGAAATATGGTCATGTGAGTGGACACACACACACACACACACACCACACACACACACACACACACACACACAAACACACACAAACACACAAACGCACAAAGACACACACACACACACACACACACACACACACTGGCTGAGCTCCAGACACACTATGAATGAGGGCTAAGATGGAGAGAGAGCGACAGAGAGAGAGAGAGACAGAGAGAGAGAGAGACAGAGAGAGAGAGAGACAGAGAGAGAGAGAGAGAGAGAGAGAGAGGGAGACAGAGAGAGAGAGAGGCATGTGGAGAAGCAATAGAAAGAGGGGAAAGATTAAGAAAAGGGGAAGAGAAATTGAGTTGGCTCTGTGTCCACTCTCTCAAATCAAATCAAATCAAATTGTATTGGCCACATGCGCCGAATACAACAGGTGTAGACATTACAGTGAAATGCTTACTTACCGCCCTTAACCAACAATGCATTTATTTTTTTATAAAAAAGTAAAATAAAACAACAACAACAAAAAAGTGTTGAGAAAAAAGCAGAAGTAAAATAAAATAACAGTAGGGAGGCTATATATACAGGGGGGTACCGGTGCAGGGTCAAAGTGCGGGGGCACCGGCTAGTTGAGGTAGTTGAGGTAATATGTACATGTGGGTAGAGTTAAAGTGACTATGCATAAATAATTAACAGAGTAGCAGCAGCGTAAAAAGATGGGGTGGGGGTGGGGGTGCAGTGCAAATAGTCTGGGTAGCCATGATTAGCTGTTCAGGAGTCTTATGGCTTGGGGGTAGAAGCTGTTGAGAAGTATTTTGGACCTAGACTTGGCACTCCGGTACCGCTTGCCGTGCGGTAGCAGAGAGAACAGTCTATGACTAGGGTGGCTGGAGTCTTTGACCATTTTGAGGGCCTTCCTCTGACACTGCCTGGTATAGAGGTCCTGGATGGCAGGAAGCTTGGCCCCAGTGATGTACTGGGCCGTACGCACTACCCTCTGTAGTGCCTTGCGGTCGGAGGCAGAGCAGTTGCCATACCAGGCGGTGATGCAACCAGTCAGGATGCTCTCGATGGTGCAGCTGTATAACTTTTTGAGGATCTGAGGACCCATGCCAAATCTTTTCAGTCTCCTGAGGGGGAATAGGCTTTGTCGTGCCCTCTTCACGACTGTCTTGTTTGCACCATGATAGTTCGTTGGTGATGTGGACACCAAGGAACTTGAAGCTCTCAGCCTGTTCCACTACAGCCCCGTCGATGAGAATGGGGGCGTGCTCAGTCCTCTCTGACCTCTTGTTTCAGTCTGGGAGAATGTAATGTGTGTTCTGATGGATTTTTTTTCACACTGACATGGGATCAGTCTCCACTTCCCTGTGACATTCTTCCCAGCTTGCTACCCTTGCCAGAGCTGGTCCTGGATCAGCCCTAAGGGACACCCACAGCACAGCAAGGCCAGACAGTAAACACTGCACTAAACAAACCCAAGGCAGCCAGCGAAGGAGATTGTAGGCTACAGTAGGAGCCTGAGAATATTAGCTGGGGGGAATGATTGGGGAGAAACCACTACAGGCTTGGCAACACATTCATAATTATGCTCAATTTGCCCATTCATACTGCAAGTACATTTCTCTTAAATAAAAGAGGAAGGAAGTACTATTGTAATAGTCATTAGTCAACTGGTGTGACCCTAAACTGGTCTCATAGTCATTGGATGCATGTCAGGGCAAACTGACATAGTGTAGAGTAGACAAAACATCCTCCCTGTGTGTTTAGTGTGTGTACATGCGTATACATGGATGTGTTTTGGCATCAGTACCATAGCACCATAGATCTCTTATCACAGAAGCCATGGAGTAAAAATGCACATAAGGTTTTCAGATCACAAAAACAAACCTACTGGTTCAGCCTGTCATTTCCTCTATCCACGCCACTCTGTCTGTACACACCGATCAATGCCAATCTTACAGGAAAAGTACAGAATCCTATAAGGTTATCAAAATGAATAGCAACTCCCTGTAACATAATTAATCTATACAATTCTTGTAATGAGCAAAGGGGAGCATGGTCGCCACAGTCCACTTTTTAGTGCAGTGCGGTCTGTACAGCATTATTACTGCTAATCGTATTACATCAATATCCACACAGTAGGAATGTCCCTTTCTGTGTGAGTGTGTTTGTGTGTGTAATATTGACACACACACACACACACACACACACACACACACACACACACACACACACACACACACACACACACACACACACACACACACACAGCATATTTCTCAACACTGGAGCTCTACAGGATTGACCCAGCAGGGCTTTACTGTGGCCTGGTGTGGCCTTTTGAATTGCGTTCACAGGAGGTGGCATAACGACGGCATAACAAAGGGGGACACATTACATTGTTGTTGGAGGGATTAGTTTGTGTGTGTGTGTGTGTGTGGGCCTTTTTCAAAACAGTAAATGCTTTTTCAAAATGTAGTTGCCTTCTCAAAACATAAATACATTAATGAAAACTATATTATACCAAGAAAGTTGCAAATACATTCATCAAAAGAACACGACTGTCTGCAAAAAGATTAACGCAACCATACTTATCTCTTGAGTCCAAGAAGACAAAACAGAATGTTCCAGTAGATCAATACATATTCTTTGCAGTCACTAAATCATGATGATCAAAATCGGAAGTACATCTATCCAAAGGTGCAGAATTATGGGCAATTACTCTCCTTTTATGCATATTTGTTGATTTGAAAAGTTTGTTGTTTTGAAAGTGTATTGGAAAGTTTCTTAGTAGCTAGCTAACTTTTTAGTTTGGATCCAATGACGCATTTGGCATCAGTTTCTGGGACTGCTACTCTCTGTCCAGTGATCCTGCCGACCAAGGCCAGGTCTGAGGAGCTATTTGGCGTAGCAGCTAGCCTAGCTGCTAGCTAGCTGCCTATCAAGCTAGCTGGGTTTCTTGAGGGCTTGAACGCAGCCCGCGACGCGGTTAGCCATTGTGGCTGGGACCGCGGATTGTGACTGTAAACACTTTAATAATGTTTACAGTCACTTTAATAATGTTTACATATCTTGCACTACTCATCTCATATGTATATACTGCATTCTATTCTATAATATTCTACTGTATCTTAGTCCATGCCGCTCTGTCATTGCTTGTCCATATATGTATATCGTAAAAATTTATGCACACATGACTGTAAGTCGCTTTGGATAAAAGCGTCTGCTAAATGGCATATTATATTATTATATTATTATAATATATTTTCTTAAATTCCATTCCTTACTAGTTTTGTTTGTATTAGGTTCATGTTGTGAAATTGTTAGATATTACTTGTTAGATATTACTGCACTGTCGGAGCTAGAAGCACAAGAATTTCGCTACACCCGCTATAACATCTGCTAAACATGTGTATGTGACAAATAACATTTGATTTGATTTGATTTGAACAGAGAGGTCTACTTTCTTGGGGACCTGAATATTGACTGGTTTTCATCAAGCTGTCCGCTCAAGAGGAAGCTTCTCACTGTAACCAGTGCCTGTAATCTGGTTCAGGTTATTAATCAACCTACCATAGTGTTTGTAAACACTACAGGAACAAGGTCATACACATGTATCAATCACATTTTTACTAATACAGTAGAACTTTGTTCTAAAGCTGTATCCGTACCCATTGGATGCAGTGATTACAATATTATGGCTATATCCAGGAAAGCCAAAGTTCCAAAAGCTGGGCCTAAAATAGTGTATAACAGATCATACTAAAGATTTTGCTGTGACTCTTATGTGGATGATGTTAAAAATATGTGTTGGTCTAATGTGATTAATAAGGAGCATCCAGATGCTGCGCTTGATGAATTTATGAAATTGCTTCTTCCAATTATTGATAAACATGCACCTGTTAAGAAACTGACTGTTAGAACTGTTAAGGCTCCATGGATTGATGAGGAATTGAAAAACTGTATGGTTGAAAGAGATGGGGCAAAAGGAGTGGCTAATAAGTCTGGCTGTACATGTGACTGGCTGACTTACTGCAAATTGAAAAGGGGGTCACACTCGGACAATCAGAGAGGGGGCTTATCATTGTGGCCCAGGTGGCAAAAAAGAATCAAAGGTCTGAGTGCACGGAGATGCTTGGGAAAAATGGTTACAACGGGGGACCAGAGTGTTTGTGTCTCAGGTGAAGAGGGTGGATGTGATCTCCATCACCTAGGACTTGACATAGATTAAATAGATTAATCAAATCTCACATTGTTGTCAATTTTTGCTCAATCTTGCATGCTTTCTCAAACAGCTGTAACTGTATATGCATTCGTATATGCATTCGTAAATCAGGTCCTTTCTTGAGTTGGGCTCTGGGATGTAACAACTGTTGAGCATCTGATTTTATGGTTGATTGTGGAGGAAAGGGGTTGAGTGTGTTAGAGTATGTGCGTGTGTGTTTATCCCACATCTGTTGCAAGGGGGTAAGGATGTTAGGGAGAATATAGGATGAAATAATAATTGCTTGTCAAAAATGTAATACAATGGCAATCCGGGTTATAGGTTAAAATCCTACGCATGAACTGCCGACATTATTATGCATATTCATTGATAATGATGGAAAATAAGATATGCAAGATATGTGAATAGATATATATTACTAGTTAAGTTGCAGCTGGCCCAGAACAGAGTGGCACATCTTGCTCTTGATTGTAATCAGAGGGCTGGTATAAATACTATGCATGCCAGTCTCTCCTGGCTAAGAGTTGAGGGAAGACTGACTGCATCACCACTTATTTTTTTCAGAAACATGAATGTGTTGAAAATGCCAAATTGTTTGCATTGTCAACTTACACACAGCTCTGACACACACACTTACCCCACCAGACATGCCACCAGGGGTCTTTTCACAGTCCCCAAATCCAGAACAAATTCAAGAAGATGTACAGTATTATATAGAGCCATTATTGCATGGAACTCCGTTCCATCTCATATTGCTCAAATGAACAGCAAACATGGTTTCAAAAAACAGATAAAGCAACACCTCACGGCACAACACCTCTCCCCTATTTGACCTAGATAGTTTGTGTGTATGTATTGGTATTGATATGTAGGCTACGTGTGCCTTTTTTAAAATACATTTTTGAATTTATGTAGTTCTGTCCTTGAGCTGTTCTTGTTTATTAATGTTCTGTATTATGTCATGTTTCATGTTTTGTGTGGACCCTAGGAAGAGTAACTGCTGCTTTTGCAACAGCTAATGGGCATCCTAATAAAATACCAAAAATACCAAATTTCACCAAACAATTTCATACACATCAAATATTATTCCTGATAAAAATACTAATAAATAAGCTCATTGTGTGCAGGATTTGTTCATCGGTATTGTCACAATCCAATTCCATGTATTCAATACAAAGGTTGATTGCTAATAGATTTGTACACTTTCCATTGGCACACAGAAACACAATCCACAATAGAAATAAGGAAAGGTGAATACAACGGAGGAACACAACTGATATGAATGTATAGGCCTAAATCCACATCAAAGCAAAGTTCTATAATGGAAGGTCACAATGTAGGAGATGGCTTAGGAGCAACCCAAAGTTAAGTAGAAGTAAACCAACTTCATTTTCTGCATGTTTGCAAAATTGTAAAAAAAATCATCACTATTAGACAGTCCCCATTGCCTAGATCAAGGGTGTTAAACTAATTTTGCCCCCAGGCCACATTCAGTCTTCAACAAGGTCCGGAGGGCTGCACTGAAAATGTGTTATATTTCCTCGCGTCAACATTTGCAAAAAATGGTCCTCTATCCATTGTTTTTTGAATTTTTGATGCTTCCTGACTGTCTAGCATTCATTTAGTTGATTATTAGAGAGCTGGACACAGTCCATTATCATTTCTACACAGTTTCGATTTGGTTTTAGTCATTTTTTTTATTCATTTTTTTTCTCAAACCACCCATGAGCCGGATTGAACCCCCTTGCGGGCCGGATGTTTGACACCCCTGGACCGTATGTTTGACACCCCTGGTCTAGATCTTTCCCTATATTGTACATGGTATGACACTGATGGGGTGATTTAGACTTTCATACAGAAGTATTTACTGATTGCCAGAAACAGTGAACACAATTGCACACATTTCTCTTCTGATGAAAACAATGTGTTAATACTCTGTGAACAAAACACTTAACAGTGAATTTTGTATTCACTGACTAAAGTTTTGCAAAAGGTGTTCTAAGATATGCAAGTCAGGCACTACGAAAATGTAAGCACTCACAAAGAGAGTCTGCTAAATGACTAAACTGTAAACTGTAAGCAAGAAAATTATCAGAAGTTCTGTAAATATATTTGAGCATATGATCATTGCTGTTCAGCTATCCATACATTTCAACACAGGCAAAGTGCAATGTCACTTCCACCCCCCCCCCCCCCCTTCCACACACACATCCCCACATCCACCACCACCATTCTCTGTTCTCTCCCTTTCAACCCTCCCCTAGAGATTCAAATAGAGAGTTGCTGATGCTGATAATGTACAGTAGGCCAAAAACATTATTTTTCTGCTCCATGGTTTGTTTTTCTGCTCTCACACTCCTGGCCAGCCTATCACCTTTCCCCGGGGCTGTAGAAGGACACCCATCAGCGAAATCTGGCTCCTGCTCCTCTCCTTACACTAACACTACTGTATCAGCTCTTTGATCCAGTGAAATCACATTGTGGGAACAAACACAACATTATGCTTTTCTTTTACAATCTATTCTCAAGCAGTGATATTCAACCTGGATGAGAACAAGAGGATGAGAAAAATAGAAGACTATCTTAGATGAACTAACTATTTTCCTATAACAGTCTGTCTCTATCACCCTCTGTTTGTGTTCAAAGTGCCTTTTTAAACCAATTGTAGAAAACAGCTCATTGCCATTAAAGCAATGGGATCTGACATTTGGCCTGGGGAGAAAATGGCACTTGAGTGCTACTCTCACTGCCAAAGAGTAATCTGTAAGAAGAGTTTCCATGACTACCTTGACATCATTTCTGGCAAACAAAAGAGATTGAATGCTTCTCAAATTAAGGGTTTGTGCACGCTCCACGCTCAAGTAGCAGTCGGAAAACTTAAAGAAACACTAGTCTAGATGTGAAGCGATCCTTCTATTTTTCTCTGTTTGTATGCAGTGTACTTGTGTTGTGTATCAAATGCTCATATGGGGTCTTAATATATGAAGCTGAGAAAGCTGAGAAACCATTCATTCCCCAGCTCTGAATTAGTTAAGACTATTTTTGAGAGCTCAATGCCGTCTTCTCCTGTCCCAGAAATCGATTTGATACCCAAGGAGTGGAGAGGAGACAGAACATCTGTTTAGATGAAGGACTTCAGAACATGAGTGTGTAAGTGAGGGAAGGTTAGAGTCTAAATGTAAGAGAGAGGAGCAAGTGAGGAAAGAGAGAAGGATAAAAATACAAATCACAGGGAGTCAGAGCCCACTGTATCAGACTCCATTTACTATTCATGGAAATGTGACACATCGTCCCTGCTAAACGCAATGGATGGCCCTCACTCCAAAACCCATTCCATCCACAACCACTAGCTGTTCAATGCTGAGTGTAATTGAATTTCTCAAAGTCCACCTGACTGCGAAAGCACAGCTTTATATAATTTGTAAGTGTACTTTCTGTGTCTGCAGCAGGAAAACACACACACACACACGCACGCATGCACGCACACAAACAAACAAACATAAACTATGTCCATAGTGTGTTTTTTGAGACCTAGCCAAGGTCTGTGTGTGTGTTTTCTATGTGGCTATGGGCCATATTGGTCTGCCACTCTGGTCAATAGCGCACTACATAAGGAATAGGGTGTCATTTTAGAAGTGTTCCATTTTGTCTCCGTGTCACGTTGATGTCATGAAGCTGACTGGCTGGTGGTGTTCTGTTGGATTTTTCATGATAGTGCAGCTCAGCCTTCTGAACATAATCCCTGACATGAAACCCAGTGCTGGAACAGAATGGTATTTAAATGGAGGAGCAGAGGTGATCCCACTGATACTTAATAGACATTGTGTAACCCTCCTCCCACATATTGTACATATTCATAATCAAAGAGGCTCAGCTTTTAAAGCATTAAAGACATTAAAGATATTCAGACATTGACCTTGCTTATATTGGGCATTATATAAGGCTCAGTACTGAAGACTTTACTTTAAATTCATGATAATGATAACTACGAGATTATACTGGCCAAATTCATGAACACATTTGGTTCCCAGTCACATCTTCCATGCCTGTACTGTATATCAAGGTTTTAGTGTTAGCTTCAGCTTATTTAGCCTGAAAGCTATTTCCAACTCTTTTCCCTGAGCCCACTGCTCAAACCTCTTCAAAGCATGCATGTATTCAACAGAGACCCACACATACAAGGGTGTGTGTAGAGAGTCGAGCTGGGCAGGTATTAACAGTGTTTATTTAATGACATTCCTACTTCTTAGCAGAGGAGTGTGACTAGTGAGCACACACACACACACATGCACGCATGCACACAAACTCACACAAACTCCCCGAGCCCTGCCTCTCTCAGCCACAGAGTTTGTTAACAACTGGACAGGAATACGTTTTTACCCCCAGCTGATGTACATCATGTATGACGGTGACTGTGTACATTTCATTAGCCACATTTACGCTATTAGTCCCTCACATTTTAAAGTTCCATGGCTATTGCAAATGAAGAAACACTTTATAGATACAGGTAACTGTCAAAAATAATAGCGTGTTGGGCCACCACCAGCCAGAACAGCTTCAATGCACCTTGGCATAGATTCTACAAGTGTCTGGAACTCTATTGGAGGAATGTGACACCATTCTTCCACGAGAAATTCCATAATTTGGTATTTTGTGGATGGTGGTGGAAAATGCTGTCTCAGGAACAGTTCAAGAATCTCCCATTAGTGTTGAATTGGGTTGAGATCTGGTGACTGAGACGGCCATGGCATATGGTTTACATTGTTTTCATGTGTGAAACGGCACATATCACCAAAACTAGTAGTATTGGCTGATATGTTCCCAGGGTGTATCGTCCATAACAAAGCCACCAAGTCAGCCCATGGCAAACAGGTAAACAACAGCAACTGAGACTCAGAAGAAAAGTGAAGAGAAGACAAGAGAAGCAGTTTAACTGTAAGAAACCTTTAGTGAGAAGAAAAGAGAACAGAGAAAAGAGAAGAAGAGAAGAAAGGGTTCACAGCTATGTGAAAAGGAGAAAGAAATGTCATGTGTGCTGACTATGTGTCTTTAGACATCACATGAAGCATGTGTTTTTTACCTTCAGGCAGAATTCACAACTAGGAAAACCTCACCACCTGAATGTCACCATGTTGTGAAAAATAACAACCAAGTAACAACCAAATAAAACAGCCATTGTTTGGTGCACTATGTAGTGGTTTTCGATGCTTTGATAAAGAAAGCCATTTTAGAGTTTTTGGCCATCTCACTGCCTGAATGCTGCATTGTTGTGGGAATAACAACCAAATAAGACAGTCATTTGTGATATGTACTAATATACAAACTGTCATTTTTTACTGTGGTCTTGTGTGGCCACCCTCGGTAGAGCCTGACGCTTGCAACGCCAAGGGTCGTGGGTTTGATTCCCGCTGTGACCACCCATACGGAAAATGTATGCACGCATGTCTGTAAGTCGCTTTGGATGAAAGTGTCTGCTATATGGCTTATGTTATACACTATATATACAAAAGTATATGGACACCCCTTCAAATGAGTGGACTTGGCTATTTCAGCCACACCCGTTGCTGACAGGTGTATAAAATCAAGCATACAGCCATGCAATCTCAATAGACAAACATTTACAGTAGAATGGCCTTACTGAAGAGCTCAGTGACTTTCAACGTGGCACCGTCATATGATGCCACCTTTCCAACAAGTCAGTTTGTCAAATTTCTGCCCTGCTAGAGCTGCCCCGGTCAACTGTTAGTGCTGTTATTGTGAAGTGGAAACGTCTAGGAGCAACAACGGTTCAGCCATGAAGTGGTAGGCCACACAAGTTCAAAGAACGGGACCACCGAGTACTGAAGCGCGTAGCGTGTATAAATCGTCTGTCCTCGGTTGCAACACTCACTACCGAGTTCCAAACTGCCTCTGGAAGCAATGTCAGCACAAGAACTGTTCTTCGGGAGCTTCATGAAATGGGTTTCCATGGCCGAGCAGCCACACACAAGCCTAAGATCACCATGCGCAATGTCAAGCGTCGGCTGGAGTGGTGTAAAGCTCACTGTCATTGGACTCTGGAGCAGCGGAAACGCATTCTCTGGAGTGATGAATCACGCTTCACCATCTGGCAGTCCGACGGACAAATCTGGGTTTGGCGGATGCCAGGAGAATGCTACCTGCCCGAATGCATAGTGCCAACTGTAAAGTTTGGTGGAGGAGGAATAATGGTCTGGGGCTGTTTTTCATCGTTTGGGCTAGGCCCCTTAGTTAAGTGAAGGGAAATCTTAACGCTACAGCATAAAATGACATGCTAGACGATTCTGTGCTTCCAACATTGTGGTAAGAGTTTGTGGAAGGCCCTTTCCTGTTTCAGCAAGACAATGCCTCCATGCACAAAACGAGGTCCAGACAGAAATGGTTTGTCGAGATAGGTGTGGAAGAACTTGACTTGCCTGTACAGAGCCCTGACCTCAACCCTATTGAACACCTTTGGAATTAATTGGAACGCCGACTATGAGCCAGGCCTAATCGCCCAACATCAGTGCCCGACCTCATTAATGCTCTTGTGGCTGAATGGAAGCAAGTCCCCGCAGCAATGTTCCAACATCTAGTGGAAAGCCTTCCTAGAAGAGTGGAGGCTGTTATAGAAACAAAGGGGGACCAACTCCATATTTATGCCCATGATGTTGAAATGAGATGTTCGACAAGCAGGTGTCCACATACTTTTGGTAATGTAGTGTATATACTCTATACTGTAATTCGTAGCATACAGATAGCCTTGATTCAGTATTTGGTCAACTCACAACCTGAATGCAGTCATGTTGTGGGCAAACAAGAACAACAACAGTATTGGCCTTGGTCTGTGTCCAACGGCTCTTGCAGTGTCTCTTCATGGCTCCATCACACAGGATCCTCCCTGGTGGGACTCATCTCTCACCCCTACAGAGACCCAATCTGGAGAGAGAGGGGGAGATAGGGGGAGGGAGAGCGAGAGAAAGATGGAGAGAGAGAGACTGAAAAAACATCAAAATGTTTCCCTTTTTATCTACCGGAGTCAGTAGACTCAAGAGTTGTTTATGTTTTGTGTCCTGAGGCAGCAGAAAAACATGTTGCTGAAAAAACAGACAATTTACTATAAATTAATGTAAATCATATTATAATCAATTCTAATATTGTATTGAATCGACAGCATGCTGCTTTTCCCAGACTACTGAATGCACTGCATTAACGTCCATCCCCTGAGTTGGACAGAGTTTCAGGCTGAACAAATCAAGCATTTCCGAAACATTCTTGCCCCTTTTGTCTGGGTATTTGGGGCAGGATATACTATTCAGTCTCAAATCTGTTCCCCTCTAAAACACACCCTCCCTCCCCTGAACCCCACTTTCTCAACTGTATAATTCATTCATGCGGTGTTGTGTTTATTGTGCAAACCCGGAGCTCTGGAGTCCATGTTAGGTAAGAGTGGGCTGTGACGTCAAACACCTTAGGTCTAGCAGAGAGAGAGAGAAATAGCTTAAGCTCTACACAGCTGCTGTGTTAAGGCACAGAGCCACAGACAGACAGAACTGGGCCATTGTGTAACAAAACCACTCACTCACACAGTCTCACAGACCATGACCTTAAAACTAAGTTTCATCATAGGAACCGCTGCAGCCGGTAGCCTAGGGAACTTTAGCCTACTGTTTAACAGTGAAAGGTTACACTCGCACATAATATCCTATTTGCTAAGCAAGGACCAATCTGCATTTTCGGCTCTAATGTCCATTCATTTCACTATATCCATTCCTCTCTTGCACTCCTAATGTTTAGGAAAGAGAGTTCAGAATAGCCCTGTAACTTCAGATAGGGGCGTATACAGTTCAGAGCGTGCTTCCAATCAGTGGTCATCTGTAGCTCAAATGGTAGAGCATGGCGCTTGTAACGCCAGGGTAGTGGGTTCGATCCCCGGGACCACCCATATGTAAAAATGTATGCACACATGACTGTAAGTCGCTTTGGATAAATGCGTCTGCTAAATGGCATATTATTATTATTAGTAGTAGTAGTAGTCAAGGCATATCAAAATGTCATTGAAAAGCTCTACAGCCTGTACAGCCAATGGTCCAAGTACATAAGGGAACCTCAGCCACCCTAGTCACGGCCTGTTCACCCTGCTACCATCTAGAAGGCGAAGACAGTACAGGTTATCAAAGCTGGGACCGAGCGACTGAAAAACAGCTTCTACTATATCTCCAGGCCATCAGACTGTTAAATAGTCACAACTAGCTGGCCTCCGCCCAGTACCCTGCCCTGAACTTAGTCACTGTTACCACCCGGTACTCTACCCTGCACCTTAGAGATTGCTGCCCTCACTGCTTTCAGAAAGTATTCACACCCTTGACTTTTTAAAGTGGATTAAATAGAGATTTTGTGTCACTGGCCTACACACAATATCCCATAAAGTCAAAGTGAAATTATGTTTTTCGAAATGTTTACAAATTAATTACAAATCAAAAGCTGAAATGTCGTGAGTCAATGAGTATTCAACCCCTTTGTTATGGCAATCCTAGATAAGTTCAGGAGTAGAAATGTGCTTAACAAGTCACATAATAAGTTGCATGGACTCACTCTGTGTGCAATAATAGTGTTTAACATGATTTTTTAAAGACTACCTCATCTCTGTACCCCACACATACAATTACCTGTAAGGTCCCTCAGTCGAGCAGTTAATTTCAAAAACAGATTCAACCACAAAGACCAGGGAGGTTTTACAATGCCTCGCAAAGAAGGGCACCTATTGTTAGATGGGTAAAAATACAAATAAATCTGACATTGAATATCGCTTTGAGCATGGTGAAGTTATTAATTACATTTTGGATGGTGTATCAATAGACCCAGTCACTACAAAGATACAGGCATCCTTCCTAACTCAGTAGTCGGAGTGGAAGGAAACCGCTCAGGGATTTATGGATCAACAACATTGCAGTTACTCCACAATACTAACCTAAATGACAGACTGAAAAGAAGGTAGCCTGTACAGAATAGAAATATTCCAAAACATGCATCCTGTTTGCAATAAGGCACTAAAGTAAAACTGCTATAAATGTGGCAAAAAAATTAACTTTATGTCCTGAATACAAAGCGTAATGTTTGGGGCAAATCGAACACATCACATCACTGAGTACCACTCTTCATATTTTCAAGAATGGTGGTGGCTGCATCATGTTATGGGTATGCTTATCATCGGCAAGGACTAGGGAGTTTTTTTTGGATAAAAATAAATGCAATAGAGCTAAGCACAGGCAAAATCCTAGAGGAAAACCTGGTTCAGTCTGCTTTCCAACAGACACTGTGAGACAAATTCACCTTTCAGCAGGACAATAACCTAAAACACAAGGCCAAATATACACTGGAGTTGCTTACCAAGACGCCATTGAATGTTCCTGGAAGATCTATGGCAAGACTTGAAAATGGCTGTCTAGCCATGATCAACAACCAACTTAAGTATGAATACTTATGTAAATGAGATATTTCTGTATTTCATTTAGAATCCATTTGCAAACATTTCTAAAAACATGTTTTCACTTTGCATTATGGGGTATTGTGTCTATTTAATCAATTTTGAATTCAGGCTGTAACACAAATTGTGGAATAAGTCAAGGCGTATGAATACTTTCTGAAGGCACTGTACATAGTCATTGAACACTGGTCACTTTAATTATGTTTAAATACTGTTTTACCCACTTCATGTGTACAGTGGGGAGAACAAGTATTTGATACACTGCCGATTTTGCAGGTTTTCCTACTTACACAGCATGTAGAGGTCTGTAATTTTTATCATAGGTACACTTCAACTGTGAGAGGCGGAATCTAAAACAAAAATCCAGAAAATCACATTGTATGATTTTTAAGTAATTAATTTGCATTTTATTGCATGACATACAGTGGGGAAAAAAAGTATTTAGTCAGCCATCAATTGTGCAAGTTCTCCCACTTAAAAAGATGAGAGAGGCCTATAATTGTCATCATAGGTACACGTCAACTATGACAGACAAAATGAGAAAAAAATATCCAGAAAATCACATTGTAGGATTTTTTATGAATTTATTTGCAAATTATGGTGGAAAATAAGTATTTGGTCAATAACAAAAGTTTCTCAATACTTTGTTATATACCCATTGTTGGCAATGACACAGGTCAAACGTTTTCTGTAAGTCTTCACAAGGTTTTCACACACTGTTGCTGGTATTTTGGCCCATTCCTCCATGCAGATCTCCTCTAGAGCAGTGATGTTTTGGGGCTGTCGCTGGGCAACACGGACTTTCAACTCCCTCAAAAGATTTTCTATGGGGTTGAGATCTGGAGACTGGCTAGGCCACTCCAGGACCTTGAAATGCTTCTTACGAAGCCACTCCTTCGTTGCCCGGGCAGTGTGTTTGGGATCATTGTCATGCTGAAAGACCCAGCCACGTTTCATCTTCAATGCCCTTGCTGATGGAAGGAGGTTTTCACTCAAAATCTCACGATACATGGCCCCATTCATTCTTTCCTTTACACGGATCAGTCGTCCTGGTCCCTTTGCAGAAAAACAGCCCCAAAGCATGATGTTTCCACCCCCATGCTTCACAGTAGGTATGGTGTTCTTTGGATGCAACTCAGCATTCTTTGTCCTCCAAACACGACGAGTTGAGTTTTTACCAAAAAGTTCTATTTTGGTTTCATCTGACCATATGACATTCTCCCAATCCTCTTCTGGATCATCCAAATGCACTCTAGCAAACTTCAGACGGGCCTGGACATGTACTGCCTTAAGCAGGGGGACACGTCTAGCACTGCAGGATTTGAGTCCCTGGCGGCGTAGTGTGTTACTGATGGTAGGCTTTGTTACTTTGGTCCCAGCTCTCTGCAGGTCATTTACTAGGTCCCCCCGTGTGGTTCTGGGATTTTTACTCACCGTTCTTGTGATCATTTTGACCCCACGGGGTGAGATCTTGCGTGGAGCCCCAGATCGAGGGAGATTATCAGTGGTCTTGTATGTCTTCCATTTCCTAATAATTGCTCCCACAGTTGATTTCTTCAAACCAAGCTGCTTACCTATTGCAGATTCAGTCTTCCCAGCCTGGTGCAGGTCTACACTTTTGTTTCTGGTGTCCTTTGACAGCTCTTTGGTCTTGGCCATAGTGGAGTTTGGAGTGTGACTGTTTGAGGTTGTGGACAGGTGTCTTTTATACTGATAACAAGTTCAAACAGGTGCCATTAATACAGGTAACGAGTGGAGGACAGAGGAGCCTCTTAAAGAAGAAGTTACAGGTCTGTGAGAGCCAGAAATCTTGCTTGTTTGTAGGTGACCAAATACTTATTTTCCACCATAATTTGCAAATTAATTAATTAAAAATCCTACAATGTGATTTTCTGGAGAAAAAAATTCTCAATTTGTCTGTCATAGTTGACGTGTACCTATGATGAAAATTACAGGCCTCTCTCATCTTTTTAAGTGGGAGAACTTGCACAATTGGTGGCTGACTAAATACTTTTTTCCCCACTGTAAGTATTTGATCACCTACCAACCAGTAAGAATTCCGACTCTCACAGACCTGTTAGTTTTTCTTTAAGAAGCCCTCCTGTTCTCCACTCATTACCTGTATTAACTGCACCTGTTTGAACTCGTTACCTGTATAAAAGACACCTGTCCACACACTCAATCAAACAGACTCCAACATCTCCACAATGGCCAAGACCAGTGAGCTGTGTAAGAACACCAGGGATAAAATTGTAGACCTGCACAAGGCTGGGATGGGCTACAGGACAAGCAGCTTGGTGAGAAGGCAACAACTGTTGGCGCAATTATTAGAAAATGGAAGAAGTTCAAGATGACGGTCAATCACCCTCGGTCTGGGACTCCATGCAAGATCTCACCTTGTGGGGCATCAATGATCATGAGGAAGGTGAGGGATCAGCCCAGAACTACACGGCAGGACCTGGTCAATGACCTGAAGAGAGCTGGGACCACAGTCTCAAAGAAAACCATTAGTAGCACACTACGCCGTCATGGATTAAAATCCTGCAGCGCACGCAAGGTCCCCCTGCTCAAGCCAGCGCATGTCCAGGCCCGTCTGAAGTTTGCCAATGACCATCTGAATGATCCAGAGGAGGAATGGGAGACGGTCATGTGGTCTGATGAGACAAAAATATAGCTTTTTGGTCTAAACTCCACTCGTCGTGTTTGGAGGAAGAAGAAGGATGAGTACAACCCCAAGAACACCATCCCAACCGTGAAGCATGGAGGTGGAAACATCATTCTTTGGGGATGCTTTTCTGCAAAGGGGACAGGACGACTGCACCGTATTGAGGGGAGGATGGATGGGGCCATGTATCGCGAGATCTTGACCAACAACCTCCTTCCCTCAGTAAGAGCATTGAAGATGGGTTGTGGCTGGGTCTTCCAGCATGACAACAACCCGAAACACACAGCCAGGGCAACTAAGGAGTGGCTCCGTAAGAAGCATCTCAAGGTCCTGGAGTAGCCTAGCCAGTCTCCAGACCTGAACCCAATAGAAAATCTTTGGAGGGAGCTGAAAGTCTGTATTGCCCAGCGATAGCCCCGAAACCTGAAGGATCTGGAGAAGGTCTGTATGGAGGAGTGGGCCAAAATCCCTGCTGCAGTGTGTGCAAACATGGTCAAGACCTACAGGAAACGTATGATCTCTGTAATTGCAAACAAAGGTTTCTGTACCAAATATTAAGTTCTGCTTTTCTGATGTATCAAATACTTATGTCATGCAAAAAAATGCAAATTAATTACTTAAAAATCATACAATGTGATTTTCTGGATTTTTGTTTTAGATTTCGTCTCTCACAGTTGAAGTGTACCTATGATAAAAAGTACAGACCTCTACATGCTTTGTAAGTAGGAAAACCTGCAAAATCGGCAGTGTATCAAATACTTGTTCTCCCCACTGTATATACTGCACAGGATGTTGGCGGCACCTTAATTGGGGAGGACGGACTAGTGGCAATGGCTGGAGCGGAATGAGTGGAATGGTTTCAAATACATCAAACACATTGTTTCCACTAGTTTGATGCCATTCCATTCGCACCGTTTTGGCTATTGTTATGAGACATTCTCCCCTCAGCAGCCTCCTGTGATATACTGTATTCTAGTCAAGGCTCATCCTATATAACTACTGCTGTACACACCTTTTGTATTGTTAGGTATTACTGCACTGTTGGAGCTAGAAACATGAGCAGTTCGCTGCACCTGCGATAACATCTGTAAAATATGTGTACTCGACCAAAACAATTTGATTTCAACAGAGCACAATCCTACACGGGGACATGTGTCCTTCCGCCAAACTGTCTGTGTACTACTTCTCCCTCTCCAGCTAATTTTTGCCACAACGTCTCACAATGCTTATTGCATTTCCGAAATAATCATACTGTCTTAATCTTTGGCCATAATTAGAGCAACTACAACAAATGTATGTATTTTACATTTGAGTCAATACATCTAACCCGTTTTAGTGTCAGTTGGTTTGCTATAAAACTGAGTTTCTTCGATTTACTACTTTCATTGTATATAAACCACCAAATAAGTTATTTATGTTCATTATCTCAACGATCTTCATTCAACATTGTGACATTATGTAGTCCCAATGCACATGAAAAGCATACCACTACCGTAATAGACCATTGTTATTGACTGACTTGCAAAACAGCCAATTGGAATATAAGATGAAGAAGTTGACGAATGACGAAAGACATGTTTGGCCAATAGAATAGCGTTATTTGGTATTGACCTCTGAGAGCCATATCACCGCCTACTTTATGTCCGTGGCGGAGTACTACCTATATAAACAAGACAGTCCGCACTTTAAAGGGTAGAGTTGTAAAAACTCCCAGGCAATAGGGAGTTAGCTTGCTCGCCGAGAAAACAGTTATATTCCAAAACGCCAATTGACATCCACATAACTCGACTGGAATAATCATTTAGATTCATAGAAACTGCAGCAGAAGACGTTGTACAATAAGGAAGTAACCATCTATCTATTTTGTTACGTTAGCAAGTTAGCTAACGTTAGCCATTCATTCGTCATTCAATCGGTCTTCAGACAGTGCAAGGACCCTGCTGTGAATTTAACTCTAAATGTAAGTATAATTATTTTCATCACTTTATAAGTCGTTAACAAGGCAGTCATTAAGCATTGCTTGTCAAATCCCTGGAGACAAGCCAACGTTAGACCGCATTCTCTGTCTTGTTTGGGTTGGGTAGCTAACGTTAGGTTGGCTAACGTAACTAACGCGGTAACGTTAGCTGGCTAGCTAGTAGTAGCTAACTATAACTAACGATAGTGTAGTGATATCTAGCCAGCTAGTTAAAAACCCATAAATCAGACTAATTTGAGCTAAAAAACAGAACCAACTTTTTAGCTACCTTGGTGGTCATTGAACAACCGTAAATGATAGGGGCACATTTGGGGCAAGCCAACACACCTTATCCGATGAGCTGGAATCCCCTTCACTGTATTTTCATCAGGCTAAAACCTGTAGCTGTAGCATAGCTGCAGTTTAGCCTACATCCCCTTCACATCCTGGTTGCGTAGCTAGCTAACCATTTTGGTTAATGCTTGCTAGCTACATTATTGATGGATGGATTCAAGTGAAGCGAGGCAAGCTATGATAAGGATTTGGATTGGACGTTTTGATCATTCGTATCAGATAGATAAATATAGCTAGTGTTACCAGTTATTTCTAATAGAGAAAGGCATCTAGCTAGCTATGGCCGTGATCAGAAATTCAATTAGGATTATGTAACAAGGCTCTCTGCGATTGCAGCTAGTTCAGCTCACCAGCTGCTCGCTTATATTCTAGCCCAATGTTTGTGCCCGGTTTCTCCTGTTACATCACTAACCAACATTGTTCTTCCATCATCATATCAAATGAATTATGGACGTGAGTGTACAATTGTTCAAATATATTCTATATCGGGTGAGGATACAATGTCTCGGATCATTGGCTAAATTGTTGCTTTAATTGCGCTGAAAGGGCCCATAAGCCACCATTGTCCAGAGGTCAACCATGCTTGCCTTTAGTTGTCACTAATGCTAGAAGACCGCCGGGGAACACAGCCTTATTTATAGCTGCTTATGTTGTACAGCCTGCCTAGACACAGCAATGCAGTGTACAGGGAAGTGAATGGCTGAGCTGTAAATGCAATAAGGCTTATAAGGCCAACAGCTTTCCAATGGTGAGCTAAACTAATAATAGTAATATATGCCATTTAGCAGACAATTTTATCCAAGCGATGTATGGGTGGCCTCGTACATATTACTTGTATGAATATGCAGTTGTTGTACTATTGGACAGTAGATTTAGCCATATAGCATTTATCATATATTTTATATATATATATATTTATTTGTATGTGTTAATTTGTCTCCTCCCTCTTATTCCAGGCTTAGGAACCCTACCCTGTGAAAGAAAGGATATCTGTTTCAGCAATCAGCACATAGTCCTTGTCTCTGTTTGGCCCAAACTGATTACCGCTGCCTTGGAGGTTTTTGCAACGCTCAGGAATACCAACTCAATAACGAAAAAACAAAACCTGCCGGAACCGTGAAGCAGCTATGCAGCTTGAAATCCAAGTAGCACTCAACTTTATTATTTCCTATTTGTACAACAAACTCCCCAGAAGGCGTGTGAACATCTTTGGTGAGGAGCTCGAGAGGCAGCTGAAGAAGAAGTATGAAGGCCACTGGTACACTGAGAAGCCATATAAGGGCTCTGGGTACAGGTGCATCCACGTAGGGGAGAAGGTGGACCCTGTGGTGGAGCAGGCAGCCAAGGAGAGCGGCCTGGACATCGACGACGTCCGGAATAACCTCCCTCAGGACCTTAGTGTGTGGATTGACCCCTTCGAGGTGTCCTACCAGATTGGGGAGAAGGGGCCGGTCAAGGTGCTGTACGTGGACGATAACAATGAGAACAACGGGTCCGAGCTGGACAAGGAGATCAAGAACAGCTTCAACCCAGAGGCCCAGGTCTTCATGCCCATCAGTGACCCTATTGGGGCCTGCTCTGAGTCCAGCTCTCCCTCACCCCCCTTCGGGCAGTCTGCGGCCGTCAGCCCCTCCTTCATGCCACGCTCCACCCATCCTATAACCTTCACCACCGCCACCTTTGCAGCCACCAAGTTCGGCTCCACCAAGATGAAGAGCTCCGGCCGCAACAACGGTAATGGCGGCAACGGTGGAAGCAGCAACAAGGTGGCCCGCACCTCCCCCACCAACAACCTCGGGCTGAATGTGAACACCCTGCTGAAGCAAAAAGCCATGTCCACCTCCATGCACTCCCTGTACGGCCTGGGCCAGCAGCAGAAGGCCTCAGCACTCTCTCCTAATGCTAAGGAGTTTGTGTTCCCAAGCCTCCAGGGTCAGGTGAGCCCCGGTGGAGTGTTCCCCAGCGAGGGCTCGCTCAGCCCGCTGCAGTACAACAATGCCTTTGACGTGTTCGCGGCCTACGGAGGTCTCAACGACAAATCCGTCATGGATGGGCTGAACTTCAGCCTCAGCAACATGCAGTATTCAAACCAGCAATTCCAGCCGGTCATGGCTAACTAAACCTGACACGACGACGTGATGTTATTTATGAATGACGATGGTGGCTCAAAGAGAAGGAAAAACACACATTAAGAAGAACTGGACTTTCAAGGAAATAATGACGAGGGTCCTCTGAGGAGCTCTGTCTAGTCAGTGAAGCAGCATGTGCCCAAGGGTGTTTTGTTTTCTCTACCCCCTTGAGTTAGTTTTTTGCTTAAAGCTTGTTGTACAAATGCATCCAAGCTTGGTTACTTAAATTCAACATGCATCGTTGTGTTTCTCTTTTCCTTTTTGCCAACCAAGCACAATATTTTTTTTTACTATGTTCGAAAAAACAAAAAATACTCCATAACATTAAAAAAATACAGTCTTCAAGTTCCAGCCTCTTACAGTATTTTACAGGTCGTAAGACATGGCTGATTTTTATGAATTGGCACTACTACATGGGGTTACTTGGTCTTTTTCTAATTGTATAATTTAATTTAGTACAGAGTTTGTAAGATATCAGAGTATATATTGTTTCTATGACATGGTATTGCATTTATATCTTTTTACTACTCCAGTGATCTGTGATGGCTGCAGCAGCTTTTTGTTATGTTTTTTTTTTTTTTTTAAGAAAGAAATCCATCTTTAAAATGCATCAAATATTCTAAAGATTGTGTACATTGAATTCCACCACTAAGGAAAACTAAGTGTACATCGAGTTGTATTTTCTGTTAAGAGTTGAAAGATTTTGCTATATTATGGACAAATGTAATCGTATAAATTAATTTTGTACCTACATTGTGCAATACTTGATAAAAATACGGTATAACAAAGTATTTTGAGTCAGTGTCTTACATGTCAAGAGGGACTGAGAGTTTATATTGTTAAGTTTGTATTAAAAATGCTTAAATTATATGCTTGTCTTTATTTTTTTTAATTTCATATTTGCACCCTGGTCTTTTTAATAAAATAAACTACAGTCAATGTGATGTGGACATTGGATTTATTGATAAGGACAGGATGCAGGCTTGCATTTATTAGACCCAAAAGCTCATCAGTCATCTTGCTACGAATACATTAAATACATTGGAACTGTAATGTTTTTTTTATGAAGGTAATGGACCATTTATTTAGGCTCAATCAGGGCAAGGCCTGACTCCTCACTATGCCAGGGATGGTGTTGGTGTGCTCCATTATAGTAAGGCTGATCAACGCACATCCATTTCACATCCACCTTCTGAATGAACAACCTTGGCTGTTGGGCAATTATTGGCCCTGGACAGATAACGTGGCTATCATTAGCCGTCAACGTGTAGAACCACATATGTCTTTTGCCCAAGGGCGGTTTAAGATAAAATGCACGAAGCCAATGGGCAGAATGACTTGGCAGTTTATCACTAACACCATACCCAGAATATCTACACTTCATATGGCCCCTACTACTCCTATGTTGTGCATGTGAACTCCCAGGCTATTTGTGGTTATGATGGAATACTGTATGCATATGGATATCAGTTCCTTCAGGGAGGACCCAAAGTCCATGCCCATCACTGGGTAGCCTAGCATGTGATTTGTGACATCATGAAAACAGGTGGAGGGCCAATTTGTGTCACTTGTCAAATGATTGTGACTGTATCAACCTTTTAGCCATCTCTCTTGATTTCTCCCTCTCCAATCCAAGTTTCCAAGGTCTATTTTGGGGCTGCTGTGTTATTTGGCTTTTTAAGGGGGAAGCCTATCTACCGATATGTTTACAAGTTGAGTGGAGAGAGTGCTAGAGGGAAGACGGGAGCTTTAAGCCCTTTACTATAAGCGGGTAGACAAAGCTACACAGTAACACAACACCTGCCTGTGTGTTGGACTGAGATATTATTAGAGATGAAGGTGAGCATCACATAAAGTAAAGTGAATTGGAGCTAATTTAAGGCTAGAACAGGCCAAACATTCACTATGGTTTAGTGCTTCAACAGCTTAACTCGCCAAACAGATAATCACATTTGCAATTCTATATGTGGAAAAGGTCGCAGCAGGGGAATAGCTTGTGTTAATGCTTGAAAGACCTCCTACTCCTCTCCCTGTGAAGGGTCTTATGGTCTATTATTAGGAATGTGGACAGGCCTGTAATAATATGGCTTGGGTATTTCAACTCCAAAGTGTGCTTTGTTAATGCAGTTTAAGTGTAAAGCCTGCTTGTGAAAGGGCTCTGTGGAGGATTGGGATTACATTTTGTGGCATTCACTGAGCATGTTTATGTGAGTTTGATGTGCGTGTGTGTGCCTGTGTGCATGTTTGTCCACGTTTGCATATTAGCAACACTAGTACAGAACTGTATGAACGTGACACACACACACACCACCCGCATTTGAGTAAATAGAGCCGCAGATGGTCCTGTGTCACACCAGCTGGTCGTCTCCCAGGGTGTGTGACGTTGCCTTGCTGGGGCCCCATCTAGTCCAGGCCAAAGTGTACTTTCACTAAAGATACCTCTCTTATTTAATATACAGTGCATTCGGAAAGTATTCAGACCCCTTGACCTTTTCCACATTTTGTTACGTTACAGCCTTATTCTAAAATAGATTTAAAAAATAAAACAATTCTACACACAATACGCCATAATGACAGAGCAAAAACAGGTTTTTAGACATTTTTGCAAATATATAAAAAAATAAAAACTGAAATATGACATTTACATAAGTATTCAGACCCTTTACTTAGTACTTTGTTGAAGCACCTTTGGCAGCGATTACAGTCTTGAGTCTTCTTGGGTATGACGCTACAAGCTTGGCACACCTGTATTTGTGGAGTTTCTCCTATTCTTCTCTGTCAGGTTGGATGGGGAGCGTCGCTGCACAGCTATTTTCAGGTCTCTCCAGAGATATTCGATCAGGTTCAAGTCCGGGCTCTGGCTGGGCCACTTGTCCCGCAGCCACTCCTGCGTTGTCTTGGCTGTGTACTTAGGGTCATTGTCGTGTTGGAAGGTGAACCTTTGCCCCAGTCTGAGGTCCTGAGCACTCTGTAGCAGGTTTTCATCAAGGATCTCTCTGTACTTTGCTCTGTTCATCTTTCCCTCGATCCTGACTAGTCTCCCAGTCCCTGCCACTGAAAAACATCCCCACAGCATGATGCTGCCACCACCATGCTTCACAGTAGGAATGGTGCCAGATTTCCTCTAGACGTGACGCTTGGCATTCAGTCCAAAGAGTTAAATCTTGGTTTCATCAGACCAGAGAATCTTGTTTCTCATGGTCTGAGTGTCCTTTAGGTGCCTTCTGGCAAACTCTAAGCGGGCTGTCATGTGCCTTTTACTGAGGAGTGGCTTCCGTCTGGCCACTCTACCATAAAGGCCTAATTGGTGGAGTACTGCAGAGATGGTTGTCCTTCTGGAAGGTTCTCCCATTTCCACAGAGGAACTCGGGACCTCTGTCAGAGTGAACATCGGGTTCTTGGTCACCTCCCTGACCAAGGCCCTTATCCCTCGATTGCTCAGTTTGGCCGGGCGGCTAGCTCTAGGTAGAGTCTTGGTGGTTCCAAACTGCTTCCATCTAAGAATGATGTAGGCCACTGTGATCTTGGGGACTTTCAATACTGCAGAAATGTTTTGGTACCCTTCCCCAGATCTGTGCCTCAACACAATCCTGTCTCGGAGCTCTACAGACAATTCCTTCGACCTCATGTCTTGGTTTCTGCTCTGACATGCACTGTCAACTATGGGACCTTATATAGACAGGTGTGTGCCTTTCCAAATCATGCCCAATCAATTTAATTTACCACAGGTGGACTCCAATCAAGTTGTAGAAACATCTCAAGGATGATCAATGGAAACAGGATGCACCTGAGCTCAATTTCGAGTCTCATAGCAAAGGGTCTGAATACTTATGTAAATAAGATATTTAAGTATTTAAAAAAAAATACATTTACAACAATTTCTAAAAACCTGTTTGCGCTTCGTCGTTATGGGGTTTTGTGTGTAGATTGATGAGGAACATTTTTTATTTGATCCTTTTTAGAAAAAGGCTGTAACGTAACAAAATGTGGAAAAAGTCAAGGGGTCTGAATACTTTCCGAATGCACTGTAGATATAATATAAGTGTTCCACAATGCATAAAATGCAACATGTTCCTCAACCTCTTGTGAACTAGTGTTTGGTTATTGAAAATGGCAGAGATTCTATTTTTGTATTTATCTCCTGCTTCTCAACCTTGATAGATGATGGTAGAGGCAGTTTCATGGACTAGAACGTAATTGAATCGCAGACCACAGAGAGAACACAGTATTGTGTATCTGGCCATTGTTATGACTGTGTTGGCTTGACTTTGTGAATGAGAAGAGCAAGATGGCACCTGTTCCTTGTTATTGCATTTGGCCATTGCAGTGTGACCATTGACCATTGACCAATTACATTTAAAGTGGCTTACAGTCCAAAGATACCATACGGCACGCGCATGCGAGAGTATCTCCTTCATCTTCAAAAACTTCACCAAACATCTTTAATTAAACATTACACAGTTTATTGGAAAAAGGAGATGAGAGAGAGAAAAATACTCAAGTGTTATTGAATGTTAAATAAATCCATGGCCGAGGCTCTTAATAAAACAGTAATGACTACAGCCTGTGTTGTTTAGCAGAGATTGAACCTGACTCATTTTTTCTGCTTTCAAGTGTTGCCAAGTCATTTCACTGCAGATGATCCTCTCAGAACCGGTTCTTATTCTACACCAGACAGTCATTCAACTTTTAAAAGCACCACAGACCAGCAAAATAGAACAATAATCCATATTTCACGATGACTCAAGCTCAGGAAGAGCTGAATTGAATACTAAAGATGTTCTACCACTGCAGACTGTACTGTCTCCCTCTCTTTCTCTCTGTCTCTCTGACTCTCTCTCTCTCTATCCCATTCTCACTCTCATTCTTTCTTTCTTTCTTTCTTTCTTTCTTTCTTTCTTTCTTTCTTTCTTTCTTTCTTTCTTTCTTTCTTTCTTTCTTTCTTTCTTTCTTTCTTTCTTTCATTCTCTCTCTCTGTCTATGTCTCTCTCTCTCCCTCTCTCTCTCTCTCTCTCGCTCTCTCTCTCTCTCGCTCTATCTCTCTTATCCTCCCTCCCTCTCTCTCTCTCTCTCTCTCTCTCTCTCTCTCTCTCTCTCTCTCTCTCTCTCTCTCTCTCTCTCTCTCTCTATCTCTCTCTCTTATCCTCCCTCCCTCTATCTATCTATCTCTCCCTCTCTCTGTTTGTTTTGGTTTGCATACATAGTTGAAGGTTATGGTAACGAATGGGTGTCTTTGCACACATCTATACATTTAAATATAGAACGTACAGGCTCTTCTGAGTCACCATCAGAGGATAATCCTTTCTCTACCTCATTCTATCCGTCTCTCTCCCTCTCCCTCTCTCTCCCTCTGTGCATCCCTCTCTCTCTGCTCTCCCTCCTTCCCTCCTTCCCTCCCTCCCTCCCTTATGAGGGACTACAGTGGCTTGCAAAAGTATTCATCCCCCTTGGCGTTTTTCCTCATTTTAAATGGACAGACACAAAATAGTCCAAATTGGTGAAGTGAAATGAAAAAAATAACTTGTTTCAAAAAATTCAAAAAAATAAATAACAGAAAAGTGGTGCGTGCATATGTATTCACCCCCTTTGCTATGAATCCCCTAAATAAGATCTGGTGCAACCAATTACCTTCAGAAGTCACATAATAAGTTAAATAAAGTCCACCTGTGTGCAATCTAAGTGTCACATGATCTGTCACATGATCTCAGTATATATACACCTGTTCTAAAAGGCCCCAGAGTCTGCAACACCACTAAGCAAGGGGCACCACCAAGCAAGCGGCACCATGAAGATCAAGGAGCTCTCCAAACAGGTCAGGGACAAAGTGTGGAGAAGTACAGATCAGTGTTGGGTTATAAAAAATATCTGAAACTTTGACCATCCCACGAAGCACCTTTAAATCCATTAATAAAAAATGGAAAGAATATGACACCACAACAAACCTGCCAAGAGAGGGCCGCCCACCAAAAGCTGCAAAGCTCCACAGTGGAGATTGGAGTTTCTGTCCATAGGACCACTTTAAGCCGTACACTCCACAGAACTGGGCTTTACGGAAGAGTGGCCAGAAAAAAGCCATTGCTTAAAGAAAAAAATAAGCAAACACATTTGGTGTTCACCAAAAGCCATGTGGGAGACTCCCCAAACATATGGAAGAAGGTACTCTGGTCAGATGAGACTAAAATTGAGCTTTTTGGCCATCAAGGAAAACGCTATGTCTGGCGCAAACCCAACACCTCTCATCACCCCGAGAACACCATCCCCACAGTGAAGCTGTGGGGATCGGCAGGGACTGGGAAACTGGTCAGAATTGAAGGAATGATGGATGGCGCTAAATACAGGGAAATTCTTGAGGGAAACCTGTTTCAGTCTTCAAGAATTTGAGACTGGGACAGAGGTCCACCTTCCAGCAGGACAATGACCCTAAGCATACTGCTAAAGCAACACTCAAGTGGTTTTAAGGGGAAACATTTAAATGTCTTGGAATGGCCTAGTCAAAGCCCAGACCTCAATCCAATTGAGAATCTGTGGTATGACTTAAAGATTGCTGTACACCAGCGGAACCCATCCAACTTGAAGGAGCTTGGGCAGTTTTGCCTTGAAGAATGGGCAAAAATCCCAGTGGCTAGATGTGCCAAGCTTATAGAGACATACCCCAAGAGTCTTGCAGCTGTAATTGCTGCAAAAGGTGGCTCTACAAAGTATTGACTTTGGAGGGGGGTGAATAGTTATGCACGCTCAAGTTTTCTGTTTTTTTGTCTTATTTCTTGTTTGTTTCACAAAAAATATTTTGCATCTTCAAAGTGGTAGGCATGTTGTGTAAATCAAATGATACAAACCCCCAAAAAATCCATTTAATTCCAGGTTGTAAGGCAACAAAATAGGAAAAATGCCAAGGGGGGTGAATACTTTTGCAAGCCACTGTATCTGTATGCAAATACTGTAGCTAGGAAACATTCTCCATGCACTTGCATATCACTCAGGACCAAATTTGACGTAACACAAAAGATTCTATGGATATTCTTGGTAAAAAGGCACAAAAAAATATTTCATATATATCTATATATATATATATATATATATATATATATATATATCTATATATATATATATATATATATATATATATATATATATACACACACTTTTGTACCCTAGCACTACATAGCTGATTCAAATAATCGAAGCTTGATGATGAGTTGGTTATTTAAAAGTAGGGTGGTTGGTCGGGTTGGATGGGTAGGCGTAAATAGCAAACATCTAGCGACCCAAAGGTTGTGTGTTTGAATCTCATCACGGACAACTTTAGCAACTACTTACTACTTTTTAGGTACTTTGCAATTACTTATTATGTTAGCTAACCCTTCCCCTAACCCTAACCTTAACCCCTAACTCTAACCCCTAGCCTAGCTAACGTTAGCCACCTACAGTAGCTAACATTAGCATTAGCCACCAAGCTAACGTTAGCCACAACATAGCGACCTGATTAGTCAAAAAGTGAACTGCTGATTAACCCTCCCCAGTTGATTGTCCCTCTAGTAGGCTACAGTTCACTAATAAATGACCTGAATAAGGCAGTATCTGCACTTCCACTGTAGTATCTGTCAGACAAGATGGCCCTTACTATTTCCTGATTGCCTAGTCACTTTTACCCCTACCCACATGTACATACTTACCTAAATTACCTAAATTACCTCGTACCACTTGACTCGGTACAGGTACTCCTTCTATATAGCCTTGTTATTGTTTTTATTGTGTTTTTTTAATTAAACAAATATTTGTCTTACAGCATTTCACTGTAAAGTCTACACCTGTTGTACTCTGCGCATGCGACCAATAACATTTGATTTGATTTGATGTGTGGAATAGAGGGAGAGAGGGAGGGGAGGGAGAGGGGATATTGAAAGGGGTTTGTTTACAGTTTTCAGTCTGCTGTAGTCCCCTCTTCATCTCGCCACAGTCTTCTATTTAGAGGACTATGCCTCTACCCATCCTCTTCCCCACCACTCTCTCTCCCTCTCCCCTTCTCTCTATCCCTACCATATTCCATCCTTCTCCCCAGGCATCTGAAACTTTCTCTTGTATTTGATGTTCTTAGTCTGCTGTGTAATTTAATCTCAGTGATTCCCTGCAGCCGCAGTATCTCTCTCCCTCCCTCCCTTCCCCCTAGCTCTCCTCTCCTCTCCCTCTCTCTCTCTCTCTCTCTCTCTCTTGCTCGCTCTCTCCCCTTCTCTCTATCCCTACCAGATTCCATCCCTCTCCCCAGGCATCTGAAACTTTCTCTTGTATTTGATGTTCTTAGTCCGCTGTGTAATTTAATCTCAGCGATTCCCTGCAGCCGCAGTCTCTCTCGCTCTCTCTCTCTCCTACCATTCAACCTCAGCTCTAATAATAGGATACCCAGGCAGTCTCCCCTCTAATCTCCTTGCCAGTGTGTGTGTGTGTATATGTGTGCGTGCGTGCGTGCGTTTCTCCTCGCCTCTGCAATAAGGCTTTGTTTGTTTTGGCCACTCAAAGCGCAGGCTAACTTTCACTCTGCTAATTGTAATGGTTCAGTGACGTACAGTATAGGGAGACTAATATAAGAAGAACCAGACCCCTAAAGCTTTTATGTTTAGTGTTACTTTAACACATTATATGGTCTATACTTGGCATGTAGGTTTGTCACTTATGGGTAGCACAAATTGGGATATGGGGGAGGGGAATGGCAGGGTATATGCAAATTAAATAATGTAGTATTTACTCAAGTTAAAAAGTGGAGTGTTTTTGTGGACTGTAGTGGTTTTGCAGACATTACTGCAGTATTTACTACAGTGCTTTTGGGGGGATAATACTGTAGTATTTACTATAGTATTCTACAGTATACTACACAAGATCGAGGGATGCTATAGTGTGTAGTATTTTACAGTATAATACAGTTTACTACAGAATTCTATAGTAAATACTGTAGTATTCTATAGTAAACTGTAGTATTTTTTTCATGTGGGTTTCCTTGTCTCCTTCCCTTCATTTTGATCTGAAATAATTAGACAGATAAACGCAGGTGCCCAACATATTACTTTCTCCATGTCTGTTTTTTTCTGAGATGAAGGAAAGGTGAGCATGTGGTGTGTTGTGTGTTATCCGAGCACCTGTGTGTGTCGAAATTCCCTAGACCTAGAGCAGTCCAACAAGGAAACACCCTGTGACCCACAGCAGGAAAATTCCTCTCTGACTCATATACAGGCCAGTGGAATTCCGGTCAGTCAGGTGCTCCGAGGAATGTTAGGAAAACCATCCATCACCATCCATCTGTTTTCGTCTCTTTTCCCCTCCCTCTCTTTCCCCCTCTCTTTTTATTGGCTGAGGTGGGAAGAGATATGAGGTCAGGCATACGGAGAAGTATGTAGAAGAGGTTGACGTTTCCCCCAACCTCTGGTCAAGTGTCAGATCTCATATCACCCCTTAATAGTTAAGGTACCAACTTAGTGGCCTTGTGGTTAGAGTGTCCACCCTGAGGTTGGGGGTTTGATCCCCCGCCAAGTTATACCAAAGGCTCTCAGCATTAAGGAGATGGATTGGGGGTAAGGCCCTGCGACAGATTAGCGTTGTGTCTAGGGGGTGTACTTGTACATCAAGCTGCCTCACGCTAAAGAAACAGGAGATAGGCTGCCCTATGGGCTGTTCTGGCTCAGACAAAGCTTACTTGTCCAAGGCTTACTTTATTACTGGTTAAGGTTAGGATTGGTGTTAGGGCTATCCTACCACCTGATCTTAGATCGTACCTTGAGCTCTGAGAATGCGGTGTTTGAAGCATGAAAATACTTACTTTTTTGTCAGTGTCAAAGCAGTGTTGTTTCCCCCAGCCATGTTTCATTTATGTCTCAGATCAAAATAGAAACAGTGAGATGGTGAGTGCTGAGCTGAACTGTCATCCATCAACCTGCTGTGGCTGTGCTGTGTGACTGTGTGCTGCTGTTGTTGCATTGTGTTCAGAGAAGGAAGACGGGGGGAAATCAGTGGCGCTGCAGCACTTAGAGCAGCGTTGGTTTCTCCTGCATTTAAATATTTCAGCAGCACAGAGAGTAAATGGCAGTCTGATGTGCTGCTATACCATATTCACTAAAAGGTCAAGGTGGATGGAAAAATCCAACATCTGGGCTCGTTACCCGCAGCTCTAGGAGGAGAATCTGTCTGTCTGCTGAATGGAATTAAGCCAGCCTCAGATGACTTTCAACTGTTAGTCCACAATAGTGGATCTTCTATTCCCAAACTTTCTGTCGCTATTCATAGCAAGTAGCTCTCTCTGCTACTCACATGTAGGCCCAGTACTGTATCTATAATGGGTGGTTCCTTAAAGATAACAAAGGAAAACAAACATAGATGTCATCTATGGAATGTGGAAACTCCCAGCCCTAGCAAACATGACCAAATTGTTCTTTTTGTGACACCCCCATCTATGACCTTTTACCGTGTTACAGGCATACTTCTGGGAATATTCGTTCAGTGCCGTGGCACACCTATATTCTTCAGATTCCTTCTAGGGCCAGCAACATTGTCTTCCATCTGATGTTGTCATTCTAACATGAAACGCGTTGCCAGGTCAGTGCAGATGGCCGTCACGCTATCTGACATAAGACAATGGGGCCAGCAATAGAGAATACAATATAGCTCTGGTTTCGACACAGTCTTTGAAAGATGTTGTATTCTTGAACAGCATGTAAGTAAGAATCAACCTCATTATGTGATCAGAATCAAGGTATTCCAATGCTAATCAGTTATAATGATCAAATTGTCCAGGACTAATATCATGTTTAATATGAAGAGAACATGGAACTTTCATGCATTGGTCCAACACATAACTTATAACCCAGTCATGCAGACCCACAGTCTGTAGAGCGGTGATGTGAAATTAACAAGCAAACCTCAGGAGGAGTATCAATATGGAGTATGAATCTGAGATTGAGTTGGTAGCGATGACCTACAACGGTGAGCTCCTCTTAGACAAACAGATGTGTGGAATTTCAGATGGACCTGAGAAGGCATGGAACAGATTAAATGTTTGGAACTGTATTTGGCTCTTCTTCTCTGTCTGTCTTTCTCTTTTTTCTGTCGTTCTCTCTCATTACTCTCTCTCTCTCTCTCTCTCTCGCTCTCATTACTCTCTCTCTCATTACTCTCTCTCTCTCTCATTACTCTCTCTCTCTCATTACTCTCTCTCTCTCTCATTACTCTCTCTCTCTCTCATTACTCTCTCTCTCTCTCATTACTCTCTCTCTCTCTCATTACTCTCTCTCTCTCTCATTACTCTCTCTCTCATTATTCTCTCTCTCTCATTACTCTCTCTCTCTCATTACTCTCTCTCTCTCATTACTCTCTCTCTCTCATTACTCTCTCTCTCATTACTCTCTCTCTCTCATTACTCTCTCTCTCTCATTACTCTCTCTCTCTCATTACTCTCTCTCTCTCTCTGCGCTCTCTTTCTCCATCTCACCTCTCTGTGCTTCAAGGATGTACACTGTACACACATTAAATATAAACTGAGTTATGTGACAGAAATGTCACCACATTTAATGAGCTTTCATATTCAATGTTTATCACTTACAAGCTCAATTTAACATCCGTGTGAGTTGTTTGCTTCTATAAAAATAAAGTTACGTGCTGGAGAAGCCTGCATGCAATACTGCCGTAACAACACTGAGTAACAGTCTGAAATTGCGCGTTTAAATTGCACGTTTAAATTCAGCTCTAATGCAGCAGCGGAATTCCAAAACAGACCAGATCAGACATGCAACTGTAAAGTCACTCTTCCAAAGCGTGTGAATGTGTGTCCTTCCAGCCTGTGTGTCTGTGTGTGTCCTTTAGCTCTGTGTCTGTCTGTGTGTGTGTGTGCGTGTATGTGTGTGTGTGCGTGCGTGTGCGCGAGCATGCTCCTAATCATTCCCCAGTGTTAAGATTTTCATTAAAGCATCAAGTCTTTCAGCCCAGGGTTCAAATCACCGCCCAGGCAGACAGACCCATCGACGGGGGGTGGCGAGGAGAAATCTGATGTCAGATGTCTCTCTCTGTCTCTCTCTCTGAGACTGTTTATCAGTGCGATGTTATTTTTTGCCTACTGTCCTCATGTCTCGTTTGCATTGGCCTTTTCTCCAGCAGGTTATTTGCTCTGTGTAATGAACGAGAGTTCCTGCTTTGAAATCAATAGACCTTGTTGGCCACTGCATGGCTGCTAATGGTGTGCATATGTGTGTGTACTCCTACTCTGGACCTTGTCGTATTACCTTGTCCTGAGCCAGAGGATTTGGGCTCTGCTCTCACCCATAGAATTAGGATTCTTCTCTTTCAGCCTCCTTCCAGCTTCATCATTGTCATCTTTCTTTGTGACATGTACAGGGGGAGTCAGGAGGTGTCACATTCCATTTGGTTCCAGGTAGAACCCCTTTTGGTTCCAGGTAGAATCCCTTTTGGTTCCAGGTAGAACTCTTTTGGGTTCCATGTAGAACCCTCTGTGTAAAGGGTTCTACATATAACTCAAAAGGGTTCTACCTGGAACTAAAAAAGGTTCTTAAAAGGGTTCTCCTATGGGGACAGCCGAATAACCCTTTTAGGTTCTAGATAGCACCTTGTAGGACGGTTTCCTCAACCTTTATTATCAAGAACAAAGAGGTCATTGAAACAGGATACAGAGACCTAGAAACATGACCTCTCTCTCTCTGACCAGGAACTGTGTTCCATTACTTTGTATTACTTTGTTTCCTACCCTAGGATTTGATCACAGGGAGAGCTATGTCTTTTAAAGGTTATCAAAAATCCCTCTCTTTCTTGTCTGACATTACATTATTGGTTTGTTTTGGTAACTAAGGTTATGCAGTTCAGTCAATGTATTTGTATCTGGGTTTCGAACCTGGGTCTCCTGCACGCCACAAGTCTGTGTTATCGAACTAAACTAAAGCATAGGCCTTGGCTCGGGGAGATAAAACAAGTTTTCAGGTCTCATTTGTCATCACAGATTTCCATATACAGTAAGACAATGTACACATACAGTGTGCACTTAACGGACCTTAGTTAAGCAGAGTGCATTTGCACCATTCTACGTCCACAATCTCTTTACATTATGTTGATTAACTGTTGTGTTTGTTTATGTGTGCTGGTTTTTATTGCACTGGTCTCGGTATAAAGTGACCTTGTTGGTTATTGATGTAACGCTCTTCACGCTTTTATGGAGTGTAAAATGAATGAGCTGTCAGCTGTGTGTGTGTGTGTGTGTGTGTATCTGTGTGTGTGTGTGTTTTTCATGCAGGGGGGCCGTTAAGTGCGTTGCTCTGCATTCTAAAGTGATGTCACATGCTATGCAGACCAACATGCATTGGGCTTATGGGGTGGGTTGACGCCACAGATGGCATGACTAGCTGGGATCACCGTTTGGCAAAAACTCAAACGACACAAAACTCCCAAAGGTTTATATTAATAATGATTTATAACATTTATATTCGGCAATATTATTCAACATCATTTAATTTTATATGCATAATGTTAGTATTCAACAAAGTACATTTTATATGGTTTATGGCAACGTGTTTTCATTAGTAAGAACTACATTACACTGTTTTTAAATGATTAACTCTGCTAGTTTACTGCTTGAGGAAATACCAAAATAAAATCATAAAAACATGATGTAATTGCAATTACAATAATTGCTACCACAATGAAAATATGTCTTAAAGGCAAAACAATAAAACGCTGAACAGATTACATACTCTGTAGAAAACCATGTTTAATGCAGGAGATGTTTTTGGTGCCCGTATGAATGAAACATTAGCGCACCTTGTTTATTCCCATCCTTCAACCACAACTAATTTCCATTGCAGGCAGTGCATCTCAAAGCTTTTTAAATTAAGCCTTTTAAATTAAGGTTCTGGTGCATCTCATTGTGAATAAAAAGTAACATAGGCCCATTTCACTTCCTTGTTGTGGACCAATCGACAGGAGTTAGAACCCAATCTGACCCAGTCAGGGTCATGTTCAGTCGGTGGAAAACCAATTGAAACGGAATAAAACGGGGAGGTAGCCCACTATCTGAACTTGTCCATTGGGTTAAGTTGAGTTAGTAATTGAAATCACCTTTGTGGATGGGAAAGTGCTGTATTTGCATATTTTCTATCATGGCAAGATTGAGATGACCTATTTCCTTGCCCCTATATTTCCCATACCCCCCCCCCCCCCCCCCCCCCTCTCTCTCTCTCTCTCTCTCTCTCTCTCTCTCTCTCTCTCTCTCTCTCTCTCTGTGTGTGTGTGAGAGCAACTGGCTGTGTACCAGCTATTCAAGCTGGATGAATTACACAATAAGATGCACTATTCAACCCACACTCTTTTTTCCCTCTCTTTCTTTCTCTTTTTTCTCTCTCTCCATCCATCCCATGTGTGAGGGAGATTTGGTCCATTGTGCAGAGGTGCTTATACAAGGCCATGGCCTCTCCATATGGCAGCAGGCAGGCAATCTGACAGGCCATTAATGATTACATGGAGCCTCACATTAGCATTCTTCAGGTCTAACATTAGTATTCTATCTGAACAGGAACATTTGTTCAGGGGCTTCTAGTGTTCAAGGGCCGTATAATGGATATTAGGTATGAGGAAAACAGATATGCGTCATCAATGACGAGGCCCATTTTTTACCTTAGCAACGACCACTGTACAAAATCCTATAACTTTAATCATTAAACCCTCACTGAACCCTCTCTCTGGCTACGACATATAGACAAACTCTGTGTGACTTTTACTGCTGAGGTAGGCTACCATCCCCCATCTCAGCCTGACCCCATTGTCCAGTGGCAGAGGCCAATTCCCACCTCTATGTTAGGGACTAGGTTGCCAGGATATTAAGTCAGCTGACCTGGTCAGCCAATCACAGGCCATATCTGGTGGGGTAACAGACCCATATTCCTGCCTGTTCTTTAGTTGGACACAAGGGTGCAGAGAGACAACAGGTCAGAAGAACTCTGCACCACCTCAACACAACTCACCACAGGACCCTTCCGATAAGGACAGGCCTCCACCCTGGACCTCCTAACCATGTGTTAGTGCGTGAATGCAGACAAACAAAATATGTAATGGGTCCTCACTCAAAAAGATGTTGCATAAAGCTTACTTCATTTTTTATTTTTTTACTGCATCAGGGATATCGTAAACAGACGTTTCAGCTTTGCAGCCTTCTTCAGTGTGTTGGTAAAATTTTATTTTAATTCAAAACAGCATTTGTAAGGAACAACCGATGAGCAGCAGGTGCTTCTAATCAGGGTTGCCACTCATCTGCCAATCAGGGATATGGCTTTTCTGGTCTACCTGTATACAAGTTAGTCACAAAGAAATACAGAATTATAGGGTATGGGAGCGGGCACAAAGGGCAATTCATGAATCAATTGACTTACAGTAGTCATCTGCTCACTTCGATACATTATATCATTTCATGAGATAGCTTGCCACAAAGGACATCAGGATCAGTCGTTCATAAATATGTGGGCCTGACTCATAAACGATATGCAAAATCTGATATGGACAGTGTTCTTGTATAACAGTCTAAATTTGGCCTATAGGAAGGAGGCGAAATCTAGTTCTTTGTTTAAACTGTGTAGAGATGGGGCTTCCTGAGTGGCGCAGCGGTCTAAGGCACAGCATTGCAGTGCTTGAGGCGTCACTACAGACCTGGGTTCGATCCCAGGTTTTGTCACAACCGGCTGTGACCGGGAGTCACATAGGGTGGCGCACAATTGGCTCAGCGTCGTCCGGGTTAGGTGAAGGTTTGGCTGGGAGGCTTTACTTGGCTTATTGCGCTCTAGTAACTCCTTGTGGCAGGCTGACTTCAGTTGTCAGTTGAACAGCATTTCCTCCAGCACATTGGTGTTAAGGAGCACGGTTTGGCGGGTAATGTTTTGGAGGATGCATGAATCGACCTTCACCTCTCCTGAGCCCATTGGGGGAGTTGCAGTGATGAGACAAGATCGTAATTGGATATGATGAGAAAAATGGGGTTAAAATACAAAAAAAATCAACTGTGTAGAGATATTTATATATACACATGGCTTCTCTTTGGAGTAATTTGTTGTCGTAATCACCTCATCTGCGTGGTGGGTGAACTTTTTCAACCCCGATGCAACACAATTTATTAAAATAATGATTTTGTTCTATAAAGTGTCTCGCATCTGGCGAGGTGATATCTTAGTGCATGAATGACCATAAAACCACTATCACTAAACACTATCACTTTCACTTCCACCTAGTCCACTTCCTGTTTGCTGTGTGTGTGCCTCTCTTGTGTGGCAATACACGTGTTCTGTACACCTGTCTCCTACTGGTCATTTCCGTCCTCTTACCGGGATGCTCGGACAGTTGCACCTATAATCTAAACCAGCACCTCTATCGTAGACCACCACATTGTGGCGCTCTTTTTCAACCACTAAGGGTAAAGAAAGCTTCAGAACCTTGGAAAACCAATTCACTTACATGCGTTTTGCTTGAAATTAACATGCTATATTTTTTGCTTTAAAACGTATTCATGCTATATTAACTGGCTGGACAATCAACCTGGTCTCAGAACATTTCGTAGTATTCTGTATGTAAATCCGAGACACTCCATTTAGTATGATATGTTCAGTTTCATATGGTTTGTATACATTTGTGGATGTCCATCACCCATTTCATATGATATGTTATGAATTTGCAAAAACGTACAAATGTTATGAATTAGCAAAACGTATGATACTGGCTGCCGTTTTACGGTCTCCTAACCAATTGTGCTATTGTGTGTGTTTTTTCGCGTTGTTTGTAACTTATTTTGTACGTAATGTTTCTGCCACTGTCTCTTATGACCGAAAAGAGCTTCTGGATATCAGAACAGTGATTACTCACCTCTTACTGGACGAACAGTTTTTCTTTAACGAGTCGGACAAGGTCCAAATCCCCGCCGTTCACACAAAGAGACAGAGATATAGGGGACTTAGGTCGGGGTGCCTTGTAAGGATCCGACGGCGAGTGGGTAATCCACCTCTACCATCGGTCCTATTAGCCAATGTGCAATCATTGGATAATAAACTGGATGAGCTCCGATCAAGACTATACTACTAACGGGACATTAAAAACTGTAATATCTTATGTTTCACCGAGTCGTGGCTGAACGACGACATGGATAACATACAGCTAGCTGGGTTTTACGTGCATCGGCAAGATAGAACAGCTGCCTCCAGTAAGACAAGGGGTGGCGGTCTGTGTCTATTTGTCAATAACAACTGGTGCACGAAATCTCAAGGTTTTGCTCGCCTGAGGTAGAGTATCTC
This sequence comes from Coregonus lavaretus, assembly GCF_964263955.1. Lineage (NCBI taxonomy): Eukaryota > Metazoa > Chordata > Actinopteri > Salmoniformes > Salmonidae > Coregonus > Coregonus lavaretus. The sequence continues at coordinate 22,890,736 of NC_140012.1, read as the reverse complement.
ATAATAAGCTGTAAACCACACTATTAACCAAGAGCACTATTTTCATAGCTGTCTATTTACCACCACAAACCTATGCTGGCACTAAGATCGCACTCAACGAGTTGTATAAGGCCATAAGCAAACAAGAAAATGCTCATCCAGAGGCAGCACTCCTAGTGGCCGGGGACTTTAATGCAGGGAAACTTAAATCCGTTTTACCTAATTTCTACCAGCATGTTACATGTGCAACCAGAGGAAAAAAAACTCTAGACCACCTTTACTCCACACACAGAGACGATTACAAAGCTCTCCCTCGCCCTCCATTTGGCAAATCTGACCATAACTCTATCCTCCTGATTCCTGCTTACAAGCAAAAACTAAAGCAGGAAGTACCAGTGACTCGCTCAATACGGAAGTGGTCAATTGACGCAGATGCTAAGCTACAGGACTGTTTTGCTAGGACAGACTGGAATATGTTCCGGGATTCTTCCGATGTCATTGAGGAGTACACCACATCAGTCTCTGGCTTCATCAATAAGTGCATCAATGACGTCACCCCACAGTAACCGTACGTACATACCCCAACCCTAAGGACCCTGGGACTAAACACCTCCCTCTGCAACTGGATCCTGGACATCCTGACTGGCCGCCCCCAGGTGGTAAGGGTAGGTAACAACACATCCGCCATGCTGATCCTCAACACGGGGGCCCCTCAGGGGTGCATGCTCAGTCCCTTCCTTTACTCCCTGTTCACCCATGACTGCATGGCCAAGCACGACTCCAACACCATCATTAAGTTTGCCAACGACACAACAGTGGTAGGCCTGATCACCGACAACGATGAGACAGCCTGTAGGGAGGAGTTCAGAGACCTGGCAGTGTGGTGCCAGGATAACAACCTCTCCCTCAATGTGATCAAGACAAAGGAGATGATCGTGGACTACAGGAAAAGGAGGGCCGAGCATGCCCGCATTGTCATCGACGGGGCTGTAGTGGAGTGGGTTGAGAGCTTCAAGTTCCTTGGTGTCCACATCATCAACAAACTATCATGGTCCAAACACACAAAGACAGTCGTGAAGAGGGCATGACAATGCCTATTCCCCCTCAGGAGACTGAAAAGATTTGGCATGGGTCCTCAGATCCTCAAAAAGTTATACAGCTGCACCATCGAGAGCATCCTGACTGGTTGCATCACCGCCTGCCGGACAGAGGGTAGTGCGTACAGCCCAGTACATCACTGGGGCCAAGCTTCCTGCCATCCAGGACCTCTATACCAGGAGGTGTCAGAGGAAGGCCCTAAAAATTGCCAAAGACTCCAGCCACCCTAGTCATAGACTGTTCTCTCTGCTACCGCAGGGCAAGTGGTACCGGAGCGCCAAGCCTAGGTCCAAAAGGCTTCTTAACAGCTTCTACCCCCAAGCCATAAGACTCCTGAACAGCTAATCAAATGGCTACCCGGACTATTTGCATTGACACCCACCCCCATTTTTTACGCTGCTGCTACTCTGTTAATTATTTATGCATAGTCACTTTAACTCTACCCACATGTACATATTACTTCAACTACCTCAACTAGCCGGTGCCCCCGCACATTGACTCTGCACCGGTACCCCCCTGTATATATAGCCTCCCTACTGTTATTTTATTTTACTTCTGCTCTTTTTTTCTCAACACTTTTTTGTTTTATTCTACTTTTTTATAAAAAATAAATTCACTGTTGGTTAAGGGCTGTAAGTAAGCATTTCACTGTAATGTCTGCACCTGTTGTATTCGGCGCATGTGGCCAATAAAATTTGATTTGATTTTGATTTGATTTGAATTACCTCGACTAACCTGTGCCCCCCGCACATTGACCTCCTGTATATAGCCTCGTTACTGTTATTTTATTATTGCTCTTTAATGATTTGTTATTTTTCTATTTTGTTTTTGTCTTTTTTTACTTCAGTTTATTTTAGTAAATACTTAACACTTATTTTTCTTAAGACTGCATTATTGGTTAAGGGATTGTAAGTAAGCATTTCGGCGCATGTGACAAATAAAAATAGATTTGATTTGATTTGTATGTTACGAATTCTAGCTAGGTGGCTAACGTTAGCTAGCTGGCTAACGTAGGCTATGCTAGGGGTTAAGTTTAGGAGTTAGGTTAAAGGATTACGTTTAGGGTTAGGGTTAGGGGGTCAGCTAAAAGGGTTAGGTTAGGGTTATGGGAAGGGTTAGCTAACATGCTAAGTAGTTGCAAAGTACCTAAAAAGTAGTAAGTAGTTGAAAAGTTGCTAATTCGCTAAAGTTGTCTGTGATGAGATTTGAACTCGCAACCTTTGGGTTGCTAGACGTACGCGTTATATGCCCACCCATCGACCTTGACGTACCACCCTTATTTTGTTTTTGCCTTAAGTAACCATCTGTCTTATGCAACCATAACAAACATAACATATCAAACTAATTTGAAATGTACATTTACTATGTTACGTCTAGTCTATGAGACCAGGCTGATATAATAGATCCTTTGCTACAGCACCACTACACAGAACAAAAATATGAACGCAACATGTAAAGTGTTGGTCCCATGTTTCAAGAGCTGAAATAAAAGATCCCAGAAATGTTCCATATGCACAAAAAGCTTATATCTCTGAAATTTTGTGCAGAAATTTGCTTACATCCCTGTTAGTGAGCATTTCTCCTTTGCCAAGATAATCCATCCACCTGACAGGCGTGGCATATCAAGAAGCTGATTAAACAGCATGATCATTACACAGGTGCACCTTGTGCTGGGGACACTGACCAGGTCCTGTCTTTACCAATTAGCCAAACATAGTCTCTGTTCCTAATCTGATCCCTGTACTGTATGAAGTGTATACTGTTCAGTTGTAAACTGCTCAAATGGTACACTGATGAGAGTAGAGGATACTGTGGAATGTAGGAGTCTAGCGTGACACACACAGTCACACACACACACACACACACACACACACACACACACAAACACACACACACACATTGGAATGTATGACTGGAGCGTGCTCTACTAACTCTCTTGAGTGCCAGCCCAGGCAGGTCAGGTGTCAGTAGGTGTCAGGTGAGGTAGGAAGTAATCAGAGAAGAGCAGGTCAACAGACACAGGCTCCGGTCTCAGCTGTTTAGGTTAATGTTTCCACTCATGCCCCAGCCCTCCACTCAGACAGTACACCTGTTAGTATGTATTCAGGAACAGGTGAATTCAGGTTGAGAGCCCTGGGGTTTCATCCCATGGTCAGTTTAGCATAACCTGAGTGCAGCAGTTTTAACACTGAGGTATTCTTTGTCTTTAGTGATGCTAACATTTAACACAGCCTCCAGACCTGATAGACTGTTATTATTCTGGCTGAACATGTGACCGAAACATTTCACACCACAGTTCAACTGCAAGAGGCAATTAAGTACTAATTTATACTTGTTAATTTGAAAATTCAGAAGTCACATCATGCGGAAAAAAACAACACGCATACTGAATATGCGTGTGTGCGTGTGTGTGTGGGTGTCTATGCCTGCGTGTGTGTCTGCCTGTGCGTGTGTGATGTGGTTGGGGGGCAGAGCATGTCACATGCGAGTCCTTCACACAACCCTGTGTACTTTTTCAGGCTCCCCAAAATAGAACTGTACTTGTGTCGCCCCTCAATGCCTCGTTATTTTAAGGGTAGAAGACATGGGCTGCAGGGAGCGTCACACACACTCTCTGGAGCCTCTATCCCTCAGTTCTTTCTTGCCTCGATTTTCTCTTTCCTTCTCCTTTCCCTGTCTATCTATCTCTCATTCCCTAACCCTTTCCTTCTTTAATTCGCCTTCTCTCCCTGACCTTTTCCTCACTTGCTCCACATTAGCTGTAGCAGCTGTGATTTCTCTCTCTCTCTCTCTCTCTCTCTCTCTCTCTCTCTCTCTCTCTCTCTCTCTCTCTCTCTCTCTCTCTCTCTCTCTCTCTCTCTCTCTCTCTCTCTCTCTCTCCCTCCTCTCTCTCTCTGTAATATTAGCAGGCCAGTTGGCTGCAGTGTGATTTATTGGTGGATAGACAGACAGGCTTCTGGTTGTAAACAGAGGTGTTGAACCCTCCTGTTTGTTTTCCTGCATTGGGAGACCAGAACGAATCACAACGCAAACTGAACACTGAGCAGCAGGACACAGAACAGGTGCTTCAAGCCTTACGCACAGTAGGGCGGGGATTCAATCTGATTGCGCTTGTAGACAATGCTCCATTTAAGGGGTTAAAGGTACTTTCCAATTGAGCTTACATCTGCAGCTTTTTACCGTGAATGCGATCTCCACTAATGCGGTAACGCTGCCTTTATAAGCCACGATCGGATTAAATCCCATTCTAGGAACACTGGATATACAATAGAAACATTTTGTCTCTCTATGAGAAAAATCTGATGGCTGTTAAGATATACCAAAACAATAAAGGAGTGCCTTTGAATCCAATTACCCTTGAATCCAAAGAGCACCCTCTCTACTACTATCTAGAATTATGAGCTAAGTAGCACTCCTACCACCAACCATTCTGTACAGAAACCAGCCACGCTGAGCTCTATGTACAACAGTCAGTTAGTGTAATGTATTTTAGCCCTGGAGGTGACCATTATAGACTGCTGTCCCAGACTGCAGTGCCAGCAGGCCAGCGGTCGAAACAGGTTGTTTTTATTCATGAGTCATGGGCCTGAATATACTGTCAGTCTCGTGACTGACTGTCAGGTGGTGTGTGTGTGTATCCTGTTTCAAAGGGGATCCTATTTACACCAACACACACAGTACCTAGTCAAAAACAATACAGTAAGTCAACTAGTGGCAGAAAGGGATCCATAGTTTCCTATATATCCATATAAGGGCGTATCTTTACATGACACCTGATACTGTCAGAACTTTGATCATGTGAGGTAATGGACTGAAAGAAATGGCAGTAAAATCCTGAAAATATATCTTCTATATCTTCTGGTAAATATATACAGAGTCATACTGTATATAGCCATATGTACAGTGGGGAGAACAAGTATTTGATACACTGCCGATTTTGCAGGTTTTCCTACTTACAAAGCATGTAGAGGTCTGTAATTTTTATCATAGGTACACTTCAACTGTGAGAGACGGAATCTAAAACAAAAATCCAGAAAATCACATTGTATGATTTTTAAGTAATTAATTTGCATTTTATTGCATGACATAAGTATTTGATCACCTACCAACCAGTAAGAATTACGGCTCTCACAGACCTGTTAGTTTTTCTTTAAGAAGCCCTCCTGTTCTCCACTCATTACCTGTATTAACTGCACCTGTTTGAACTCGTTACCTGTATAAAAGACACCTGTCCACACACTCAATCAAACAGACTCCAACCTCTCCACAATGGCCAAGACCAGAGAGCTGTGTAATGACATCAGGGATAAAATTGTAGACCTGCACAAGGCTGGGATGGGCTACAGGACAATAGGCAAGCAGCTTGGTGAGAAGGCAACAACTGTTGGCGCAATTATTAGAAAATGGAAGAAGTTCAAGATGACGGTCAATCACCCTCGGTCTGGGGCTCCATGCAAGATCTCACCTCGTGGGGCATCAATGATCATGAGGAAGGTGAGGGATCAGCCCAGAACTACACGGCAGGACTGGTCAATGACCTGAAGAGAGCTGGGACCACAGTCTCAAAGAAAACCATTAGTAACACACTACGCCGTCATGGATTAAAATCCTGCAGCGCACGCAAGGTCCCCCTGCTCAAGGCAGCGCATGTCCAGGCCCGTCTGAAGTTTGCCAATGACCATCTGGATGATCTAGAGGAGGAATGGGAGAAGGTCATGTGGTCTGATGAGACAAAAATAGAGCTTTTTGGTCTAAATTCCACTCACCGTGTTTGGAGGAAGAAGAAGGATGAGTACAACCCCAAGAACCCCATCCCAACCGTGAAGCATGGAGGTGGAAACATCATTCTTTGGGGATGCTTTTCTGCAAAGGGGACAGGACGACTGCACCGTATTGAGGGGAGGATGGATGGGGCCATGTATCGCGAGATCTTGGCCAACATCCTCCTTCTCTCAGTAAGAGCATTGAAGATGGGTCGTGGCTGGGTCTTCCAGCATGACAATGACCCAAAACACACAGCCAGGGCAACTAAGGAGTGGCTCCGTAAGAAGCATCTCAAGGTCCTGGAGTGGCCTAGCCAGTCTCCAGACCTGAACCCAATAGAAAATCTTTGGAGGGAGCTGAAAGTCCGTATTGCCCAGCGACAGCCCCGAAACCTGAAGGATCTGGAGAAGGTCTGTATGGAGGAGTGGGCCAAAATCCCTGCTGCAGTGTGTGCAAACCTGGTCAAGACCTACAGGAAACGTATGATCTCTGTGATTGCAAACAAAGGTTTCTGTACCAAATATTAAGTTCTGCTTTTCTGATGTATCAAATACTTATGTCATGCAATAAAATGCAAATTAATTACTTAAAAATCATACAATGTGATTTTCTGGATTTTTATTTTAGATTCTGTCGCTCACAGTTGAAGTGTACCTATGATAAAAATGACAGACCTCTACATGCTTTGTAAGTAGGAAAACCTGCAAAATCGGCAGTGTATCAAATACTTGTTCTCCCCACTGTATATTTATCTATTGTACTGTCTACGTCTGAGTGTCTGTCTGTTAGGCGTTTGTCAGGGCAAGGTGTGAGAGGAGAGAGAGGAAGATCAGAAAGAGAGAGAGAGAGGAGAGAGAGAAAGAGAGCGAAAGAGAGAGAAATAGAGAGCGAGATAAAGAGAAAAAGAGGAGAGAGTAAATATAGAGTTTGTCTTCGTACTCTGATGGATCAGGGGTGCACTGGATTACTGTTGTTGAGTTCCTCTGCAAACATTTGAAGATATCCCCTCTAACCCCTCACACAATCCCCCCTCCTGAGGCTCAGGTTGTGGTCCGCATATCGTGTGTGAGGAGTTTGTAGTGGTGGTTGCGTGGGCCTACCTGTTCGACCAAAATGCCCTATCAAGCCGCCAGCCTACTTGAAGGTAATAGCGCTCACCGTTGACCCTAGTGCCGGTTTTGAATGCAATTCTAGACGTTGTTGGGACCTGGAAGGATGTCTAACTTTGACTTCAAACTAGAGCGATCTCCCTGGCGTGGGGCATCAGCTCTTCACTGGCACCACAGCAGCTGTAAATGTGTGAGATGTGTTTGTGGTGTGGTGTGTGTGTGCGTGCATGTGTTTGTGTGAGTGTGTGTGTGTGTGTGTTTGTGCCTGTCTGCCTATCTGTGTGTGTTTTGTATGTCTGTTTATGTGTGTGTGTGTGTGTGTGTGTGTGTGTGTGTGTGTGTGTGTGTGTGTGCATGTTCATGTGAGAGAGGTACAGAAATAGAGTTGCTGTTGTTGACCAGAGTTGTCCATGAATCACCCTCTGCTCTCCCTTCAGGTTTACATCAACTCTCTCGCTCTCTCTCTCTCTCTCGCAACCCCTCCCCTCTCTGTTTCTGTGTCTGTTTCTATGTCTATCTCTCTGTCTCTCTCTCACTCTCCCTGGAAAACAGAACCTAAGACACCACTTCACTGCATCATCACATGACAGGGGTAAAATAAGAAGTAGCTACAGTAGACTGGTCTAGGGTATGGCCACGATTGTGTCAGTAACTACCATACACCTCTAAAGACACAAACTCCTCATAATTCTCCCCCAGACAGGTTTCTATATGGTTTATAAGCCTGAAAAGACTGTCTTTGAATTCTTTCAGTGTCACTCATTTAGTGAAATGGGATTCTAGCGCAGCTGAAAAACAAGGAGAGTCAATCAGCTATAAACACAGGCGGACCGAATCTCAGATGTATTATACACCAGGGGACAGGCAAATGGCAGGTCAAGGGCAGGCAGAGGTCAGTAATCCAAGGCAGAGTCAAGCATGGACAGAACGGCAGTCAGGGTCAGGGCAGGCAGAATGGTCAGAACCGGGAAGACTAGAAAACAAAATTTGAAAAAGGGGAAAACACGCAGGACCTGACAAGACAAGACGAACTGGCACAGACAAACGCAGGTATAAATACACAGGAGATAATGGGGACAAATGGGAGACACCTGGTGGGGGGTGGAGTAAGCACAAGACAGGTGAAACAGATCAGGGTGTGACAGCTACAGCTCCCATTGCTTGACTCTGTACAGAAGGCGGCCATAGGTCACTACAGAGTACAGGCTCTCTCTTGAGGAAACGCTGGCTAATTATATCATCACACATACAAGCTCAGTCAAGTGTGAATATCATGCACACACGCTCACACATGCGCACGCACACACACACAAACGTACGCAAACACACACACACACATATGCAAACACACACAGACACACACATATGCATGCATGTGCACACACACAAACACACACAAATGCACGCACAGTCGCACACACAGACACACACGCACAGCCTTATCCATTGCGGCAACTGGAAATGAAGCCTGATTTGACCCAACGTTTCTGGAGGGGTTCTATAAAAGGGAACACTCCTCCTGGAGATTGCGTAATGTCTGTGATGTCAGCACTGTGCTCGTCACGGCAACCAGTGACGTTGAATGGCAAGAAAAAGCAGAGAGTGAAACACACACACTCAGATGGAGAGACAGAGAGAGAGCGAGAGTGCCTGTGAGTTGTATATAGCTAAATCAGTCATCTGTATGGGTTATTGAGTTAAGCTGAGCGTGGTTAGCCATGGCTGCTGTTCAGTCTGATTGGCCACTGACACCACAGAGGAAAGCTTCATAGAAAATCATGTGGGACAGTAAGGCACACACAAATAAGAATGTGAACGTCACTGACTCAGCATTCATTATGATCTCTGTCTCTCATTCTCTACAACTGTGTTGAAATGATGCTGTCATATAGTACATTTAAACCAACAACCTATCTATCTAGGTCGTATAACCTAATTGCTGTTATATTAGGCGAAGTCAAAGTGCATACACGTTTCAACTCAGTGTAATTTAGATAGACTGAAGTTGTGAAATTGTGTATAAGGTCATTTAGATCACAATGTTTGAGTGCTGTGGACATCAACATTGGGTCTTATTAAGAAAACAGCTTTTTGTTTGTCGACTGGTTTTGCACCAGATAACTAAACAAATTCTCACTGTGTCAGGAGAGACAAAGCATGCACACACGCACAAAAGCAAATAAGAAAATATCATCATTTTGATATGTAGCTAGTCATCATTTAAGAACTTCTGACCACAGCCAAGTAACAAGAAACTTCTTTGCAGAACATGTTTCATATTTCATATACAGATGTAGGATCTTCATTTGAGATAGTTTGCTACAGCAGGAACGTAATCCTGCAGCAACAGGAAATGTGAATTGTTATGTGGTTTATAATTAATGGACATTTTTCTAGGGGTTGAAACATTTCAAGTCTGAAATTTCAAAGTGGAAATTACTAACTTCAGAAGCCTTTTTAAACCTCAAATACACTACAAGTTTTAAATGTCCTACATTGCAGGAATGTTCTCCTGCAACAAGGTGATCGAATTAAGATCCTACATCTGTACTTATATGACAAAATATTGTGTATATACCAGTATGTCACAATCCACTGGTGACGCAAACAGTAGAACTAATTATTTTTATGATAACTATGCATCCAACATAACCGCACAAAAAAGCCAGTCAAATATCTAAACCAAGTAGCATTGTCATGAAGTGCTTTGTGCCAAACAAGTGATGTAATCACTGGATTGAATACTGATGACAGCTGGTTGAGTAAAATGCCTATTTTTCCTGTGTACGCTCAGTAATCTCTCCATCTCTATACCTCTCCACTCCTCTCCACTCCTCTTCCCTCTTTTAATGTTTGACTAAAAGCCTAGAGATAAATCCCGAAATAGAAGGGCAGGAGAGAGGGATGAGTGAGTCATCCAGATCATCTGCACTGATATATGTGTGTGTGTGTGTGTGTGAATGTGTTTGTGTGTGTGTGTGTGTGTGTGTGTGTGTGTGTGTGTATGTGTGTGTGTGTGTGTGTGTGTATGTGTGTGTGTGTGTGTGTGTGTCAGGGGGGAGAACACGGTGTACCCTGGCAGTTTTCCTGGCCAGTGTTCAGCTACAGGAGTCTGCATGCAGCAATGTGCCTCGGGGTCACCGACACTAACATCCTCACCCCTCTCCCCCATCTCTCCCCCTTCCTCTGTCATCCTACCCATCATTACCCCTTCCAACCCCCTGCTCCCCCACTCCACCTCTCATTTTCCCATCCCCTCTACTTACCCCTCCTACTTACCTCGCCTTCTCTCTTCCCCTTCATGTCTCCTTATCTCCCTCTCTCTCCGCCGTGTCCTCTAGTATCTGAGTGGTGTAGTGGAATAGGTCATGTGAGGAGAATGTCGTCTGCTGTGCCAAGCTTGTAAGCTGGCGCCGGTAGCACAGAAACAATGCCTAAAACTTTTCCACCAGAACACCACACACGCATGCGCGCACGCACAAACACAATTATGTGATGACCTGGCATAGCCTAACAACCCTACTCTCTCTCTCTCTCTCACACACAAACACACACACACACACAAACCTTCCACCGCCAAGGACTCTGTGGGAAGGGAACACACTGTTGTAGTCTAACCAGACTCTAACATGGGAGCATGAGGTATGTTGGTGAGTACAATCTGTGTACCTTCTGTTACGGCCTTATGAAGCTATATGGAGGCCAGTATTAACACTTAAGGTCCAATTCCATGAAACCAGATGGGTGGTCAATTGTTTGAATAAAGCATCTTTATATTGTATTAAATTACCTGACAGTCCCAAATTGCCCCTTTAAATTAACTGACAATCCCCAAAATAAACTAGGTTAATAAGGGAAAAAAAGCCATGAAACAACAAGGATGGAACCTCTGAGCGATGCCTCAACTTTTCGGACCATTTTCAGCCCCATTCATTGAATCCCATTCCACAGTCATGCTTCTGATTCCTCTAAAGTCTCTCACTCTCTGTTCTTCAAAGCTGGCAATACCCTCATCAGTGTGTGTGACCCTCCTCAATGTGTGTGTGTGTATGTGTGTGTGTGTGAATGTGTGTGTGTGTGTATGTGTGTGTGCGTATGTGTGTGTGTGTATGTGTGTGTGCGTATGTGTGTGTGTGTGTATGTGTGTGTGTGTATGTGTGTGTGTGTGTGTGTGTGTGTGTGTGTGTGTGTGTGTGTGTGTGTGTGTGTATGTGTGTGTGTGTATGTGTGTGTGCGCGTGCGTGGGTCTCTGCTCAGTGTGATCACTCAGAAAGAGGCTGTTCACCTGTTCAGAATTCTCATGTAATTCTACTTCAAAGCTTCTGATCCGAATGCTTCTCCCTCCTCTGAGCCCACTCTCTGGTCCCTAGTCAAGACTAATAGGGAGGGAGGGAGGGAGGGAGGTAGGGAGGGAGAGAGAGAAGGGAGGGAGAGGGATAGAGTAGTGAGTGATAGAGAAAGAGAAAGATAGACAGATAGAGAGGTGGGAGAGGATGAATGATGGGATGAACAAGGGAAATCAGGGTTTAAGAGCTTTGCTGTTCTTTAAAAGGAGAAAATTATAGGCAGCCTGCAAACAATGGAGCAGAGAGAGAGTTAGGAGTCAGCCGAGATGTGACCATGTAGGAATTAATGAAGTTCTCAGACAGACGATACACCAAAGAGGGATTTTACAGTCTACAGGCTGGGCCTGAGCCCCACTCCTATAATTGTATTTGGATAAAATGTAATATTCCTTTGCCTCAGATCTATTTTGCTATTATAATTACTGATTATAAATAATGATTTTCCGAGCTCCGGCTATTTGTCATGCAATTATAACTGTGCAAGTCCATACAAGTTTAGTTATTAAGTTACATAGGTACTAAGACTCCATTTGTATTAATTTGTAATATACTGTATAGTCATTATTTTAAAGGGACAAAATATACTTATTCATACTTCATTCATACAGCCTCAAATCAGACCCTATGACACTAGACCAAAGATAACAAATACAGCTTTGTTATACTATATACTGCTATTCACATTCATTGCCGTCACCCAAAAAGAAGAAAGCCAATAAAAACCAAGAGGAAACAAGAGGATCCAGCCGACACCTACAGTTTGAAAATGTATGCACTCACTAACTGTAAGTCGCTCTGGATAAGAATGAATAAAATGCTGAATGAATAAAATGTAAAAAATGTATGCCTGTGCTTTACACATATCAATAAGATACAAAAAGCATTAGGAAATTATTGTTGTGGTAGCTAGGCTGTGCTAGTTTTCTCTCCATACTAAGACTTGACTGAAAGATAAAAAACATAATTAAAATGTTCTAGTCTGAAGAGACTAACAAAATAACACAAATCTGTGAATTCCAAGGAAACTGATACAAAAGCAATAGAACTGTAAGTGGAGGAAAAGTGGGCTGGACACTATCTGTATGAGACTGAGCAGAACCTGCAACAGGACAGATAGATTACTGTGTATTAATTGTATCCCCTCTCTCTCTCTCTCTCTCTCTCTCTCTCTCTCTCTCTCTCTCTCTCTCTCTCTCTCTCTCTCTCTCTCTCTCTCTCTCTCTCTCTCTCTCTCTCTCTCTCTCGCTCTCTCTCTCTCTCTGTCTGTGATGGAAAGATTACATAAGAGAGGAGTAGAGATGGATTCAGGTCGAGGGGTGGAGTGCTGGTGTGACTGATTAGACCAGACACTCAAATGGACAGGCTCCAGCTATGGGATGTTAACCTTGTCCTGACCAGGGCCAGAGGCATGGCTGGTTGTACAAGCTGTTCGGTCCATTCCACTCTACTGGACTGTTCTATTCTAACCCCAGTGTGTACTACTCCAAAAATAAACACTATAAAGGAGAGAGAGAGCAATCACATATGCACCCCCACACACACACATGCACGCGCGCAGGAACACACACACGCATACACACATTTTGTGTTCTGTTGAAACTGTCTCTTTTGAGGTAGCATCTTCAAGCAAAACTAAAAGCTAAAAATCCCACTAAGAGCCACACTCACACTCAAATCTCTACTGCTCTCACAAACACACATACTTAAATATTTCACTGTTACTTCTGTGATGTGTTTATGTAATAGAGCTTACTGTAGCAGCTTTGTTGATGTAGTCTTGACTGTTCAGTAGATCACCACACATACAAGACCTGCTTTATGATTCACTCATGCTTGAAAATGCTCTTCAGATGTTGATGAAACGTCACAACTATGAATTTTGACATGCGATTTTAATGCCTTGGTGTTGCTATATTAAGCTAGTGTTGTGTATTAACTACACAAGTAAAACCAAATGTATTTTAATTCACTGCTTTAGTTGCAATTAGTTGTAATTATTTTCTAGTTAACTAATGTGGTTGTATAGTAACTAAATGGCATAAGGGCATGTTAAAGTGATGTCCAAATCCATTAATACATTTTCAAATCAAATCAAATCAAATGTTATTTGCCACATGCGCCGAATACAACAGGTGTAGACATTATCTTGAAATGCTTACTTACAGCCCTTAACCAACAATGAATTTATTTTTTAATAAAAAAGTAAAATAAAACAACAACAACAAAAAAGTGTTGAGAAAAAAAGAGCAGAAGTAAAATAAAATAACTATAGCGAGGCTATATACAGGGGGGTACCGGTGTAGAGTCAATGTGCGAGGGCACCAGCTAGTTGTGGTAGTTGAGGTAGTTGAGGTAATATGTACATGTGGCTAGAGTTAAAGTGACTATGCATAAATAATTAACAGAGTAGCAGCAGCGTAAAAATATGGGGGGGGGGGGTGGGTAGGCAGTGCAAATAGTCCGGGTAGCCATGATTAGCTGTTCAGGAGTCTTATGGCTTGGGGGTAGAAGCTGTTGAGAAGCATTTTGGACCTAGACTCCGCTCTTGGCGCTCCGGTACCGCTTGCCGTGCGGTAGCAGAGAGAACAGTCTATGACTAGGGTGGCTGGAGTCTTTGACAATTTTGAGGGCCTTCCTCTGACACCGCCTGGTATAGAGGTCCTGGATGGCAGGAAGCTTGGCCGCAGTGATGTACTGGGCCGTATGCACTACCCTCTGTAGTGCCTTGCGGTCAGAGGCCGAGCAGTTGCCATACCAGGCGGTGATGCAACCAGTCAGGATGCTCTCGATGGTGCAGCTGTATAACTTTTTCAGGATCTGAGGACCCATGCCAAATCTTTTCAGTCTCCTGAGGGGGAATAGGCTTTGTTGTGCCCTGTCTTGGTGTGTTTGGACCATGATAGTTTGTTGGTGATGTGGACACCAAGGAACTTGAAGCGCTCAACCTGTTCCACTACAGCCCCGTCGATGAGAATGGGGGCGTGCTCAGTCCTCCTTTTTTTTCCTGTAGTCCACAATCATCTCCTTTGTCTTGGTCACGTTGAGGGAGAGGTTGTTATCCTGGCACCACACGGCCAGGTCTCTGACCTCCTCCCTATAGGCTGTCTCATCGTTGTCGGTGATCAGGCCTACCACTGTTGCGTCGTCGGCAAACTTAATGATGGTGTTGGAGTCGTGCCTGGCCATGCAGTCATGGGTGAACAGGGAGTACAGGAGGGGACTGAGCACGCACCCCTGAGGGGCCCCTGTGTTGAGGATCAGCGTGGCAGATGTGTTGTCTGGGGTGGCCGTCAGGAAGTCCAGGATCCAGTTGCAGAGGGAGGTGTTTAGTCCCAGGATCCTTAGCTTAGTGATGAGCTTTGAGGGCACTATGGTGTTGAACGCTGAGCTGTAGTCAATGAATAGCATTCTCACATAGGTGTTCCTCTTATCCAGGTGGGAAAGGGCAGTGTGGAGTGCAATAGAGATTGCATCATCTGTGGATCTGTTGGGGCTGTATGCAAATTGGAGTGGGTCTAGGGTTTCTGGGATAATGGGGTTGATGTGAGCCATGACCAGCCTTTCAAAGCACTTCATGACTACAGACCTCAGTGCTATGGGTCGGTGGGCACAGGGACTATGGTGGTCTGCTTGAAACATGTTGGTATTACAGACTCAGTCAGGGACATGTTGAAAATGTCAGTGAAGACACTTGCCAGTTGGTCAGCACATGCTCAGAGTACACGTCCTGATAATCCGTCTGGCCCTGCGGCCTTGTGAATGTTGACCTGCTTAAAACTCTTACTCACATTGGCTACGGAGAGCATGATCACATAGCCATCCGGAACAGCTGGTGCTCTCATGCATGCTTCAGTGTTGCTTGCCTCGAAGCGAGCATAGAAGTGGTTTAGCTCGTCTGGTAGGCTTGTGTCACTGGGCAGCTCGCGGCTGTGCTTCCCTCTGTAGTCTGTAATAGTTTGCAAGCCCTGCCACATCCGACGAGCGTCAGAGCCGGTGTAGTACGATTCAATCTTAGTCCTGTATTGACTCTTTGCCTGTTTGATGGTTCGTCGGAGGGCATAGCGGGATTTCTTATAAGCGTCCGGGTTAGAGTTCCGCTCCTTGAAAGCGGCAGCTCTACCCTTTAGCTCAGTGCGGATGTTGCCTGTAATCCATGGCTTCTGGTTGGGGTATGTACATACGGTCACTGTGGGGACGACGTCATCGATGCACTTATTGATGAAGCCAGTTGACTGATGTGGTGTACTCCTCAATGCTATCTGAAGAATCCCGGAACATGTTTCAGTCTGTGCTAGCAAAACAGTCCTATAGCTTAGCATCTACGTCATCTGACCACTTTTTTATTAACCAGTCATTGTTTCTAGCACTAAAGGTCGAGGGCAATTGTGTGGGTGTGTGTGTGTGTCCCTAAGTGCGTTTGTGTATGCGTCGAGTGTGTGCACCGTGTGCATGTGTGTGTGTGTGTGTGTGTGTGTGTGTGTGAGAGAGAGAGTGTTGTTTAGGCTATGCCAGGTCATCACATAATTCCATAATACGGACAACACCAGTGAAGTGGAAGTGCTCATTAACTTAAAGGGCTTAAATAGTGAGGTCCTTAGGCTGCGTTTACACAGGGATCCCCATTCTGATTCTTTTTGCATTAAGAATTGGGCTGCCTGTGTAAACGCAGCCTTAGTAGTGTCATCTATCGTCTGTATACACAGAATACATCAGAATACATCAGTCCTGCACTGACACCTAGTGGAGAAAAATCGTTATTGCATCACTCTGCTGCATGTCAGAAAGTTCGGGGTCAGGTCCTTAGTGTACAAGAGCAAGTAGTGCACTATGTTTTCCTTTTTTTATTTTTTGTTTTTCACTCTCAAAATTACAATTGGATTGGATGTTCTGAGTCCATGTCAATGGTCAAATAAATCACATCAGAAGGCCTTTTTGGGGTGGTCTGGAGGAAAACTAACAAATAGATTTTTGATTGTAATTCCCCTTTAACTGCACATCTTGTGAGGGAGGAATGTGCCATCTAATGTTGGTTCTGTTCGCTGCTGCTCATTTCATGACAAAGTTTGCAAACAACAAATAATAGATACAAATGATATACTTACTCATGATTAACTTCTGCCAGGTAAGCCTACTTTGCAGTTAACATTTCATTGAGAAGGTTTTGGGGAAAGTATTTCTGTCAACCCACAAGATGGTTATCACATCAACTGGCTACACACAGAGTGGTTGACAAATGCGCTCACCACACAGACAGACAGAGGCATTATTGCTGAAAATGAAGAGGCAGATATTGTGTTAGGTTGGCTTTTTAAGCCAATAGTGGCTAACCAGGGGTGGGATCATGTCAATGTTGCGTTGATTATAGTAGCTGGGAGCTTGCGGTGTTGGATACTTGTGAGATTTGTTTATGACAGTTTGTGATGGAACACATGAAAAATTGCATATACTTTCAGAATTGTTTGGCGAGCTACTCATAGGTGGGCTGCAAGCTACTGGTAGCTCGCCATCTACAGATCCTGTTGGAGACCCCTGCACTAGAAGATGCTGTGGAACCAACTCTCTCTATAGTCAGACAACAGCACCTGCAATACACTATACTTAAGTATAACACTAACCCTTTATTGTGTTCTTCATTGTTCCACCAAATAGAATTAGGAATGGATCCAATTTGAATCTAATTTAAACAGCAGCTGAGTAACATTAGCTACTGTACAGTATATTCTCAGAAGACATAATTTTGCTGTACCTTTTCAATATTTAATGATATTTCATAATATTGCCAGACCAGATAAGTTAACTACAGTATCTTTTCAACAGAACTTGTCAGTAATATGGCCATACCAGATGTAGATGATGAATCTTGGGGGCGAAAACCACCCTGCTAGATGATCTGTTCTGCAGACACAAACATACCCCAGGGGAGAATGCAGAGGGGTGCAGATAGAAATATACATGTCAGAGAGGACATGGCTCTCAATTCTTCATTAATTGATGTACATTCTGTTTAATCTTTATCTGTGATGTGCCTCATTTAAATTATAATACAATACAACTTTATTAATCTCCTGGGGGTAGTGTTCTGTTATTTCATCCTGGTCCTGTAAACTCACACAGGGTGTGCAGGCTTTTGTACCAGCCCTGCACTAACAAACCTGATTCAGACAGCCTCCACACCCTAGCACTTGGCTGGAACAAAAGTCTCCAGTGCACACCCTGTGGGTCCCCAGGACCAGAATTGAAGAATACGGCCTTAGAAATGTTTCTTTCAGGGTAGGAGCATCTGTAACAGCCACATAGCTATGCACAGATACTTGCAACAACATTGGCTGCATTTGCACAGGCAGCTTAATTCAGATATTTTTCAATTATTTGCACATGTGAACCTATCTGATCTTTTCCCTAATGTGTAAACAGCGAAAAACCCATGGAATCTGATCTTTTGACTTCCGATTTATACCACCACCATATGTGGATCTGAATCCTGATACAAACCTGATCCTCCATATGTGACCTCTGTCTGGACGCTCAGATCGTTTTTTTCTTGTTGCACATGACCTGCCATTACCATGACAACCACCCCAAAAGGAACAGTGACAGGAAGTGAGCGTTGCATCTGTGTGCTACTTCAGAGGCTACATCAGTGTGAATTCGCAAATCTGATAAAGCCCTAGGTCCCATTTTAAAACTGAGTGTGGACAGTCAGAAAAAAAGATTGGATATAGAAAGAAAATCAGATTTGGGTTCTTAGGGTGGCTGTGTAAACACAGACCGTGTGTCTATGCCTGAGTTGCAGTGGGTTTTTGAACCCAATCAACCCAATAAGATTTGTTAATGATTATTACAATGAGAACACATCCAACCTAGTGTACCAAAACACAACAATAACTAAATCAGATGTAGAACAAATCACCTGCAGAGAAAATACTAAAAACAAGGCACTATAAAAACATGGTTCACACGTGTTCCTCATATGCCGTCCTTTAATTGGAAATAAATAGTGCTATTGTAGATCCAAACTATGCATTGTTGTTTTTGAAAGTGTTGTTTTAATTGACGATTTGGAAAGAGAGAAGGATAAAAGCATAATTGGTCGAGGTTTACAATTGTTCTACCTGGCTCACTGGCTACATTGAACTGGTTTACCCTTCAATAGGTTCCCACAGTGCACACACTGGTTGAATCAACATTGTTTCCACGTCACTTCAATGAAATTACATTAAACCAACGTGGAATAGACGTTGAATTGACATCTGTGCCCAGTGGGTTGTTCCCTACATGTTCTCCAAAATTCCCATAAATGCTATATAATTCATTAGTTGGAGTCGATCCAACTAAGTTTGGCTTGTTAGGAGATGAAGTCTATATGCTATAAGTGGTTTCTATAGAATGGTATGTATCCTTAAAGAGGGTGCATTTGGGGGAAGGTGTGGGAGGGGGAGGGGGGGGGAGGGGGGGAAGGAAACTTGTAATGGCGGGTTGGAGGATAGGTGGCGGGTAGGGGTGGTTGGTGGATAGGGGTGAGGGAGGGTGAGTGGTGGGGAGGACAGCCAGGAGCGATCTCACTATCTTCCTGGCGGGTGGAAGCTGGAGGGGGCAGGGTTTGGATGGGAAGGAAAGGGGTTCTCATGGTCTTCCACAACGTTTTTATTTTTCACACATGCTATGATTAAATTGTACCATTTGTAACACAAAACAATGTACCAAACTCTGCCTTTGTATACTCTGATGTTTCTCATGATTGGTATCAATAAAACATTTAAACACAAAAGAGGGTGCATATGATTTACTGAGGTAAAGATACAGTATATCTTTCAAACATAAGCTGTCAGACTTTTATTATATTATTATATGCAACTTGTATATTTCTCCCTTGGCGAACATGGAATTGTGTGTCTGCCAAGACATTCCTCAATGTATAGGCTATTCTTTTTGGTTTTGCTGATGGAATTGAGAGATATTTGCCAGAGGGGGGACATTATCATCAAGCAAGTGGTATTTACAGTGGGAGAAAAAAGTATTTAGTCAGCCACCAATTGTGCAAGTTCTCCCACTTAAAAAGATGAGAGAGGCCTGTAATTTTCATCATAGGTACACGTCAACTATGACAGACGAATTGAGAGAAAAGAAATCCAGAAAATCACATTGTAGGATTTTTAATGAATTTATTAGCATATTATGGTGGAAAATAAGTATTTGGTCACCTACAAACAAACAAGATTTCTGGCTCTCACAGACCTGTAACTTCTTCTTTAAGAGGCTCCTCTGTCCGCCACTCGTTACCTGTATTAATGGCATCTGTTTGAACTTGTTATCAGTATAAAAGACACCTGTCCACAACCTCAAACAGTCACACTCCAAACTCCACTATGGCCAAGATCAAAGAGCTGTCAAAGGACACCAGAAACAAAATTGTAGACCTGCACCAGGCTGGGAAGACTGAATCTGCAATAGGTAAGCAGCTTGGTTTGAAGAAATCAACTGTGGGAGCAATTATTAGGAAATGGAAGACATACAAGACCACTGATAATCTCCCTCGATCTGGGGCTCCACACAAGATCTCACCCCGTGGGGTCAAAATGATCACAAGAACAGTGAGCAAAAATCCCAGAACCACACAGGGGGACCTAGTGAATGACCTGCAGAGAGCTGGGACCAAAGTAACAAAGCCTACCATCAGTAACACACTACGCCGACAGGGACTCAAATCCTGCAGTGCCACACGTGTCCCCCTGCTTAAGCCAGTACATGTCCAGGCCCGTCTGAAGTTTGCTAGAGTGCATTTGGATGATCCAGAAGAGGATTGGGAGAATGTCATATGGTCAGATGAAACCAAAATATAACTTTTTGGTAAAAACTCAACTCGTCGTGTTTGGAGGACAAAGAATGCTGAGTTGCATCCAAAGAACACCATACCTACTGTGAAGCATGGGGGTGGAAACATCATGCTTTGGGGCTGTTTTTCTGCAAAGGGACCAGGACGACTGATCCGTGTAAAGGAAAGAATGAATGGGGCCATGTATCGTGAGATTTTGAGTGAAAACCTCCTTCCATCAGCAAGGGCATTGAAGATGAAACGTGGCTGGGTCTTTCAGCATGACAATGATCCCAAACACACCGCCCGGGCAACGAAGGAGTGGCTTCGTGAGAAGCATTTCAAGGTCCTGGAGTGGCCTAGCCAGTCTCCAGATCTCAACCCCATAGAAAATCTTTCGAGGGAGTTGAAAGTCCGTGTTGCCCAGCGACAGCCCCAAAACATCACTGCTCTAGAGGAGATCTGCATGGAGGAATGGGCCAAAATACCAGCAACAGTGTGTGAAAACCTTGTGAAGACTTACAGAAAACGTTTGACCTGTGTCATTGCCAACAAAGGGTATATAACAAAGTATTGAGAAACTTTTGTTATTGACCAAATACTTATTTTCCACCATAATTTGCAAATAAATTCATTAAAAATCCTACAATGTGATTTTCAGGATTTTTTTTCCTCATTTTGTCTGTCATAGTTGACGTGTACCTATGACGTAAATTACAGGCCTCTCTCATCTTTTTAAGTGGGAGAACTTGCACAATTGGTGGCTGACTAAATACTTTTTTTCCCCACTGTATATTGTCATCTAGATCCAGGTGCTTCTGTAAACTGTGTTTTCAGTGCTACTGTAGCATCCCTATATGGCCCCACACAGATTGGTTGTGAAATTCGGATTTACATGCATTGTAATACCAACGCATATCCCAACGGTGGTGAGAGGTTGAGAGAAGACACTTTATTCTCAACATCCGTTGTAATAAGTCCACACACACACACACATAGTTTGTTAGGGCAACAGGTAGCCTAGTGCAGTGTTTCCCAACTCCGGTCCTCGAGTACCCTCAACAGTACATATTTTTTTTGTGGCCCCTGACAAGCACACCTGATTCTACTTGTCAACTAATCATCAAGCCCTTGACCAATTGAATCAGGTGTTTTTGTCGCTAAAACAAAAATGTGTGCTGTTGGGGGTATTCGAGAACCGGAGTTGGGAAACACTGGCCTAGCGGTTAGAGCGTTGGGCCAGTAACCGAAAGGTCGCTTGTTCAAATTCCTAAGCTGAAAAGGTGAAAATCTGTAGATGTGCCCTTGAGCAAGGAACTGAGCTCTGTACAGAAAGCTGCCGTCTGTCACTACAGAGTACCGACTCGCTCTTGAGGAAATGCTGGCTAATTACTGTGAGCTCCAAAAGTATGGGGACAGTGACACATTTTTTGTTGTTTGGGCTCTGTACTCCAGCACTTTGGATTTGAAATGATACAAAAAGTGCAGACTGCCAGACTGTCAGCTTTAATTTGAGGGTATTTTTATCCATATCGGGTGAACCGTTTATAAATTACACCACTTTTTGTACATAGTCCCCCCATTTTAGGGGACCAAAAGTATTGGGACAAATTCACTTACGTGTATTAAAGTAGTCAAAAGTTTAGTATTTGGTCCCATATTCCTAGCACACAATGATTACATCAAGTTTGTGACTCTACAAACTTGTTGGATGCATTTGTTATTTGTTTTGGTTGTGTTTCAGATTATTTTGTGCCCAATAGAAATGGATGGGAAATACTGTATTGTGTCCTTTTGGAGTCACTCTTATTGTAAATAAGAATAGAATATGTTTCTAAACACTTCTACATTCATGTGGATGCTACCATGATTACGGATAGTCCTGAATGAATCGTGAATAATGATGAGTGAAAAGGTTACAGAGGCACACTGTATATCACAACATATACAAGCTCAGTCAAGCGTGAATTTCACACACACGCACGCACACACAAAAATCAATAAGCAAATGTTAATGTTTCTTTGTGACATTTTGAAAAATAGTTTAATTTAGTTTCGCTAGAACCATTGCACAACTGTTTTTGAGCAAACACACTCATCAAAAACATTGGTTGCCCAGTTCTGTCAAAATTGTGGTAAATCCGAATTCCAACAGCAATGCGTACAGACTGGGTCTATGTAAGTCTACTACAGCCTTTGTAGAGAGGTCTGGACCTTTATGGCACAGAACATCAGGAAATATGCTTGTCCTGCAATGCTGCTGGTTCAATCCCATCTCTTTGAGTGGGCTGTGAATAGTGTGCAGAACAATTACAGAAGGAACCACAATACAGCTCAAATAATATCAATGTTTTACTATGTCAATGGTGAGAATGAAAGAAAGCAACAGGTAATATATCCTGCATTATCTTCCTGACAGATAGCTCTAAAGCTCACCTTCTACTTGTCCTTCTCTAAACAAACAAAAGCAGTTCCACGGTAGGCCTGAGGTCCCAAGTGGTTCAGCCTGTAATGGAGCACCATACCTGGGGTTATCTACTGCTTCCCTCCCTCCCTGGGCTCAGAGCTGAGATGGGAGAACCAGAGGCAGGCAGCAGTGGAGGAACACCCTTGTCGAACCCCAGGCCCAGAACAGGCTTCTGGCAGACCTTGAAAGGCATAACTCCTGAATGGGAGGGGACCTGAGGTTTACGGCTTAGCTGCTCTACCCAATTACACAGGAATTGGAGAGGCAAAACAAAACACGGTGGAGTTTTTACTATGCCACTGGGGGCTGTGTGTGTGTTTGAGGGGGGAGGGTGGGAGTCAAGGAAAGAGGGGAGAAAGAGGGGCGAAGGAGAGGAGCGAGGAGAGAGAGGGGGGCGACCAGGGTGGGCTGGGGACACGCTATTCCCCTCTCTCTTTCATCACTCCTGTCAGACAAACCACCCAGGTACAGCACTTTTACTAGATATAGATGCACGTATGGTCTCTGTTACTTTACAGTCTGCGTGGCTCATCGAGGTGGAGAAGAAACAACTAGAGAAATGCTGTACCAGGGTCTTACTGCTACCTCCTTTCACCTTTACAATGTATGCATGTGGCGGTATATACAGTACCTGTCAAAAGTTTGGACACCTACTCATTCAAGGGTTTTTCTTTATTTTCACTATTTTCTACATTGTAGAATAATAGTGAAGACATCAAAACTATGAAATAACACATATCGAATCATGTAGTAACCAAAAAAGTGTGAAACAAATAAAAATATATTTTATATTTGAGATTCTTCAAATAGCCACCCTTTGCCTTGATGACAGCTTTGCACACTCTTGGTATTCTCTCAACCAGCGTCACCTGGAATGCTTTTCCAACAGTCTTGAAGGAGTTCCCACATATGCTGAGCACTTGTTGGCTGCTTTTTCTTCACTCTGCCGTCCGACTCATTCCAAACCATCTCAATTGGGTTGAGGTCAGGGGATTGTGGAGGCCAGGTCATCTGATGCAGCACTCCATCACTCTCCTTCTTGGTAAAATAGCCCTTACACAGCCTGGAGGTGTGTTGGGTCATTGTCCTGTTGAAAAACAAATGATAGTCCCACTAAGCCCAAACCAGATGGGATGGCTTTTCGCTGTAGAATGCTGTTGTATTCATGCTGGTTAAGTGTGCCTTGAATTCTAAATAAATCACAGACAGTGTCACCAGCAAAGCACCCCCACACCATAACACCTCTTCCTCCATGCTTTACGGTGGGAACTACACATGCAGAGATCATCCATTCACCCACAACGCGTCTCACAAAGACACGGCGGTTGGAACCAAAAATCTCCAATTTGGACTCCAGACCAAAGGACACATTTCCACCGGTCTAATGTCTATTGCTCGTGTTTCTTGGCCCAAACAGGTCTCTTATTATTATTGGTGTCCTTTAGTAGTGGTTTCTTTGCAGCAATTCGACCATGAAGGCCTGATTCACACAGTCCCCTCTGAACAGTTGATGTTGAGATGTGTCTGTGACTTGAACTCTGTGAAGCATTTATTTGGGCTGCAATCTGAGGCTGGTAACTCCAATGAACTTATCCTCTGCAGCAGAGGTAACTCTGGGTCTTCCATTCCTGTGGCGGTCCTCATGAGAGCCAGTTTCATCATAGCGCTTGATGGTTTTTGCGACTGCACTTGAAGAAACGTTCAAAGTTCTTGAAATGTAGCTTATTGACTGACCTTCATGTCTTAAAGTAATGATGGACTGTCGTTTCTCTTTGCTTATTTGAGCTGTTCTTGCCATAATATGGGCTTGGTCTTTTACCAAATAGGGCTACCTTGTCACAACACAACTGATTGGCTCAAACGCATTAAGAAGGAAAGAAATTCCACAAATTAACTTTTAAGAAGGCACACCTGTTAATTGAAATGTATTCCAGGTGACTACCTCATGAAGCTGGTTGAGAGAATGCCAAGAGTATGCAAAGCTGTCATCAAGGCAAATGGTGGCCACTGAAGAATCTCAAACATAAAATATATTTTGATTTGTTTAATAATTTTTCTTTTACTACATGATTGTATATGTGTTATTTCATAGTTTTGATGTCTTCACTATTATTCTACAATGTAAAAAATAGTAAAAATAAAGAAAAACCCTTGAATGAGTAGGTGTGTCCAAAGTTTTGACTGGTAGTGTATATATACTGAACAAAAGTATAAACGCAACATGCAACAATTTAAACGATTTTACTGAGTCAAAGTTAATGGAATCAGTCAATTGAAATAAATTCATTAGGCCCTAATCTATGGATTTCACATGACTGGGCAGGGGCACAGCCTTGGGTGGGCCTGGGAGGGCATAGGCCCACCCACTGGGGAGCCAGGCCCAGCCAATCAGAATGAGTTTTTCCCCACAAAAGGGCTTTATTACAGACAGAAATGGCATTGTGTTGTGTGACAAAACTGCACATTTTAGAGTGGCCTTTTATTGTCCCCAGCACAAGGTCCACCTGTGTAATGATCATGCTGTTTAATCAGCTTCTTGATATGCCACACCTGTCAGGTGGATGGATTATCTTGGCAAAGGAGAAATGCTTACTAACAGGGATGTAAACAAATTTGTGCACAACATTTGAGAGAAATAAGCTTTTTGTGCATATGGACAATTTCGGGGATCTTTTATTTCAGCTCATGAAACATGGGACCAACACTTTACATGTTGCGTTTATATTTTTGTTCAGTGTAGTTATAGCTGAAATGTGTGACGGTATTTCCTCATACTCTCCTGTAATATTCCTCTTTACTTCCTGCGGTATATTCCAGTAATTTCTTTATTTTTATGAAACAGTTGTTGACAAACTAAAATATCAAAGTATATTTTATTATAAATTTACATTACAACTCAGGGATATGGATATCCCTGTTTGAACTTATACAAGATATCATAAAATATTACACAAAAGACAAACAAGGAACATATGTTCCAACAAGAAAACAAATGAAGATAATGTGCTTTGGGAATAAGTATAAAAGCAAGTCAACAGCAGAGCAAAAAGCTTATGGTACAATAAATAGCAACATATCAAAAGGAAGCATTAACATGCTTTATTGTTAATAGATCATTCTGATTTTTGGAAAATGTAGCAATCAACCATTGAGAGAATATATTACAACTTGTCCAAGTGCACTGACAAAACTTAATCATACAGTATATTACACAGACATACTGTCATCGGTTCTACCAGAGAGGTAAGGAAAAAGCTTTATCATCCACAGTGAAATATCAATAACATAAAAACAAACATAAAAAATAAAAAAATAAAAAAATCTTGAAGTAAATTATATACACAAACATCAGAACATTTTGTTTCTGTGCAGTGCTTCAAAAGAGCAAAGTCTGCTTGGTCGATTTCTAGATGCACAAGGAGAGGCAGAGGGGGAAAAGTCATGAGTCTAGAGGGAATTAGACAACTAGAGGGTTTGATGAATGTCTCCTCTGTCCTGATACATGGTTTTTCAATTAGAAGCCAACAGTCAGACCACAACAGAGAGCATTGGGCAAAATAGACAGGTTGGCAGGGTGCTTTAAGAACGTTTTGTTCAAGTGAAACTCTCCAAGCAAGGTACATTATGTACAGAGCTGTGTTACATTTTTCGGTTTTTATTTACTTTCTGCTTTGAACTTTGACATCTTCTGTTGAATGCATTGAATGCAATCTTTTGGGTAGGAAAAAGGATAAATAAAAAAAATTGTGTGCATGTGTGTGTGCAGACTGTCACCAAAGCGTCCCCATCCCTCTCCCCCTGGTCTACTGAATGGCGGGGAACTCTTTGAGAATGTCACAGGTGTTCTGAGTGATGACCTCTCTGAGCTTCCGTACCCGGCGTGAGCTCGACGCTCCCACGTAGCTGTCCGGCTGCAGCACGGCCATGCCGTCCCTCACGTCTCCCATGACGATGACCTGACCTTCGCTGATGTTGGGACATGGGCAGTTCCAGTCCATGTTGATGAAGGTCACCTCCAGAGGCTCCTTGCCGAAGAACCGGAGGCCCATCTTCTCATCCTTCAGGATCTCCTCCACTGTGACTAGGGCTTGGCCCGAGTCCCTCTCCTCCATCAGTCCAGACAACCTCCCCAGGATCACAAAGTCACTCTTACAGAAGCTGGTCACCATCTTGCCTCTGGGTTTGCAGGTTTTACAGTGGTGGTTCTTAGGGAAGGGGCACATCTCCTCACAGGCCTCTCTGGACTCAAAGTTGTTGTCGTTGCCACTGCAGCCTCCGTAGATGAAGGACTGGCACTGCCTCAGGCTGCTGCTGTAGGCCCAGCGGGGCTCATAGGCCTTACAGGGACCCTGCAGGCTGGGCAGGCCACAGGGGGCAGACACCTCCGGACCACAGCACAACATACACGCCTCATACGTCTCAAATGGTTTCCTGTTGCTGTTACAGCTGCCGTGTGTGAAGGAGAAGCAGCTGTTCCTTTTGGGCTCGTAGTACCAGCTCACCCTCTCCTTCCCGCCACACTCCTCCACCGTGTCAGGGGGCCTCTGGCACTCCTCGGCCGGGCAGCGGGTCATGTTCCTGGGCTCTTCTCTCCTCAGGGGATCCCTGGGCACCACAGTGAGGGCATGGTGGGCATAGGCCGAGCCAGAGGGGTTGTTTGCAGTACAGGTGTAGACACCAGAGTCCTGAGGCTGGGCGTTGTAGATCACCAGCTGGCCAATGTTGGTGACCACCACATTCCCCCTCACGTGATTGGGCCTCATTACAACCCTCTCCCTTCCGTCTCCCTCCACCTGCTGCTTTTGCCAGCTAATCTCAGGCCGCGGGCGCCCCGTGACGTCACACAGGAAGCTGGCTGTGTCTCCCACGATAACCAACTGTTGTGATGAGCTGCTGGCCATGACTGGTGGCTGGGGTTCTGTCGGGAGTGGGGGCTTCTCCTGGAGGGGGGCTGTGGTTGGCCGAAGGGTGGTCTCCAGGGGCAACGGGGGGCTGGTGTTGGGCCAGGTGAGGTGGAAGCGACAGGTGACCACAGAGAGGGAGATGCCCTTGGAGCAGGCCTCAGCATCCATGTAGCATTTGTTGTAGTAGGTCATGCCGTCGGAGGCGCAGGTGAAGTGAGGTTCTCTCTCACAGCGGTCCCTGCACTTACACACAGGCTGGCCTTCCCATATGTCACACTGAGAGCCCTGCTGGGTGCACATGAAGCTGGCACAGGAAGCTTCTTTGGGCATGCCCACTGGACCCTTTTTCCCATTAACGTCCATGTAGCGTGCCGCCACACAGCTCTGGTTCCCACATACGTTGGGACAACACTTCTCAAACGTCTCACACTCCTGTAGGGAGAGGGATTAAAAGGATTGGTTACTCTAGAATATTTCAACATGTTAGAGAAGCAATTGTAAAAATATTTTTATTAAAATAATAATAATAATAATAATAATAATGTTTATCTTCTCATTTAATAGAAAAGCAGGTGTTGAGTGACAAATTGCAATGTACTTTTTGAATTATATATCCTATAAAATTACAAATTACTCATATTCCATCATGAATTAATTATTTTTAAACCTATAATTTAATAACTTGAATTAAAACAATCATATATGTTATTTCTCACTGAGTAGAGTAGGAGGTGATGACAGGGAACACTCACCTGGTCAGATTCGCACTCCCGCATGCAGGTACTCATTGCGTCTACCCAAAGGTTGGGGTTCATCTCGTTGGGGCAGATGCCGGCATGGGAGTAGGCTACCCCGGCTACAGACATGGCCCTGACCCGCTGGTCCAGCCACAGAACCAGGCACTGCCCCACCAAGAACCAGATCCACCGGGGAAACAGCATCCACCACATCGCCAGCGTGTACCGGTTTCAACGAAAATGTAGAGAGAAAAATGGATGTAGCCTATTTATTGATCCAAAAATATTGATTTTTCAATGTCTGCGCCGATTATTGAGGTTTGAACTAAATACAAAGTTCAAAATATTTAAAATAAACGCGTCTCCAGTAGCCTACAAGTTCAATTGAGTGAAACCAATCGGTCGAGTTTCTGTTCGATCAGGTATCTGAAGTCTTGAGAGATGAAGATGCTCTATTTATACTTCAGAACTTTGCTCCAAAATATCCAATCGGCTTCTTCCCCGGCGATCTCCTGACCACATACCTCGCCCTTGCTCGCAAGTGACAGTTATGAATTGCTTGTGAGATGTTGAAAGAGTGGTAAAGCTGGGCTGGGACTGGCGGGGTACCTGTCTGTTAGAAGGCTTGAGCTGGTATCCCCATTTAACCCAGTACGCGCCTTGTATGCACCGGGATACAGACTTGCGCACTGGAGGACAAAAGACGCACGAGGCACTTGGAGAGACTGAAACTGTAGGCCTACTTCTATAATCTTAACAAAAATCCACTCTGTGAAAAATTCATTTTCTCAAATTTGTTGTTAAGTTTTGTGGACTATTTGTTCCTTGCGTGTGACAGCTTTTGATGAGTTTTGATAACAGTTAGCCTAGGTCTACATGGAACTACGGTTATCACCCTCTGACCGTTAATGCCAATACTTCTGAGAAAGTAAGTTATTTGAATAGTCAATTATTTTGTATACAATTATTAGGCGAACAAATTCTGTCAATGCGCAATTATGACCTTTGTGTAAATTATTTGGCTAACAAATACTGTCAATGCGCAATTATGACCTTTGTGTAAATTACCCATTTATATTCAGAACGAATGGAAAAACTTATTTAATGCATTTTAATGCATCGACTAGGCCTACTGTGATTTATTTTGGTGAGAGAAAAGGGACTACTAGTGCTTGTCATTTATTTATATGAGGAGCCTGAGTGCTTTTCACAGTCATCTCCAAGCCCAGTAGTATGAGGCTGGTGGACACCAGCACTCAAAGGTGTATGGATCAGTATAACACTAGGAGCTGGAATTAGCACTGCCACACACACACACACACACACACACACACACACACACACACACACACACACACACACACACACACACACACACACACACACACACACACACACACACACACACACAAACCTAAAATGTATTTCCATTCAAAATTTCCCTAACCCCTAAACCAACCCTAACCTTAACCCTAATTCTAACCCTAAAATAGACTTTATCCTTGTGGGGACCTGGGTAATGTCCCCATGAGGGATAATTTTCCTTACTTATAATTGTTACTATCCTTCTGGGGACTAATGGAGTTTTCTGGTGCCTTCAACGATAGTAATACAAGCCAGCTGGAGGAATACAGACAAAGTTCTGCTGAGGACACTGGATGGTGCCCATACTTGTTACTCATTGAGATTTTTTGACTCTCCTTTTGAAAGGGATTACATGTGCTTTGTCTGTCCTGTCTGTTGCTTTATTGATGGATTGTTTATGTTATCCAATCTATGACCTTATAAGGTAATATTGAATGTTGTGTAACTGATGTTTAGCCATGCAAATGATTATGTCCTCCTACAACCTTGAGATGTCTTAAGTGTCTTATATGCAAATAGAATGAATTATCATGATCATTTGAGGGGTTTAACTGGAGATGCGGCTGTGTAAGGTTAAATACTCTGTGGGTGATAGAAAAATACTATACTGGGCTCAAGTACTGTGTTGTGGGTTTACAGTGTCTGCACCAGATCGTACGTGACTCTCGTTGCCTAGCCATTTGAGATTAAACTCCCTCAAGAACATTTAGCTCCCTCCAACTTACAGTACACATACAATACATCCTACAAAACCTGCCTTTGTGCCGTGGATTAGTTGTGCTTCTAAATAACACCATACATCCCTGTTACAGCGGTTCGTGGAACATTACTTGTCCTCAAACACCTTTCTGAAAAACAGCTGACTGTACTTCTCAGAGAGAAAAGAGAAACTTCTGATCTGTGATGCTCAGAGTTGACACATGGACAGTGACAACACAATAACAACAGAGGTGTTACTATAATCCAATCAGGCAGTCTCGTGTCTGCACAATACAGATGATCATTCATACTGTCGGAGCGTAGGTAGTATAGCACTTTGGTAATGTGATTGCCATCAGGTGAGGCTGGAAATATGATGGACTACATGCTGAGTTGGATGAACGTCTTTCGCCAGGACAGCTTGATTTACGAACAGAATGAAGAGGTGATACGGGGACAATGTTTCTGTCTCTTTCAGGGGAGGAAGTCACAACACAGATGTAGATGAACCACAAACCAACAAATGCTTGTCACCAACAATGGCATTGACGTAAAATAAATGTTATAGGAATGCACATTCAATTCCCTTAAAAGTATTAACTATTCTGGCTGAATTCCTAAAAAGTCATGCTAATAAGGATACAGAGGCCACGAGTGCATTTTACTGCAACAAAAGTAGACCTTCCTGTGTATTTAATCAAGCCTTAGCTGCGTGCCAGTATGAAAAATTATAGTAGGTCTAACCATTGTAATCCTCTCAGACGGATTGTAGTGTTTACAATATGTTTTCAACCAACAAACAATTCACAAACACGGCTCCTTTCATATGTTATTAAAGCTTTACAGCTGTAACCATCCATCTTTTGTTTTTACAAATTCAGCAATTACCAATTATAATCTACAGTCTGATATTCTGAATATGAGAAATCTTGGCTGGTCACATATAATTTCAATGAGTTTGGCCACAGGTACTGTCTAGTCACTAGAGAACCTAACATCTAGCACTGCAGGTTCAAGTTCAGGCCAGAATGGCCTAAAGCAGTGATATGGCACATTTCTGAAGCAAGAGGGTGTGTGTGTGTGTGTATGTGTGTTTGGATGGGAGGGAATAGATGTGCAGAAACACCCACTTTCACCAGCCAAAGCAACTCAAAGTGTGATTAATGGATAAAGAGGAAGCAACAACATAGTACAATCTGTCACGTACCCCACATAGGAGAGATCTCTTACCTTACATGCCCTCCTCTACTCCATCTGTCATTGATAAATGCAATGTTTCATTTGGAGCCGAAATTAATAAACTCCTGTCATACAGGTGAGGATGGATGGATCTTGAGGCTACAAACAGGTATATAATAATAGGGTGATTATTTTTAAGACATGAAAAAGTCAACACAGGCAGCTTTAAATGGAATGAAACTCTACATAGAATAAAATCATTAGACATCGCGATAGCAGCTATAAGAGGTTATTTAAGGTGCTCAGAAAAAAACATACACTCACTTCCATTTGGACAGTGAGGCTAAACTTAGAAATGTGGCTCTATATTCCAGTATTTTGGATTTGAGATCAAATGTTTCATATGAGGTGACAGTACAGAATGTCACCTTTTATTTGAAGGTATTTTCATACATATCTGTTCTACCGTTTAGAAATGAAAACATTTCATGTGTCTAGTCACCCTATTTTGAAGAAGTCATAAGTATTTGAAAAAATTAACTTATAGTGTATTAAAGTAGTCAAAAGTGTAGTATTTGGTCCCATATTCCTTGCACGCAATGACTACATCAAGCTTGTGACCCTACAAACTTGTTGGATGCATTTGCAGTTTGTTTTGGATTATATTTGTGGTCCTCTGTAGCTCAATTGGTAGAGCATGGCGCTTGTAATGCCAGGGTAGTGGGTTCGAACCCCGGGACCACCCATACGTAAAAATGTATGCACACATGACTGTAAGTAGCTTTGGATAAAAGCGTCTGCTAAATGGCATATTATTCTATTTTGCCCAATAGGAATTGAATGTTGAATAATGTATTGTCATTTTGGAGTCACTTTTATTGTACAGTACCAGTCAAAGGTTTGGAAACACCTACTCATTCAAGGGTTTTTCTTTATTTTTACTATTTTCTACATTGTAGAATAGTAGTCAAGACATCAAAACTATGAAATAACCCATATGGAATCATGTAGTAACCAAAAAAGCACTTGTTTGCTGCTTTTCCTTCACTCTGCCGTCCGACTCATCCCAAACCATCTCAATTGGGTTGAGGTCGGGGGATTATGGAGGCCAGGTCATCTGATGCAGCACTCCATCACTCTCCTTCTTGGTAAAATAGCCCTTACACAGCCTGGAGGTGTGTTGGGTCATTGTCCTGTTGAAAAACAAATGATAGTCCCACTAAGCCCAAACCAGATGGGATGGCGTATCGCTGCAGAATGCTGTGGTAGCCATGCGGGTTAAGTGTGCCTTGAATTCTAAATAAATCACAGACAGTGTCACCAGCAAAGCACCCACACACCATAACACCTCCCCCTCCATGCTTTACGGTGGGAACTACATTTACATTTACATTTTAGTCATTTAGCAGACGCTCTTATCCAGAGCGACTTACAGTTAGTGAATACCTTTTTTTTTTCTTTTTCATACTGGTCCCCCGTGGGAATCGAACCCACAACCCTGGCGTTGCAAACGCCATGCTCTATCAACTGAGCTACATCCCTGCCGGCCATTCCCTCCCCTACCCTGGGTAACGCTAGGCCAATTGTGCGCTGCCCATGAGTCTCCCGGTCGCGGCCGGCTGCGACAGAGCCTGGAATCGAACCAGGATCTCTAGTGGCACAGCTAGCACTGCGATGCAGTGCCCTAGACCACTGCGTCACTCAGGAGATCTACACATGCAGATATCATCCGTTCACCCACACCGCGTCTCACAAAGACAGTGGTTGGAACCAAAAATCTCACATTTGGACTCCAGACCAAAGGACACATTTCCACCGGTCTAATGTCCATGGTTCGTGTTTCTTGGCCCAAGCAGGTCCCTTCTTATTATTGGTGTCCTTTAGTAGTGGTTTCTTTGCAGTAATTCGACCATGAAGGCCTGATTCACACAGTTGATGTTGATATGTGTCTATTTGCATTTATTTGGGCTGCAATTTCTGAGGCTGGTAACTCTAATTAACTTATCCTCTGCAGCAGAGGTAACTCTGGGTCTTCCATTCCTGTGGCGGGCCTCATGAGAGCCAGTTTCATAATAGCATTTATGGTTTTTGCGACTGCACTTGAAGAAACACAACCAAAATAAACTGCAAATACATCCAACAAGTTTGTAGAGTCACAAGCTTGATGAAGTCATTGCATGCTAGGAATATTGGACCAAAAACTACACTTTTGCCTATACACTATAGATAGGCATAGGTGAATTTGTCCAAATACTTAGCACTTTTTCAAATGGGGAGACAAGATGCATAAAGTGTTTTTATTTCAAAAATGGTAAAACAGATATGTTTGAAAATATGACATTCTGTACTGTTGCCTCATATGAAACATTGGATTTCAAATCCGAAATGCTGGAGTATAGAGCCAAATTAAACGTTTTAGCTTTACTGTCCAAATAAAGTGAGGGAAAAAAGTATTTGATCCCCTGCTGATTTTGTACATTTGTCCACTGACAAAGAAATGATCAGTCTATAATTTTAATGGTAGGTTTATTTGAACAGTGAGACAGAATAACAACAAAAAAATCCAGAAAAACGCATGTCAAAAATGTTATAAATTGATTTGCATTTTAATGAGGGAAATAAGTATTTGACCCCCTCTCAATCAGAAAGATTTTTGGCTCCCAGGTGTCTTTTATATAGGTAACGAGCTGAGATTAGGAGCACACTCTTAAAGGGAGTGCTCCTAATCTCAGCTTGTTACCTGTATAAAAGACACCTGTCCACAGAAGCAATCAATCAATCAGATTCCAAACTCTCCACCATGGCCAAGACCAAAGAGCTCTCCAAGGATGTCAGGGACAAGATTGTAGACCTACACAAGGCTGGAATGGGCTACAAGACCATCGCCAAGCAGCTTGGTGAGAAGGTGACAACAGTTGGTGCGATTATTCGCAAATGGAAGAAACACAAAATAACTGTCAATCTCCCTCGGCCTGGGGCTCCATGCAAGATCTCACCTCGTGGAGTTGCAATGATCATGAGAACGGTGAGGAATCAGCCCAGAACTACACGGGAGGATCTTGTCAATGATCTCAAGGCAGCTGGGACCATAGTCACCAAGAAAACAATTGGTAACACACTACGCCGTGAAGGACTGAAATCCTGCAGTGCCCGCAAGGTCCCCCTGCTCAAGAAAGCACATATACATGCCCGTCTGAAGTTTGCCAATGAACATCTGAATGATTCAGAGGAGAACTGGGTGAAAGTGTTGTGGTCAGATGAGACCAAAATGGAGCTCTTTGGCATCAAGGAGGAGGAATGCTGCCTATGACCCCAAGAACACCATCCCCACCATCAAACATGGAGGTGGAAACATTATGCTTTGGGGGTGTTTTTCTGCTAAGGGGACAGGACAACTTCACCGCATCAAAGGGACGATGGACGGGGCCATGTACCGTCAAATCTTGGGTGAGAACCTCCTTCCCTCAGCCAGCGCATTGAAAATGGGTCGTGGATGGGTATTCCAGCATGACAATGACCCAAAACACGGCCAAGGCAACAAAGGAGTGGCTCAAGAAGAAGCACATTAAGGTCCTGGAGTGGCCTAGCCAATCTCCAGACCTTAATTTCATAGAAAATCTGTGGAGGGATCTGAAGGTTCGAGTTGCCAAACGTCTGCCTCGAAACCTTAATGACTTGGAGAAGATCTGAAAAGAGGAGTGGGACAAAATCCCTCCTGAGATGTGTGCAAACCTGGTGGCCAACTACAAGAAACGTCTGACCTCTGATTGCCAACAAGGGTTTTGCCACCAAGTACTAAGTTATGTTTTGCAGCGGGGTCAAATACTTATTTCCCTCATTAAAATGCAAATCAATTTATAACATTTTTGACGTGTTTTTCTGGATTTTTTTGTTGTTGATTGATGAATGACAGATTGCCTAGACTAGAGCGTGCATATACCTGGTTTACTAAGTCTCTCAATAAAAGAAAATATCAAAATCCAGACACTGACTGCGTCCCTTGACAGCCGGGGTTCTACACAGTACACGTGTGATCTATACTTGGAACACCTGATTAAGTTATCACAGACAATGGTGCACAATTCACTCAATTGTCAAGCGTCTGATAAATACATTAATCCATCAACTTCCCCTGTGGCAATCCTATCAATATCAGATCCTGCTAAAGCAATATGTCTGCAACTGTCAGTGTCTTCACACCACCACCCCCACCTGAGAGGCATTCAGAAAGCAGCTCTTTGATCCAAAAGCAGCCCAGAAAATATATACCGTGCCAAAAGCTGACATATTGGCATTTCTCTGCTACCACAGACATCCTATATTGGGCAATACACTGACAAAGCAGAGAAATCAAGGCCTTAGAAAAACAAGCTTGGCTTTGTTCGATCCCAGATAAACTTCTTGCTTTGTCACCACTTCACTTGAGTTGTTTTCAATCTTGATCTCACTTCTGACTCTAGTGCCTGAGGTGTAAACTCTGTGGTGGGTAGTGGGGAGTGGAGCTCCAAACCAGCCTGTCTCTCATGTGGTTTTGCCCTATAGGCTGAGACGTTACTCAGCATCCTGATTCCTGGCACCCTGAGCTCATCCATCGTCAGCTAAACCAATCACCTGTCAGCGTTTGGTGGGGCTTTTCTGCCCTTAGGCACAGATCTAGGATCAGTTTACTCTCCCCAAATCTTTAGCATAACGATTAGGGGGGGGGGGAAGCTCTGGGAGCAACTTCATCCTGAGTGACCACATCAACCACTATCACACTGCAGCAGTCATGACTAAGCTTAATTATAAAAGAGTAAAAATAGCAGCTGAGTTCTCAGGATGATTGTGGGACAGATTCACTTTCATTGTGCAAATAGACTTAATGAAATGCTTAACATTTCAAATGACTGTTTGTGTTATTGGGTTATTTTCCCTGAAGGAAAGGTGCGATGTCAATCAGTGTCAGGGTGGCTTTAGTGTGCTTGTTTACCTCATTCAAGACAATACTGCTGCAGAGTCTTTAAAGGGTAAATGTGGTCCTTTGTGGCTCAGTTGGTAAGCACGTGGCACTAGCAACGCCAAGGGGGGAACACACTCAGACAACACCGGCTCCCATCACTACTGAAGCATGAGTCTGTGAGGAATGATGCAGCGTGATTAAAGAGCCCCCTCTAGTGCTTAGATGCAGTAACTTTAGCATGCATGTATTTACCTCACTGGTCACCAACCCTGGTTCCCTAGAGTTACAAGGGGAGAAGGCTTGGGTAATACCTTTTGATGCTCAAATTAAGCAAACTGTCAATTACGATGGTGGTTTTGGCACCACTACCTCACCTTTGAGTGACAACAGCCTCTAACTTTGCTTGTAACAAGGAGTCCATTGTTCCAGTCAGTGAGACATTCCATGCAGAAGGCTTATAGCTTCGCAAATATTTAAATGTTAATCTAAGTCAGGGTTATTCAACTGGCAGCCCGTGGGCCAGATCTGGCCCGTTTATTAATTTAGACTGGCCCTTTGATCAATTCTGAACATTCATAAAATATCTGGAAAAGCATCCCCACCTAAAGCACACTAAAGCACTATGGTGGTTGTCTATACTATAGCTTGGTGTTTTCCGGTTTCTAGCGCCCATGTGGCATGTTGATTCTTTTTTCTTCATATGAATTTGACTCTAGCATTTGAACGGTTAAAGCTACTAATTTTATTATGACCCTATTTCTGAAAGCTATGACTCTCAGGAACATGTATAAGCCTTCTGTTTCCCTCTCTGATGCTCACAAAGACTCGATAGAAGGGAGGATGACAAAAAATGCACCTAATGACCGGGGGAAATTAAATCAAAGCATACTTCCTTCAGACTGGAATTTGGCATTACCTGATTTGACATATTTTTGTTATTTATTGAGATGCTTCGTTTTCAGGTGATTTTAAAATGACCTAATTACTGTTAAGAAGCTTTTAATAGTTGTTGAAATAAAAATAAATAATAATGCAAGCGTTGCGCCTTTTCTTTTTCAATTATGATCAAACTAATTGGTTGCACCTCGACTCACATTGGTTGAATGCCCTCCACCTATTTCCTTAAAAACTTAAAGCAACATTTAATTTGAAGAAAAGTGCTTTATTGGTGTGTGTGTGTGTGTGTGTTACTTTCTTATACAGTTCAAAATAATAATAATATTAATAATAATAATAATCTCTGGCCCACGTAAGAATATAGTTGAATAGATCTAGGCCATATGTTCCATGTATGTACAGTGGGGAAAAAAGTATTTAGTCAGCCACCAATTGTGCAAGTTCTCCCACTTAAAAAGATGAGAGAGGCCTGTAATTTTCATCATAGGTACACGTCAACTATGACAGACAAAATGAGGAAAAAAAATCCAGAAAATCACATTGTAGGATTTTTTATGAATTTATTTGCAAATTATGGTGGAAAATAAGTATTTGGTCACCTACAAATAAGCAAGATTTCTGGCTCTCACAGACCTGTAACTTCTTCTTTAAGAGGCTCCTCTGTCCTCCACTCGTTACCTGTATTAATGGCACCTGTTTGAACTTGTTATCAGTATAAAAGACACCTGTCCACAACCTCAAACAGTCACACTCCAAACTCCACTATGGCCAAGAACAAAGAGCTGTCAAAGGACACCAGAAACAAAATTGTAGACCTGCACCAGGCTGGGAAGACTGAATCTGCAATAGGAAGCAGCTTGGTTTGAAGAAATCAACTGTGGGAGCAATTATTAGGAAATGGAAGACATACAAGACCACTGATAATCTCCCTCGATCTGGGGCTCCACGCAAGATCTCACCCCGTGGGGTCAAAATGATCACAAGAACGGTGAGCAAAAATCCCAGAACCACACGGGGGGATCTAGTGAATGACCTGCAGAGAGCTGGGACCAAAGTAACAAAGCCTACCATCAGTAACACACTACGCCGCCAGGGACTCAAATCCTGCAGTGCCAGACGTGTCCCCCTGCTTAAGCAAGTACATGTCCAGGCCCGTCTGAAGTTTGCTAGAGTGCATTTGGATGATCCAGAAGAGGATTGGGAGAATGTCATATGGTCAGATGAAACCAAAATAGAACTTTTTGGTAAAAACTCAACTCGTCGTGTTTGGAGGACAAAGAATGCTGAGTTGCATCCAAAGAACACCATACCTATTGTGACGCATGGGGGTGGAAACATCATGCTTTGGGGCTGTTTTTCTGCAAAGGGACCAGGACGACTGATCCGTGTAAAGGAAAGAATGAATGGGGCCATGTATCGTGAGATTTTGAGTGAAAACCTCCTTCCATCAACAAGGGCATTGAAGAAGAAACGTGGCTGGGTCTTTCAGCATGACAATGATCCCAAACACACCGCCCGGGCAACGAAGGAGTGGCTTCGTAAGAAGCATTTCAAGGTCCTGGAGTGGCCTAGCCAGTCTCCAGATCTCAACCCCATAGAAAATCTTTGGAGGGAGTTGAAAGTCCGTGTTGTCCAGCGACAGCCCCAAAACATCACTGCTCTAGAGGAGATCTGCATGGAAGAATGGGCCAAAATACCAGCAACAGTGTGTGAAAACCTTGTGAAGACTTACAGAAAACGTTTGACCTGTGTCATTGCCAACAAAGGGTATATAACAAAGTATTGAGAAACTTTTGTTATTGACCAAATACTTATTTTCCACCATAATTTGCAAATAAATTCATTAAAAATCCTATAATGTGATTTTCTGGATTTTCTTTCCTCATTTTGTCTGTCATAGTTGACGTGTACCTATGATGAAAATTACAGGCCTCTCTCATGTTTTTAAGTGGGAGAACTTGCACAATTGGTGGCTGACTAAAAACTTTTTTTCCCCCACTGTATGCTCTGTGTTGTGTTGACAGGCCATATGTATCAAACCTTAATCCACACCACATGAGTCCTGTTAATTCCTATATTTCAGCTAAACGTTCTACATACTTAATATTGGTTGCCTCCTACATTGTTAACAATGTTGAGGTTGTAGCGTAGGCTATACCAGAGTAGTTAACATGTATTATGATCATAAATGTATATAAAAATGAAATGCTTCACAAAAACATCTACAAGGCAGTCTTAATGTTTTTCTTTTTTTAATAAAGGCATTACCATCTCTCATATTTTGGTAGTACAGAATTCAAGTTTTTACAGATTTGGTTCACAAAGGAATCACACATTGAACGGAGCAAACTTCCCAATCAGACAACTTTTAATAATAAAAAGTATAGCTTAAATAATAAAAACGATACAGTACAAAAAATAGCTGAATTCATCCTGAAACTCACTCGTGGAAATTACAGTGACACAGTTTTTCTGTCTTTTATTTTTTAGAAAAAGTAACATTAAAAAAATCTAACGTTTTTTATCCTGGTTTTGCAGCAGACTGCAGAGTATAAAATGAGACATTCACTGGCACTCTGTGTTCTGACACAAGGCACTATAGGTTTTATGTAGGTAGAGGAGAGGCAGTGCTATTGTGCCAGTCCTGCATCTTTAGCCATACCATAGAAGATTCCTCTCTGGAATAAGAGGTTTGTAGGAGTGTCAAATTCAGCTATCTGTCCCTTGTCCAAGACCAGCACTCTGCAAAGAGGTGAAGAGGGATTAGTAGAATATTTCATAACTGTTTTAGGTTTCTGGAGAGAATATGACCTAACACAATAACATGTAATCTTAGATCAAAATAAGTATTTGTGTGTGTATGTCTGTCTGTTTATGCGTGTGCGCATGTGTAATGTATTGCACATTACCTAGTATAGTCCATGACGGTGTTGAGTCTGTGAGCAATGGTGAAGACGGTGCAGTCCTCAAACTGTGTCCTGATGGTTGACTGGATGAGGTCGTCGGTCTCTAGGTCGATGGCGGCTGTAGCTTCATCCAGGATCAGGATCCTCGTCTTCCTCAGTAGAGCCCTGGCTAAACACACCAGCTGCCTCTGGCCCACACTGAACACACACAAAGGCATTACATTATTTTTGAGAAGAGTAAAATATGAAAGGTATAAAAAGCTAAAAGAAAGATTCAGAGAAGGAATACGTTCTTAAGAGAAAATCCTAATAAAGACATGTTTGTATTCCACATGTTCTTAGTTTTGTTTTCGGTGTTTAATTCCCACCTGAATATACAGGTAAAGGCCTTGTACAGGTGCAAACATGTGTGAATGCAAATGGGTATCAAAGCATGCAGTTGTTAAGTGGTTACGATTAAGTTACCTGAGGTTCTCTCCTCCTTCTGAACACTCCAGCTGCAGTTTATTCGGCTGGTTGCTGACAAACTTGTTGAGGTGGGATAGTTCCAGAGCCTTCCATACCTCACCGTCACTGTACTTTTCAAAGGGGTCCAAGTTCATCCTAAGACTGCCAGAGAACAACACTGGCTCCTGGGGAGGGAGAGAGGGTAGTGAAGGTGGAGGTGAGGACAGTGTAGGGTGTGTGTGTGTGTGTGTGTGTGTGTGTGTGTGTGTGTGTGTGTGTGTGTATGTACCTGTGGTATAATGGTGAGTTTAGATCTCAGGTCATGCAGTCCTATCTCTGATATCTTGACCCCGTCGATGGTGATCTCTCCTCCAGCCGCCTCCAGAAGCCGAAACAGGCACAGTGTCATAGAGGACTTACCAGCCCCAGTACGACCCACGATACCTATCTGGAACACATACACAAGCCAACTGTTAAATGGCTAATAACTACTGCTCCCACTCACACCTATGCTGCTGCTATAATGACTATTGATTAGATGTATTACTACCACTACGCTGCTGTTCATTGATTATTGATTGCCATTACCATTAGTATCTATCTACAGTGGCTTGCGAAAGTTTTCAACCCCCCTTGGCATTTTTCCTATTTTGTTGCCTAACAACCTGGAATTAAAATGGATTTTTGGGTGGGTTTGTATCATTTGATTTACACAACATGCCTACCACTTTGAAGATGCAAAATATATTTTATTGTGAAACAAACAAGAAATAAGACAAAAAATCAGAAAACTTGAATGTGCATAACTATTCACCCCCCCCCCCCCCCAAAGTCAATACTTTGTAGAGCCACCTTTTGCAGCAATTACAGCTGCAAGTCTCTTGGGGTATGTCTCTATAAGCTTGGCACATCTAGCCACT
This sequence comes from Coregonus lavaretus, assembly GCF_964263955.1. Taxonomy (NCBI): domain Eukaryota; kingdom Metazoa; phylum Chordata; class Actinopteri; order Salmoniformes; family Salmonidae; genus Coregonus; species Coregonus lavaretus. The sequence continues at coordinate 22,849,168 of NC_140012.1, read as the reverse complement.
ATAATTTCTGCCCATTCTTCAAGGCAAAACTGTCCAGCTCCTTCAAGTTGGATGGGTTCCGCTGGTGTACAGCAATCTTCAAGTCGTACCACAGATTCTCAATTGGATTGAGGTCTGGGCTTTGACTAGGCCATTCAAATACATTTAAATGTTCCCCCTTAAACCACTCGAGTGTTGCTTTAGCACTATGCTTAGGGTCATTGTCCTGCTGGAAGGTGAACCTCCGTCCCAGTCTCAAATCTCTGGAAGACTGAAACAGGTTTCCATCAAGAATTCCCCTGTATTTAGCGCCAGCCATCATTCCTTCAATTCTGACCAGTTTCCCAGTCCCTGCTGATGAAAAACATCCCCACAGCATGATGCTGCCACCAACATGCTTCACTGTGGGGATGGTGTTCTCGGGGTGATGAGAGGTGTTGGGTTTGCGCCAGACATAGCCTTTTCCTTGATGGCCAAAAAGCTAAATTTTTGTCTCATCTGACCAGAGTACCTTCTTCCATATGTTTGGGGAGTCTCCCACATGGCTTTTGGCGAACACCAAACGCGTTTGCTTATTTTTTTCTTTAAGTAATGGCTTTTTTCTGGCCACTCTTCCGTAAAGCCCAGCTCTGTGGAGTGTACAGCTTAAAGTGGTCCTATGGACAGATACTCCAATCTCCGCTGTGGAGCTTTGCAGCTCCTTCAGGGTTATCTTTGGTCTCTTTGTTGCCTCTCTGATTAATGCCCTACTTGCCTGGTCCGTGAGTTTTGGTGGGCGGTGCTCTCTTGGCAGGTTTGTTGTGGTGCCATATTCTTTCCATTTTTTAAATAATGGATTTAAATGGTGCTCCATGGGATGTTCAAAGTGTCGGATATTTTTTTATAACCCAACCCTAATCTGTACTTCTCCACAACTTTGTCCCTGACCTGTTTGAAGAGCTTCTTGGTCTTCATGGTGCTGCTTGCTTGATGGTTCCCCTTGCGTAGTGGTGTTGCAGACTCTGGGGCCTTTCAGAACAGGTGTATATACAGTCGTGGTCAAAAGTTTTGAGAATGACAAGTATTGGTCTTCACAAAGTTCGCTGCTTCAGTGTTTTTTGTCAGATGTTACTATGGTATACTGAAATATAATTACAAGCATTCCATAAGTGTCAAATGCTTTTATTGACAATTACATTAAGTTTATGCAAAGAGTCAATATTTGCAGTGTTGACCCTTCTTTTTCAAGACCTCTGCAAGCCACCCTGGCATGCTGTCAATTAACTTCTGGGCCACATCCTGACTGATGGCAGGCCATTCTTGCATAATCAATGCTTGGAGTTTGTGGGTTTTTGTTTGTCCACCCGCCTCTTGAGGATTGACCACAAGTTCTCAATGGGATTAAGTTCTGGGGAGTTTCCTGGCCATGGACCCCAAATGTTGATGTTTTGTTCCCCGTGCCACTTAGTTATCACTTTTGCCTTATGGCAAGGTGCTCCATCATGCTGAAAAAGGCATTGTTCGTCACCAAACTGTTTTTGGATGGTTGGGAGAAGTTGCTCTCGGAGGATGTGTTGTAACCATTCTTTATTCATGTTTGTGTTCTTAGGCAAAATTGTGAGTGAGCCCACTCCCTTGGCTGAGAAGCAACCCCACACATGAATGGTCTCAGGATGCTTTACTGTTGGCATGACACAGGACTGATGGTAGCGCTCACCTTGTCTTCTCCGGACAAGGAGTTTTCCGGATGCCCCAAACAATCGGAAAGGAGATTCATCAGAGAAAATGACTTTACCCTAGTCATTTACATTTTAGTCATTTAGCAGACGCTCTTATCCAGAGCGACTTACAGGAGCAATTAGGGTTAAGTGCCTTGCTCAAGGGCACATCGGCAGATTTTTCACCTAGTCGGCTCGGGGATTAGAACCAGCGACCTTTCGGTTACGCTCTTAACCACCAAGCTACCTACCACCCTCCTTTTAAAGCTTCCAGTCTGTTATTCTAACTCAATCAGCATGACAGAGTGATCTCCAGCCTTGTCCTCGTCAACACTCTCACCTGTGTTAATGAGAGAATCACTGACATGATGTCAGCTGGTCCTTTTGTGGCAGGGCTGAAATGCAGTGGAAATGTTGTTTGGGGATTAAGTTCATTTTCATGGCAAAGAGGGACTTTGCAATTAATTGCAATTGATCTGATCACTCTTCATAACATTCTGGAGTATATGCAAATTGCCATCATAAAAACTGAGGCAGCAGACTTCGTGAAAATTAATATTTGTGTCATTCTCAAAACGTTTGACCATGACTGTATACTCAGATCATGTGACACTTAGATTGCACACAAGTGGATTTATTTAACTAATTATGTGACTTCTGAAGGTAATTGGTTGCAAAGGGGCTGAATACATATGCATGCACCACTTTTCCGTTATTAATTTTTTTAGAATTTTTTGAAACAAGTTATTTTTTTCATTTCACTTCACCAATTTGGACTATTTTGTGTATGTCCATTACATGAAATCCAAATAAAAATCTATTTAAATTACAGGTTGTAATGCAACAAAATAGGAAAAACGCCAAGGGGGATGAATACTTTAGCAAGGGACTGTATTTATCCTGCTACTGGTCAATGTTACACCTGTTTAAATGTATACAGTGCTTTCGTAAAGTATTATCAATCAATTTTTCAATCAATTTTATTTTATATAGCCCTTCTTACATCAGCTAATATCTCGAAGTGCTGTACAGAAACCCAGCCTAAAACCCCAAACAGCTAGTAATGCAGGTGTAGAAGCACGGTGGCTAGGAAAAACTCCCTAGAAAGGCAAAACCTAGGAAGAAACCTAGAGAGGAACCAGGCTATGAGGGGTGGCCAGTCCTCTTCTGGCTGTGCCGGGTGGAGATTATAACAGAACCATGCCAAGATGTTCAAAAATGTTCATAAGTGACAAGCATGGTCAAATAATAATCAGGAATAAATCTCAGTTGGCTTTTCATAGCCGATCATTAGAGTTTAAAACAGCAGGTCTGGGACAGGTAGGGGTTCCATAACCGCAGGCAGAACAGTTTAAACTGGAATAGCAGCAAGGCCAGGCGGACTGGGGATAGCAAGGAGTCACCACGGCCGGTAGTCCCGACGTATGGTCCTAGGGCTCAGGTCTCTCAGTTGGCTTTTCATAGCCGATCATTTAGAGTTGAAAACAGCAGGTCTGGGACAGGTAGGGGTTTCGTAGCCGCAGGCAGAACAGTTGAAACTGGAATAGCAGCAAGGCCAGGCGGACTGGGGGCAGCAGGGTGTCATCATGCCCGGTAGTCCTGACGTATGGTCCTAGGGCTCAGGTTCTCAGAGAGAAAGAGAGAACGAGAGAATTAGAGAGAGCATACTTAAATTCACACAGGACACTGGATAAGACAGGAGAAGTACTCCAGGTATAACCAACTAACCCCAGCCCCCCGACACATAAACTACTGCAGCATAAATACTGGAGGCTGAGACAGGAGCGGTCCGGAGACACTGTGGCCCCATCCGAAGAAACCCCCGGACAGGGCCAAACAGGAAGGATATAACCCCACCCACTCCGCCAAAGCACAGCCCCCGCACCACTAGAGGGATATCCCCAACCACCAACTTACAATCCTGAGACAAGGCCGAGTATAGCCCACAGAGGTCTCCACCACAGCACAAACCAAGGGGGGGGGGGTCGCCAACCCAGACAGGAAGATCACGTCAGTAACTCAACCCACTCAATTGACGTACCCCTCCCAGGGACGGCATGAAAGAGCACCAGCAGGCCAGTGACTCAGCCCCTGCAACAGGGTTAGAGGCAGAGAACCCCAGTGGAGAGGGGAACCGGCCTGGCAGAGACAGCAAGGGCTGTTCGTTGCTCCAGCCTTTCCGTTCACCTTCACACTCCTGGGCCAGACTACACTCAATCATATGACCTACTGAAGAGATAAGTCTTCAGTAAAGACTTAAAGGTTGAGACCGAGTCTGCGTCTCTCACATGGGTAGGCAGACTGTTCCATAAAAATGGAGATCTATAGGAGAAAGCCCTGCCTCCCGCTGTTTGCTTAGAAATTCTAGGGACAATTAGGAGGCCTGCGTCTTGTGACCGTAGCGTACGTATTGGTATGTACGGCAGGACCAACTCGGAAAGATAGGTAGGAGCAAGCCCATGTAACGCTTTATAGGTTAACAGTAAAACCTTGAAATCAGCCCTTGCCTTAACAGGAAGCCAGTGTAGGGAAGCTAGCACTGGAGTAATATGATCAAATTTCTTGGTTCTAGTCAGGATTCTAGCAGCCGTATTTAGCACTAACTGAAGTTTATTTAGTGCTTTATCCGGGTAGCCGGAAAATAGAGCATTGCAGTAGTCTAATCTAGAAGTAACAAATGCATGGATTAATTTTTCTGCATCATTTTTGGACAGAAAATTTCTGATTTTTGCAATGTTACGTAGATGGAAAAAAGCTGTCCTTGAAACAGTCTTGATATGTTCGTCAAAAGAGAGATCAGGGTCAAGAGTAACGCCTAGGTCCTTCACAGTTTTATTTGAGACGACTTTACAACCATCAAGATGAATTGTCAGATTTAACAGAAGATCTCTTTGTTTCTTGGGACCTAGAACAAGCATCTCTGTTTTGTCCGAGTTTAAAAGTAAAAAGTTTTCAGCCATCCACTTCCTTATGTCTGAAACACAGGCTTCTAGCGAGGGCAATTTTGGGGCTTCACCATGCTTCATTGAAATGTACAGCTGTGTGTCATCCGCATAGCAGTGAAAGTTAACATTATGTTTTCGAATAACATCCCCAAGAGGTAAAATATATAGTGAAAACAATAGTGGTCCTAAAACGGAACCTTGAGGAACACCGAAATGTACAGTTGATTTGTCGGAGGACAGACCATTCACAGAGACAAACTGATATCTTTCCGACAGGTAGGATCTAAACCAGGCCAGAACTTGTCCGTGTAGACCAATTTGGGTTTCCAGTCTCTCCAAAAGAATGTGGTGATCGATGGTGTCAAAGGCAGCACTAAGGTCTAGTAGCACGAGGACAGATGCAGAGCCTCGGTCTGACGCCATTAAAAGGTCATTTACCACCTTCACAAGTGCAGTCTCAGTGCTATGATGGGGTCTAAAACCAGACTGAAGCATTTCGTATACATTGTTTGTCTTCAGAAAGGCAGTGAGTTGCTGCGCAACAGCTTTTTCTAAAATTTTTGAGAGGAATGGAAGATTCGATATTGGCCGATAGTTTTTTATATTTTCCGGGTCAAGGTTTGGCTTTTTCAAGAGAGGCTTTATCACTGCCACTTTTAGTGAGTTTGGTACACATCCGGTGGATAGAGAGCTGTTTATTATGTTCAACATAGGAGGGCCAAGCACAGGAAGCAGCTCCTTCAGCAGTTTAGTAGGAATAGGATCCAGTATGCAGCTTGAAGGTTTAGAGGCCATGATTATTTTCATCATTGTGTCAAGAGATATAGTACTAAAACACTTAAGTGTCTCTCCCGATCCCAGGCCCTCGCAGAGCTGTGCAGATCCAGGACAGCTAAGCCCTGGAGGAATACGCAGATTCAAAGAGGAGTCCGTAATTTGCTTTCTAATGGTCATGATCTTTTCCTCAAAGAAGTTCATGAATTTATCACTGCTGAAGTGAAAACCATCCTCTCTTGGGGAATGCTGCTTTTTAGTTAGCTTTGCAACAGTATCAAAAAGAAATTTTGGATTGTTCTTATTTTCCTCGATTAATTTGGAAAAGTAGGATGATCGAGCAGCAGTGAGGGCTCTTCGGTACTGCACGGTACTGTCTTTCCAAGCTAGTCGGAAGACTTCCAGTTTGGTGTGGCGCCATTTCCGTTCCAATTTCCTGGAAGCTTGCTTCAAAGCTCGGGTATTTTCTGTATACCAGGGAGCTAGTTTCTTATGACAAATGTTTTTCGTTTTTAGGGGTGCAACTGCATCTAGGGTATTGTGCAAGGTTAAATTTAGTTCCTCAGTTAAGTGGTTAACTGATTTTTGTCCTCTGACGTCCTTGGGTAGGCAGAAGGGGTCTGGAAGGGCATCAATGAATTTTTGTGTTGTCTGAGAATTTATAGCACGACTTTTGATGCTCCTTGGTTGGGGTCTGAGCAGATTATTTGTTGCGATTGCAAACGTAATAAAATGGTGGTCCGATAGTCCAGGATTTTGTGGAAAAACATTAAGATCTACAACATTTATTCCATGGGACAAAACTAGGTCCAGAGTATGACTGTGGCAGTGAGTAGGTCCAGAGACATGTTGGACAAAACCCACTGAGTCGATAATGGCTCCGAAGGACTTTTGGAGTGGGTCTGTGGACTTCTCCATGTGAATATTAAAATCACCAAAAATTAGAATATGATCTGCTATGACTACAAGGTCTGATAGGAATTCAGGAAACTCAGAGAGGAACGCTGTATATGGCCCAGGAGGCCTGTAAACAGTAGCTATAAAAAGTGATTGAGTAGGCTGCATAGATTTCATGACTAGAAGCTCGAAAGATGAAAACGTCATTTTTTTTTTTGTAAATTGAAATTTGCTATCGTAAATGTTAGCAACACCTCCGCCTTTGCGGGATGCACGGGGAATATGGTCACTAGTGTAACCAGGAGGTGAGGCCTCATTTAACACAGCAAATTCATCAGGCTTAAGCCATGTTTCAGTCAGGCCAATCACATCAAGATTATGATCAGTGATTAGTTCATTGACTATGACTGCCTTTGAAGTGAGGGATCTAACATTAAGTAACCCTATTTTGAGATGTGAGGTATCACGATCTCTTTCAATAATGGCAGGAATGGAGGAGGTCTTTATCCTAATAAGATTGCTAGGGTGGACACCACCATGTTTAGTTTTGCCCAACCTAGGTCGAGGCACAGACACAGTCTCAATGGGTATGGCTGAGCTGACTACACTGACTATACTATTGGCAGACTCCACTAAGCTGGCAGGTTGGCTAACAGCCTGCTGCCTGGCCTGCACCCTATTTCACTGTGGGGCTAAAGGAGTTAGAGCCCTATCTATGTTGGTAGATAAGAGGAGAGCACCCCTCCAGCTAGGATGGAGTCCGTCACTCCTCAGCAGGTCAGGCTTGATCCTGTTTGTGGGTGAGTCCCAGAAAGAGGGCCAATTATCCACAAATGTTATCTTTTGGGAGGGGCAGAAAACAGTTTTCAACCAGCGATTAAGTGCTGAGACTCTGCTGTAGAGCTCGTCACTTCCCCTAACTGGGAGGGGGCCAGAGACAATTACTCGATGCCGACACATCTTTCTAGCTGATTTACACGCTGAAGCTATGTTGCACTTGGTGACCTCTGACTGTTTCATCCTAACATCGTTGGTGCCGACGTGGATAACAATATCTCTATACTCTCTACACTCGCCAGTTTTAGCTTTAGCCAGCACCATCTTTAGATTAGCCTTAACGTCGGTAGCCCTGCCCCCTGGTAAACAGTGTATGATCGCTGGGTGATTCGTTTTAAGTCTAATACTGCGGGTAATGGAGTCGCCAATGACTAGGGTTTTCAATTTGTCAGAGCTAATGGTGGGAGCCTTCGGCGTCTCAGACCCCGTAACGGGAGGAGTAGAGACTAGAGAAGACTCAGACTCAGACTCCGACTCGCTACATAATGGGGAAAACCGGTTGAAGGTTTCTGTCGGCTGAATGAGCGACACCGGTTGAGCATTCCAACAGTATTTCCCTCCAGAAGCCATGAGAAAGTTGTCCGGCTGCAGGGACTGTGCGGGGGGAGTTATACTAACGTTACTGTCTGTACTTACTGGTGGCACAGACGCTGTTTCTTCCTTTCCTACACTGATAATACTCTTGCCTAACGATTGCGTCTGAAGCTGGGCTTGTAGCACAGCTATTCTCGCCGTAAGGCGAGAATTCTCCTGTATATTATGAGTACAGCGACTGCAATTAAAAGACATCATGTTAATGTTACTACTTAGCTTCGGCTGTTGAAGATGTTGATGAGCCATGTCCAGATAAAGCGTCCGGAGTGAAAAAGTTGAATAAGGGAAAAAAAGTTGCGATGGAAAAACGGAAAATAACGTAAAGTTGGCAGCTAAATCGCACAGGAAAATGACTCTTCTGTCTCGGGATAAACGTCCGGGGTGAAAAAGTTTAACGAAAAAAGATGAGTGAGGACAAAACTAAAAAGTTGGTAAATTTGTTGAACACAGAGATTGATTAAACGTTTATTAAAAGTAAAACGTGAATAGTTTGGCAGGTAGCCAAGTAGCAACAAACAGCAGAGCAGCACGGAGACAATGCGGAAGCGAGACGGAAGCGAGACGGAAGTCACGTGTTACAGTCGTGCTACATTTACATCATTTAGCAAACGCTCTTATCCAGAGCGACTTACAGTTAGTGAGTGCATACATTATTTTTTTCATACTGGCCCCCCGTGGGAATCGAACCCACAACCCTGGCGTTGCAAACGCCATGCTCTACCAACTGAGCTACATCCCTGCCGGCTATTCCCTCCCCTACCCTGGACGACGCTGGGCCAATTGTGCCAGCATCATCCAGGGATGTAGCTCAGTTGGTAGAGCCATGGGTCTCCCGGTCGCGGCCTGCTACGACAGAGCCTGGATTCGAACCAGGATCTCTAGTGGCACAGCTAGCACTGCGATGCAGTGCCTTAGACCACTGCGCCACTCGGGAGGTATTGACCAATTTAATTTTTCCACAAATTCCATTACAGCCTTATTCTAAAATGGATTCTATAGTTTTTTTCCCTTATCAATCTACACAAAATACCCTATAATGACAAAGCAAAAACAGGGTTTTATAAATTTTTGCAAATTTATTAAAAATTAAAAAAATGGAAATATCACATTTATATAAGTATTCAGCCCTTTTACTCAGTACTTTTTCCTTTGGGGTAGATCAGCTTTAATATTGCAGATAGATTGTAACTTCCATCAATGTAATTGTCTGCATCACTTCCAATCCCCTATATGTTGTTTTTTCTCGCAATAAATAAATAAATAAAATATATATCTATATATAAATAAATAACATATATATATATATATATATATATATATATATATATATATATATATATATATATATATATATATATATATACACACACACACACACACACACACACATATATAAATACATATACAGTTGAAGTCGGAAGTTTACATACACTTAGGTTGGAGTCATTAAAACTTGTATTTCAACCACTCTACAAATGTCTTGTTAACAAGCTATGGTTTTGGCAAGTCGGTTAGGACTTTACTTTGTGCATGACACAAGTAATTTTTCCAACAATTGTTTACAGACAGATTATTTCACTTATAATTTACTGTATCACAATTCCAGAAGTTTACATACACTAAGTTGACTGTGACTTTAAACAATACGTTGGGTCAATTTTGGCCCATTCTTCCTGACAGAGCTGGTGTAACTGAGTCAGGTCTGTAGGCCTCCTTGCTTGCACACGCTTTTTCAGTTCTGCCCACACATTTTCTATAGGATTGAGGTCAGGGCTTTGTGATGGCCACTCCAATACCTTTACTTTGTTGTCCTTAAGCCATTTTGCCACAACTTTGGAAGTATTCTTGGGGTCATTGTCCATTTGGAAGACCCATTTGCGACCAAGCTTTAACTTCCTGACTGATGTCTTGAGATGTTGCTTCAATATATCCACATAATTTTCCTTCCTCATGATGCCATCTATTTTGTGCACCAGTCCCTCCTGCAGCAAAGCACCCCCACAGCATGATGCTGCCACCCCCGTGCTTCACGGTTGGGATGGTGTTCTTCGGCTTGCAAGCTTTCCCCTTTTTCCTCCAAAAATAACAATGGTCATTATGGCCAAACAGTTTTTCTGAGGTCTTGGCTGATTTCTTTTGACTTTCCCATGATGTCAAGCAAAGAGGCACTGAGTTTGAAGGTAGGCCTTGAAATACATCCACAGGTACACCTCCAATTGACTCAAATGATGTCAATTAGCCTAACAGAAGCTTCTAAAGCCATGACATCATTTTCTGGAATTCTCCAAACTGTTTAAAGGCACAGTCAACTTAGTGTATGTAAACTTCTGACCCTCTGGAATTGTGATACAGTGCATTATAAGTGAAATAATCTGTCTGTAAACAATTGTTGGAAAAATTACTTGTGTCATGCACAAAGTAGATGTCCTAACCGACTTGCCAAAATTATAGTTTGTTAACAAGAAATGTGTGGACTGGTTGAAAAACGAGTTTTAATGACTCCAACCTAAGTGTATGTAAACTTCCGACTTCAACTGTACATACATATACATATCCTTTAAGAAAATATATTTCCCTTTATTACTTTCCAACCCCACCACCCCTTCCCTAATTGGAGTAAACTAGTGAACAACATCGCTTAGGCCTCTACTTCCAGCTTATACAGTGAGGGAAAAAAGTATTTGATCCCCTGCTGATTTTGTACGTTTGCCCACTGACAAAGACATGATCAGTCTATAATTTTAATGGTAGGTTTATTTGAACAGTGAGAGACAGAATAACAACAAAAAATCCAGAAAAACGCATGTAAAAAATGTTATAAATTGATTTGCATTTTAAATGAGGGAAATAAGTATTTGACCCCTCTGCAAAACATGACTTAGTACTTGGTGGCAAAACCCTTGTTGGCAATCACAGAGGTCAGACGTTTCTTGTAGTTGGCCACCAGGTTTGCACACATCTCAGGAGGGATTTTGTCCCACTCATCTTTGCAGATCTTCTCCAAATCATTAAGGTTTCGAGGCTGACGTTTGGCAACTCGAACCTTCAGCTCCCTCCAGAGATTTACTATGGGATTAAGGTCTGGAGACTGGCTAGGCCACTCCAGGACCTTAATGTTCTTCTTCTTGAGCCACTCCTTTGTTGCCTTGGCCGTGTGTTTTGGGTCATTGTCATGCTGGATATCCATCCACGACCCATTTTCAATGCCCTGGCTGAGGGAAGGAGGTTCTCACCCAAGATTTGACGGTACATGGCCCTGTCCATCGTCCCTTTGATGTGGTGAAGTTGTCCTGTCCCCTTAGCAGAAAAACACCCCAAAGCATAATGTTTCCACCTCCATGTTTGACGGTGGGGATGGTGTTCTTGGGGTCATAGGCAGCATTCCTCCTCCTCCAAACACGGCAAGTTGAGTTGATGCCAAAGAGCTCCATTTTGGTCTCATCTGACTACAACACTTTCACCCAGTTCTCCTCTGAATCATTCAGATGTTCATTGGCAAACTTCAGACGGGCGTGTATATGTGCTTTCTTGAGCAGGGGGATCTTGCGGGCGCTGCAGGATTTCAGTCCTTCACGGCGTTATGTGTTACCAATTGTTTTCTTGGTGACTATGGTCCCAGCTGCCTTGAGATCATTGACAAGATCCTCCCGTGTAGTTCTGGGCTGATTCCTCACCGTTCTCATGATCATTGCAACTCCACGAGGTGAGATTAAGAGTGTGCTCCTAATCTCAGCTCGTTACCTGTATAAAAGACACCTGGGAGCCACAAATCTTTCTGATTGAGAGGGGGTCGAATACTTATTTCCCTCATTAAAATGCAAATCAATTTATAACATTTTTGACATGTATTTTTCTGGATTTTTTTGTTGTTATTCTGTCTCTCACTGTTCAAATAAAACTACCATTAAAATTATAGACTGATCATTTCTTTGTCAGTGGGCAAACGTGCAAAATCAGCAGGGGATCAAATACTTTTTTCCCTCACTGTACATACTATATACATTTTATGGACACAGTTTTTGTTTGTTTTTACTCCTGAACTTCCTCTACCCTCAACCTCTCCGATCATTTTCATGATGTCCATCCGGTTTGCTTCTATATGCCATATCTTTCTAACTGTGCTCTTTCCCAAAAGCTCTCAACCTATTACCTCTATACTTATTATGGACACAGTATGCTTTACATGAGTTATCTTGTTGTTATTAGTTGTCGTTAGTTGTTATTAGTCCCATCCTTCAGCTCCATTCAACACCTCCCATCTATCGCTTAACACCATCCATATTGGATTTCTATTTGCCATATATTTTTCAACTGTACTGTGATGTTTCACAAAAGTTCTGAACCCTTCTAGTTTCATTGTTTCTACAGATTGTAAATTGAAAATAAACATTTTTGCTAAAATTATTATTATAATGTATTATTGATCGATTGACTATGACTTTTCAGATCACCCAGTAGTGCTATCTGCAGGGTTAGCTCCCGGTAAATATTGCAATCCTTCAGCCATTCCTGGACCTGTGACCAAAAGCTACAAATGGACAGTACCAAAACAAATGATCTAATGATTCTATCTCTTCGCAGCAAAATCTGCAGAGCTGGGAAGATGATATGGGGGATACAAATAACATTGTATTGGTAGCAAGAATTTTGTTTAATAATTTTTATTGAAAAATTCAAAGTTTTGAAACCGGCGTCGTTTTGTATATCAGTTCATAAACACTATGCCTTGGAATCGGTACGTCAAAAATCTCTTCAACTATTTTGCAATCTATATGGGATGTCTGTCAATCCTTTGGTCCTTAAATGAAACTGGTATACTTTTTTATTTGTCACAATTTTCTTTAACCGATTATGTTCTTTAATTCAGTACTTTGTTGAAGCACCTTTGGCGGTGATTACAGCATCGAATCTTCTTGGGTATGACGCTACAAGCTAGGCACACCTGTACTTGGGGGGGGGGGGGGGGGGGGTTTCTCCCATTTTTCTCTGCAGATCCTCTCAAGCTCTGTCAGATTGGATGGGGAGCGTTGCTGCACAGCTATTTTCAGGTCTCTCCAGAGATGTTCGATCTGGTTAAATTCCTGGCTCTTGCTGGGCCACTCATGGACATTCAGAGACTTGTCCCGAAGCCACTCCTGCGTTGTCTTGGCTGTGTGCTTAGGGTCGCTGTCCTGTTGGAAGGTGAACCTTTGAACCAGTCTGAGGTCCTGAGCGCTCTAGAGCAGGTTTTCATAAAGGACCTCTCTGTACTTTGCTCTGTTCATCTTTCCCTCAATCCTGACTAGTCTCCCAGTCCCTGCTGCTAAAAAACATCCCCACAGCATGATGCTGCCACCACCATGCTTCACCGTAGGTATGGTGCCAGGTTTCCTCCAGACGTGACGCTTGGCATTCAGGCCAAAGAGTTCAATCTTGGTTTCATCAGACCAGAGAATCTTGTTTCTCATGGTCTGAGAGTCCTTTAGGTGTCTTTTGGCGAACTCCAAGCTGGCTGTCATGTGCCTTTTACTGAGGAGTGGCTTCCATCTGGCCACTCTACCATAAAGGCCTGGAGTGCTGCAGAGATGGCTGTCCTTCTGGAAGGTTCTCCTATCGCCACAGAGGAACTCTGGAGCTCTGTCAGAGTGACCATCAGGTTCTTGGTCACCTCCCTGACCAAGGCCGTTCTCCCCCGATTGCTCAATTTGGCCAGGCGGCCAGCTCTAGGAAAGGTCTTGGTGGTTCCAAACTTCTTCCATTTAAGAATGATGGAGGCCACTGTGTTCTTGGGAACATTCAATGCTGCAGACATTTTTTGGTACCCTTCCCCAGATCTGTGCCTTGACACATTCCTGTCTCGGAGCTCTACGGACAATTCCTTCGACCTCATGGCTTGGTTTTTGCTCTGACATGCATTGTCAACTGTGGGACTTTATATAGACAGGTGTGTGCGCCTTTCCAAATCATGTCCAATCAATTGAATTTACCACAAGTGGACTCCAATCAAGTTGTAGAAACATCAAGGATGATCAATGGAAACAGGATGCACCTGAGCTCAATTTCGAGTCTCATAGCAAAGGGTCTGAATACTTATGTCAATAAGGTATTTCTGTTTTGTATTTTCAATAAATTAGCAAACATTTCTAAAAACCTGTTTTCGCTTTGTCATTATGGGGTATTGTGTTTAGATTGATGAGGAAAAACATGTATTTAATTTTAGAATAAGGCTGTAACTTAATTTTTTTGGGAAAAAGTCAAGGGGTCTGAATACTTTCTGAATGCACTGTATATTACCACTAGTATACTACTACAAGTATTTCTATATTCCGCCTAACACGCCTACACTGACACTCTTGCACACACACTCACACTAACACCCACACACTCACACTAACACCCACACACTTACACTTGCACACCCACACTCAACACCACATACTCACCCACCCACCGCTTATGCTGCAGCCATACTGTTTACTATTATTATTTATCATAATACCATTCACTTTGTCCTAATCCCGCCTACATGTACAGTGGGGAGAACAAGTATTTGATACACTGCCGATTTTGCAGGTTTTCCTACTTACAAAGCATGTAGAGGTCTGTAATTTTTATCATAGGTACACTTCAACTGTGAGAGACGGAATCTAAAACAAAAATCCAGAAAATCACATTGTATGATTTTTAAGTAATTAATTTGCATTTTATTGCATGACATAAGTATTTGATACATCAGAAAAGCAGAACTTAATATTTGGTACAGAAACCTTTGTTTGCAATTACAGAGATCATATGTTTCCTGTAGGTCTTGACCAGGTTTGCACACACTGCAGCGGGGATTTTGGCCCACTCCTCCATACAGACCTTCTCCAGATCCTTCAGGTTTCGGGGCTGTCACTGGGCAATACGGACTTTCAGCTCCCTCCAAAGATTTTCTATTGGGTTCAGGTCTGGAGACTGGCTAGGCCACTCCAGGACCTTGAGATGCTTCTTACAGAGCCACTCCTTAGTTGCCCTGGCTGTGTGTTTTGGGTCGTTGTCATGCTGGAAGACCCAGCCACGACCCATCTTCAATGTTCTTACTGAGGGAAGGAGGTTGTTGGCCAGGATCTCGCGATACATGGCCCCATCCATCCTCCCCTCAATACGGTGCAGTCGTCCTGTCCCCTTTGCAGAAAAGCATCCCCAAAGAATGATGTTTCCACCTCCATGCTTCACAGTTGGGATGGTGTTCTTGGGGTTGTACTCATCCTTCTTCTTTCTCCAAACACGGCGAGTGGAGTTTAGACCAAAAAGCTCAATTTTTGTCTCATCAGACCACATGCCCTTCCCCCATTCCTCCTCTGGATCATCCAGATGGTCATTGGCAAACTTCAGACGGGCCTGGACATGCGCTTGCTTGAGCAGGAGGACCTTGCGTGCGCTGCAGGATTTTAATCCATTACGGCGTAGTGTGTTACTAATGCTTTTCTTTGAGACTGTGGTCCCAGCTCTCTTCAGGTCATTGACCAGGTCCTGCCGTGTAGTTCTGGGCTGATCCCTCACCTTCCTCATGATCATTGATGCCCCACGAGGTGAGATCTTGCATGGAGCCCCAGACCGAGGGTGATTGACCGTCATCTTGAACTTCTTCCATTTTCTAATAATTGCGCCAACAGTTGTTGCCTTCTCATCAAGCTGCTTGCCTATTGTCCTGTAGCCCATCCCAGCCTTGTGCAGGTCTACAATTTGATCCCTGATGTCCTTACACAGCTCTCTGGTCTTGGCCATTGTGGAGAGGTTGGAGTCTGTTTGATTGAGTGTGTGGACAGGTGTCTTTTATACAGGTAACGAGTTCAAACAGGTGCAGTTAATACAGGTAATGAGTGGAGAACCAGAGGGCTTCTTAAAGAAAAACTAACAGGTCTGTGAGAGCCAGAATTCTTACTGGTTGGTAGGTGTTCAAATACTTATGTCATGCAATAAAATGCAAATTAATTACTTAAAAATCATACAATGTGATTTTCTGGATTTTTGTTTTAGATTCCGTCTCTCACAGTTGAAATGTACCTATGATAAAAATTACAGACCTCTACATGCTTTGTAAGTAGGAAAACCTGCAAAATCGGCAGTGTATCAAATACTTGTTCTCCCCACTGTATGTACTGTATACCTCAAATACTCCAGTATCCCTGCACATTGTACATTTGGTACTGGCACTGACCCTGTATATAGCTTCCACTCTTATTTATTCTGTTTTCTTTATTATATGTATTTTGTATTTTTGAAATTATAATATTTTGATATTTATTACTGCACTGTTGGGTAGAGCTCACAAGATAAGCATTTCTCTGTACTTGTGCATGTGACAAAACTTCAGAGAAACTGCACGCTGGAGAAGCACACACTCAGTGTAGTTCATTGAAGTTCACCAGTCCCAATTCAAATACTTCTTCCAGATATCTGGATATCTGCATGCTCGATACACACATTAAGTTCTGTTCACTTTATCAGAGCTGGCACTAATCTGTGTATGAAATGTGATGGCAGGAGTACAGCATTCTTTCATGGGGGTACATTCTATAAAATAGTCTGTTAAACAAGCATTTAACTTGTTCTGATTGGCATATGAAGCAATGTTTTTCACCCCAAAATGAACCTTTGCCAGGTGTTTTCATGGTGTCAAGTTTCTCCATTTATTTGCGACTGAAATTAAGGCCTTATTGCAGCATCTATACGCAACATGTTTAATGTACATGTTTTCCTCATCAGTCTACAGAATCTACATTTACATTTACGTCATTTAGCTGACGCTCTTATCCAGAGCGACTTACAGTTAGTGCATACATTATTATTTTCATACTGGCCCCCCGTGGGAAACGAACCCACAACCCTGGCGTTGCAAACGCCATGCTCTATCAACTGAGCTACCTCCCTGCCTGCCATTCCCTCCCCTACCCTGGACGACGCTGGGCCAATTGTGCGCCGCCCCATTGGTCTCCCGGTTGCAGCCGGCTACAGCCTATATGTTTATTGTGCTCACCTTCTCTCCTCCTTTGACACTGAGGGTGAGGTTCTTCAGGACCAGCTCCAGTCCTTCTCTGTACCTCACGCTGTAGTCACTGAACTCTACGTTCCCCTGGGACGGCCAATCAGACGAAGGCTTCTTGTCCTCCACCTCCCATGGAGCCTAGCAACATACACATACAAAATTATACACAATACGCTTTATACACATTTGCAATTCGGTCCACATTTGCAGAAGTTGAGGACAGCCATATTTCAGAAACAAACACGCATGCACACTATAAACTCAATCACATGATCAGTAAAGAGGGTGGCATACTTGTTGGGGGTAATAAACAAAGTGGTCTGAAATGTATAGCATACTAGTGCCCAGCCGCCCAACATCAAAGGTAGGCCCTACATGGCACATAGATCTAGTTATACTTTTATTAGTCTTTTATGGTTATGATTGTGAGTTTGACTTGGCAGCCAAACAGCCCAAAGAATGTGTGTAAATTCCAGATGATTTTTTATGGATTATTTTCCTGGCAAACAGCACGAACAATGTTTCTCTATTAAGAGCAAATAAAAACACACTTCGAATGCCAATTTATAAAAAAAACTAAAAACATTTACAGAACTCAGGTGGTCAGTAAGTAACAAACAGCGGGCAACAACAATATTTCCACTGTCGCTTTCTCTTGTACTTTTGAGCGATTAGACCTGGTTCATTTCCATATGTAATGTACTATCCTAGTAAGCATTGTGTGTATGTATTTCTTTGTACCTCAGTCTTGGTCTCAGAGTACTCCATGACTCTCTCCACGGCTACAATGTTGCTCTCCAGATCTGACGTCATCCTCACCATCCAGTTCAGAGACATGGTCACCTGTTACAAGGACAACACAGTAGCATGAGTGATGGTTATGGGAGAAAACACATGCATGTCATTAAGCTATCAGCCTGAAGTGTCCCCACTTGCGCTGCCGAATAACTTAACCTAGTGTAGCAGAAGGGGATCTTTGAAACTCACACCTCAGCCTGAAGTGTCCCCACTTGCGTTGCTGAATAGCTAACTTTTTGGTGGGGCGACTGGGTAAGACGTTTCAGGAAGGCGGTCACGTGTGTTTGCAAGGCAGAGGTCCTGGGTTCGAGCCTCGGTATGAGCTGAATCAGGAAGAAGCAGTACTCGCCAAGCAAGCAGTGTGACGTCCTTTACACTAGCACTACTGAATAACAGTGGCAGGCAATGGACAACATTTGCAACAGACAGTTAAACGGACAGTAGATGTTGATAGGGGACATGTTGTACTGTACCAGTAGAGCGTAGGACACAGAGAGTCCCACCAGTCCAGGGTTGAGCTTGTCCTTCCCGATCACAGCAAACAGAGCAGCAAACAGCACGATGCAGTTCCCAATGAACTCTATACGCACCCCTAACCACCTACACACACACAGACACAGACACACACATCGTGAACACAACACACAGTTTGAGCAGCGCTGACGCACAGTGTGTTTCTACACAGTAGTTACACTGAACCTGCCTATGTAACTACACTGAACAAAAATATAAAACGTAACATGTAAAGTGTTGGTCCCATGTTTTATGAGCTGAAATAAAAGATCCCCAAAATATTCCATAGGCACAAAAAGCTTATTTCTCTCAAATTGTTTACATCCCTGTTAGTTAGAATTTCTCATTTGCCAAGATAATCCATCCACCTGGCATATCAAGAAGCTGATTAAACAGCATGAGCATTACACAGGTGTACCTTGTGCTGGGGACAATAAAAGGCCACTCTAAAATGTGCAGTTTTGTCACACAACACAATGCCACAGATGTCTCAAGTTGAGGGAGCGTACAATTGGCATGCTGACTGCAGGAATGTCCACTACAGCTGTTGCCAGAGAATTGAATGTTAATG
Source organism: Coregonus lavaretus (assembly GCF_964263955.1). Classification (NCBI taxonomy): domain Eukaryota; kingdom Metazoa; phylum Chordata; class Actinopteri; order Salmoniformes; family Salmonidae; genus Coregonus; species Coregonus lavaretus. Next base: position 22,830,553 of record NC_140012.1, on the reverse strand, counting down.
TCTCTACCATAAACCGCCTCCAACATCGTTTTAGAGAATTTGGCAGTATGTCCAACCGGCCTCACAACAACAGACCACGTGTAACCACACCAGTCC
>NC_140012.1:22003632-22230257 GCF_964263955.1 Coregonus lavaretus | reverse complement strand
TAACGCCTTTCACTGAGACAGACACACTTTACTGGTGGACAGGCTTTACAGTTGTTTCGCTCATTCCCAACCTATAGAGTTACTTTTTTTGCTGCTTCTCAGCTACTATTATAATTCACTAGCATAGTGACAGGAGGACATTCAGCAACTGACTGGTAAATACACTAGAGGTCCAGCACCGGCAGGCATTAAATCCCAATAATCATACTCCACACCTCTCCTTAGCTGGCTGTGTAATACAGTACTGTGTGTGTGGTGTGTGTGTGTTTATCCCCTACCAGCAGTGTCAGTCTCCACTCTATGAGCTCCTTGTTTCCAGGCCTGCCAGCCAGCGTCTGTTTTAGATAGGAGATAATGGGAGAGCACTAAGTAGCAACACAGTCTAGGAACCAACGACACAATCCATAACCTGCCATTTCTTACAGGACTGACAGCGAGAGGGGGGTGGGGGTGGGCGAGATAGAGAGAGAGAAATAGAGAGAAGGGGGAAAGATAGGGAGGGGGGAGAAAGAGGGGGGAGAGGGGGAGAAACAGGGTGAGTGAGAGAGAGGAGAGAAAGAAAAGGAGAGAGAGAAAAGGAAAGAGAGGCAGGGTAGAGGTGTCACAGCAATGGGACCTGCCTGGCTATCGCTACCATCGTACATCATCATTTAAAATAATTGGAGCCAGAGAGGTGAGAGTTTGGCTAAATATTACTCCATCGGCAGCCAAGAGAGGTGGAGAAGCTGAGTAGAGGTTGTACATCTAACTCTAATCTCACCTGTCTGGATCAGCTGTCACTCAGCGTAGCAAGCCCACTGCGCGCGGCCACACACACACACACACACACACTGACAGATGCATCTCTACGGTGTGTCAACAGAGTTACGTTTGGTGCTTTTTTAAAGACAAAACAGTTGATATGGTTTGTTTGTTGAGGGAATATAAATGCATCTGTAGATAAAAACAAAAACATGAAAGGTGTAGGCCCATACCTGATATATATTTTGATATTTATGTTCTGTAAAAAGGAATTAGCCACAGAAATTGAATAATAATAGAATGTATTCTACAGCATGGTGGATTTGTGGAATTAAATGTAATCTCTTCGCAGCACAACGAGCTAAATTATTCCATTAGCTCGTCTTAGTCTTTTCCATTAATCTGGCTGTTGATTAATAGCTAAAGAGGCCTGTCACAACAAGAATATAATTTGGCATGTCCTCTCCTCTCCACCGTGGCTAGGCCTTCCAGTAATGAGCCCTTTGCTCTGCGCTCACAGCCAGCAGATTGCTCTGATGCTCTTATTTATCCTGCTTCTGTTGGCTTACCAAACGGAATTCACACAATCTCTAGATACATCCACCTAAGCCTGGATATTAGAACGGTGCGCTGATGATGATAATAAGAAGGGGGAAGAGAAATGAGGATAAGATCACAATGAATGAAAATCGACCAGGTATTGTGAGACAGTGACCCTCATGTAAAACATCCAGAAAGACATAGGGCCCTATTTTAACAAACCTAACACAATGGTAAATCTTAGCGCTGGCGGTAGCGCTATTAAATCAAATTGTATTTGTCACATGCGCCAAATACAACAGATGTAGACCTTACCGTGAAATATGTACTTATGAGCCCTTTCCCAATATAGAGTTAAAAAGTAAGAAAAATTTGCTAAATAAAAATATGTAATATTAACACAATAAAATAAGAATAACAAGGCTATACAGTGCATTCAGAAAGTATTCAGACACCTTTACTTTTTCCACATTTTGTTAGGTTACAGCCTTATTCTATAATTTATTAAATAGTTTTTTCCCCTCATCAATCTACACATATTACCCCTTAATGACAAAGCAAAAACAGGTTTTTAGAAATGTTTGCTAATTTATTAAAAATAAAAAACGTAAATATCACATTTACATAAGGATTCAGACCCTTTACTCAGTACTTTGTTGAAGCACCTTTGGCAGCGATTACAGCCTAGAGTTTTTTGGGTATGACGCTACAAGCTTGGCACAACTGTATTTGGGGAGTTTCTCCCATTCTTCTCTGCAGATCCTCACAAGCTCTGTCAGGTTGGATGGGGAGCGTCGCTTCACAGCTATTTTCAGGTCTCTCCAGAGATGTTTGATCGGGTTCAAGTCCGGACTCTGGCTGGGCCACTCAAGGACATTCAGAGACTTATCCCGAAACCACTCATGCGTTGTCTTGGCCAGGGGCGGTGTGTTCAATAGGGCGATATGGGCAACGCACTGCCAAACGGGAAAAGGAAGGGATTTTTTTTCTAATCAATTATATCACGGCAACAGTAGTTATCAGTGTTGTAATCTAGACGTCTGATCTGCCACAGTGCCACACTGCCACTAAATGTCCAATCAGGCTAAAGTCGTGCTTCAAATGCCCCCCCCCCCTTTTGGGGCGATTTCAGTCAGGTTGAAAATCGCCCAGAAGTCTGTCATAGACTCCCATGTAAAATCTATTTTTTTCAAATTTCAGAGCTTTCAATACAATCTCTATGGGTTTCTGAGGGCTTGCACTTACGCGCTTTCGTCATACGTAACGTAACCATGAACATAACTAAGAAAAGAGCGGGTAGCAGCATCAATCAATTCACGTACTACTATCAAGATGGCTATAGCGTTCAGTGCAACTCGATTGTCTCTTTGAAAGAAGTTCACATCAAAGAGACAACCACAAAGTGCAGGAGCGCTTTTTTGAGTTCCTTCCCATCTCGGAATCAACCTCAGTCTCAATCGCCAGTGTGCTTTTGGAGAGACTGAACGGTCTTTTTGCCGACGACGTGAAAGTCAAACTCATTGCGCAAGCTTACGATGGAGCCAGTGTGATGAGGCGAGAGAAGGCAAAAGGTGCGTGAGCATTTCAAGAAAGGCCATTACGTGCATTGCTATGCGCATCAGCTGAATTTGATCATGCAGCAAGCTAAAAAGTAACTAGTAAACTAGTCCTCAGCATGCCTGATTTCAATGAGAAAGTCATTGACCGCTTTGCTGCATTGAAAGAGAGAAGAGAACAGTTTCAGTACAAGTAATGTAGCCTCTCTCTCTCTTTGTCCCTCCCTGTCTGTCTCTTTAACACACACACGCCCAAATCAGTTCACAGTTGATGTTGTTTAAAATAGTTATTTTTCATTTTAAAAAAAGTAAACAATTTTTTTTACAAATCTATACAATTGGCCAGAATATGGTTGTTCATATTTACAAAGCCATACAGATAGCTGTGTTTACCTTTTCTAGAAATTATTTTCAAATTCTGTTTTCAGGCAAAATGTCTATCACTGTTCATTTTCACAAATCTATACAAGAGGGCAGAATATGGAAGTCTATAAAAATGTCTTATTACCAATAACTTGCATCAATGTTTTCAGTAGCCTCTATCAAAAGCTCCTGCTTGCTCAGGTGCACATATTTCCAATTCAACCATGAGGCCTTTTTGAAGCAAGTAATGTGTATATCAGTATTGACTTATATGCTGCCCCTGTCTTCATGTTGTTGCTGGACATATCTTTTTTAAAATGTGTGTAGGTCACCTAAATCATCAGAAAAATTGCCCCCCCTGAGAATTTTTTCAGGAGCCGCCACTGGTCTTGGCTGTGTGCTTAGGGTCATTGTCCTGTTGGAAAAGAATCCAGTGTTTGCTCAATATGTTTTGAGTGTTGACAGTGAACATTGTTGTAATTTTCTTCAACGAGTATAGGTCTATATATATCTTTACATGCATTGCTCTTCTCCTCAAATAAAAAATACTAGGCTCCCGTAAATTATATTGTATGTGTGAGGCACATTCTCAATAAGCAAGAAATAAACAGCAGTTGCTTCATCTGGCTGACACAGTGCCAGACGAGATAAGAGCTAACTACTACAGAGATAAAAAGGTGAGATCTCTCAGATTCTATCTTGATTAGCTAGCTAGATGTCAATGTTGAACCAATGCAATGATATGCATTGTAACATGAACAGTGAATGTGTGTTGGGGTTGCATATCCTTATTTAGCAAATGTGAATGTTTAGCTGATCTGGAGTGGACTACATTTGAATTGAAATTATTCGCTAGGATGACTAATATCCATCATTATCCATGACTACCATCCACATTCAGTCCAACACCACTTTTCTAATGAACACACCTCCTCAATGTATTGTTCATGGAACAACAACGTTACATTTTTATTTATTTATGATTAATATTCCCTTTTGTCAATAACAGATCATGGCAATATGCTTCAACATGTCTTTAGACTTTATGGAGGTTATGGGGGTGATGCTGTTGCCCATCAGATTTCATATTATGCCAAAGTTATCAATTAGGAAGATGGTGCTGTTCAGAATGACAAGTTCATGACTGTTGATGTTCACAGGACTCTCCTAATACGATGTTGAACCGCGGAGGCTCCTCAGAGGAGGAAGGGGAGGACTACCCTCCTCAGTGAATTTCAGAATAATAACAATAGTGAAACATTTAGATTTTTTTTCCTTTTTAGATAAAACTATACTAAATACAGTGCCTTCGGAAAGTATTCAGACCCCTTGACGTTTTCCACATTTTGTTAGGTTACAGCCTTATTCTAAAATTGATAAAATATTTTTTTCCCCTCATCAATCTACACACAATACCCCATAATGACAAAGAAAAAACTGGTTTTTAGAAAAAAAACTGAAATAATACATTTACATAAGTATTCAGACCCTTTACTCAGTACTTTGTTGAAGCATCTTTGGCAGCGATTACAGCCTTGAGTCTTCTTGGGTATGACGCTACAAGTTTCACACACATGTATTTGGGGAGTTTCTCCCATTCTTCTCTGCAGCTTCTCTCAAGCTCTGTCAGGTTGGATGGGGAGCGTCACTGCACAGCTATTTTCAGGTCTCTCCAGAGATGTTCGATCAGGTTCAAGTCCGGGCTCTGGCTGGGCCACACAAGGAAATTCAGAGACTTGTCCCGAAGCCACTCCTGCGTTGTCTTGGTTGTGTGCTTAGGGTCGTTGTCCTGTTGGATGGTGAACCTTCGCCCCAGTCCGAGGTCCTGAGCGCTATGGAGCAGGTTTTCATCAAGGATCTCTTTGTACTTTCCTCCGTTCATCTTTCCCTCGATCCTGACTAGTCTCCCAGTCCCTGAAAAATATCCCCACAGCATGATACTGCCACCACCATGCTTCACCGTAGGGATGGTGCAGGGCTTCCTCCAGATGTGACGTTTGGCATTCAGGCCAAAGAGTTAAATCTTGGTTTCATCAGACCAGAGAATCTTGTTTCTCATGGTCTGAGAGTCTATAGGTGTCTTTTGACAAACACCAAGCAGGCTGTCATGTGCCTTTTACTGAGGAGGGGCTTCCGTCAGGACACTCTACCATAAAGGCTTGATTAGTGGAGTGCTGCAGAGATAGTTGTCCTTCTGGAAGGTTCCCCCATCTCCACAAAGGAGCTCTAGAGCTCTGTCAGAGTGACCATCGGGTTCTTGGTCACCTCTCTGACCAAGGCCCTTCTCCCCCGATTGCTCAGTTTGGCTGGGTGGCCAGCTCTAGGAAGAGTCTTCTTCTTCCATTTAAGAATGATGGAGGCCACTGTGTTCTTGAGGACTTTCAATGCTGCAGACATTTTTTGGTACCCTTCCCCAGATCTGTGCCTCGACACAATCCTGTCTCGGAGATCTACGGACAATTCCTTCGACCTCATGGCTTGGTTTTTGCTCTGACATGCACTGTCAACTGTGGGACCTTATATAGACAGGTGTGTGCCTTTTCAAATCATGTCCAATCAATTGAATTTACCACAGGTGGACTCCAATCAAGTTGTAGAAACATCTCAAGGATGATCAATGGAAACAGGATGCACCTGAGCTTATTTAGAATCTCATAACAAAAGGTCTGAATACTTATGTAAATAAGATATTTAAGTTTTTTATTTTTAAACATTTGCAAACATTTTGAATAACCTGTTTTTGCTTTGTCATTATGGGGTATTGTGTGTAGATTGCTGAGGAAATGTTTTTATTTAATCCATTTTAGAATAAAAGGCTGTAACGTAAAAAATTTAGAATACTTTCCGAAGGCACCAAATAATTGATTAAAACACATTGTTTTGAAATGAAGGTCTACAGTAGCCACAGCAGCACTCTGTAGGGTATCACCATGGTGTAGCCGGAGGACAGCTAGCTTCTGTCCTCCTTTGGGTACACTGACTTCAATACAAAACCTATGAGGTTCATGGTTCTCACCCCCTTCCATAGACTTACACAGTAATTATGACAACTTCCAGAGGACGTCCTCCAATCTATCAGAGCTCTTGCAGTATGAACTGACATGTTGTCCACCCAATCAAAGGATCAGAGAACGAATCTAGTACTGAAAGCATAAGCTACAGCTAGCTAGCACTGCAGTGCATAAGATGTGGTGAGTAGTTGACTCAAAGAGAGAGAAAGACATTAATTGAACAGTTTTGTACAAATTAATTTATTCCAAAATGAAGGAGAAGCAAGAGAGAGAAGGACCTATATTTCGTAATATATACAGTACCAGTCAAAAGTTTGGACACACCTACTCATTCAAGGGTCTTTCTTTAGTTTTACTATTTTCTACATTGTATAATAATAGTGAAGACATCAAAACTATGAAATAACACATATGGAATCATGTAGTAACCCAAAAAGTGTTAAACAAATCAAAATATATTTTATATTTGAGATTCTTCAAAGTAGCCACCCTTTACCTTGATGACAGCTTTGCACACTCTTGGCATTCTCTCAACCAGCTTCATGAGGAATGCTTTTCCAACAGTCTTGAAGGAGTTCCCACATATGCTGAGCACTTGTTGGCTGCTTTTCCTTCACTCTGCGGTCAAACTCATCCCAAACCATCTCAATTGGGTTGAGGTCAGGTTATTGTGGAGGCCGGGTCATCTGATGCAGCACTCCATCACTCTCCTTCTTGGTCAAATAGCCCTTACACAGGCTGGAGGTGTGTTGGGTCATTGTCCTGTTGAAAACAAATGATAGTCCCACTAAGCGCAAACCAGATGGGATGGCGTATCGCTGCAGTATGCTGTGGTAGCCATGCTGGTTAAGTGTGCCTTGAATTCTAAAGAAATCACTGACAGTTCATCCGTTCACCTACTCTGCGTCTCGCAAAAACACGGCGGTTGGAACCATAAATCTCAGATTTGGTCTAATGTCCATTGCTCATGTTTCTTGGCCCAAGCAAGTCTCTTCTTCTTATTGGTGTCCTTTAGTAGTGGTTTCTTTGCAGTAATTCGACCATGAAGGCCTGATTCACGCAGTCGCCTCTGAACAGTTGATGTTGAGATGTATCTGTTACTTGAACTCTGTGAAGCATTTATTTGGGCTGCAATTTCTGAGGCTGGTAACTCTAATGAACTTATCCTCTGCAGCAGAGGTAACTCTGGGTCTTCCTTTCCTGTGGCGGTCCTCATGAGAGACAGTTTCATCATTGTGCTTGATGGTTTTTGCGACTGCCCTTGAATAACCTTTCAAAGTTCTTGAAACTTTCCGGGTTGACTGACCTTCATGTCTTAAAGTAATGATGGACTGTCGTTTCGGGACAGACCAAGGCGCAGCGTGATATGCAAACATGTTTATTTAACGAATAAACACACGACAAAGCAATAAACTAACGATAAGTGACGTCCTAAGGTAAACACAACAAACCTCACACGGAACAAGATCCCACAACCCACTAGTGCCAAAAGGCTGCCTAAGTATTGTCCCCAATCAGAGACAACGAGCGACAGCTGCCTCTGATTGGGAACCACACTGGCCAACATAGATCTAGACAACATAGAAAATACACACCCTGACTCAACAAATAAGAGTCCCCAGAGTCAGGGCGTGACAGTACCCCCCCCCCCCCCCCCAAAGGTGCGGACTCCGACCGCACAATATAAACATAACAGGGTAGGGGCCGGGTGGGCATTCCGCCTCGGAGGCGGATCCGGCTCAGGGCGTGACGACCTCTCACTCTTCGCCTCCCTGTTGCGCCCCTGGTCTGGTCTAGACCTCGGCGCGTTGCTTCCCCTCTCCTTCCTCCCACGATACGCCAGGCCCAGTCTGGACTCTGGTGTGGGAGACCCCGAACCTGGAGAGGGGCTGACGTCATGGTCTGGACTGGAGCCGCTGACCGGAGCTGGACTAGGCACCGGTGGAGCGGACTGCTCTGGCTCCGGAGTGGAGCCGCTGACCGGAGCAGGACTGGACCCCGGTGGAGCAGGCTGCTCTGGCTCTGGAGTGACGCAGCTGACCGGAGCTGGATCAGGCACCGGCGGAGCGGACTGCTCTGGCTCCAGAGTGGAACAGCTGACCGGAACTGGATCAGGCACCGGTGGAGCGGACTGCTCTGGCTCTGGAGTGGAACAGCTGACCGGAACTAGATCAGGCACCGGTGGAGCGGGCACGGGCCGTGCCGGACAAACGCACCACTGGTCTGGTGCGAGGAGCAGGCACGGGCCGGACCGGACTGGCGACGCGCACCACTGGTTTGGTGCGAGGAGCAGGAACAGGCCGGGCCGGGCTGGCGACGCGCACCACTGGCTTTGTGCGAGGAGCAGGAACAGGCCGGGCCGGTCTGGCGACGCGCACCACTGGCTTGGTGCGAGGAGCAGTAACAGGCCGGGCCGGGCTGTTGACGCGCACCACTGGCTTGGTGCGAGGAGCAGGAACAGGCCAGGCCGGGCTGGCGACGCTCACCACTGGCTTGGTGCGAGGAGCAGGAACTGGCCGGGCCGGGCTGGCGACGCGCACCGCTGGCTTGGTGCGAGGAGCAGGAACGGGCCGGACCGGACTGGCGACACGCACCACTTTCTTGGTGCGAGGAGCGGGACTGGGTACCTTTATTAACCCCCGCTCCTTCTGCTGCCTAACCAGCTCCTCTCGCCGTGCCTCTACACCTTCCTTCTGCTCCCTCTGAACCAATAGCCCCCGTAATCTGGTGGCCTCCTCTCCTAACCAGCAGATCCGCCCTGTCGCGGCCTCCTGCTGCCTCGTCGTCCACACCGTGTGGCACCCCCAAAAAAATTATTAGGGTTGCCTCTCCACCCTGATCAGGGCCTCCATCTTTCTTGCCAGATCCTCTCTCATCTCCTGCCAAGTCCATCTTCTCTGCTCCTCCTCGGCACACTGCTTGGTCCAGGTCTGGTGGGATCTTCTGTCACGTTCGTTCATAAACGGGACAGACCAAGGCGCAGCGTGAAATGCAAACATGTTTATTTAACGAATAAACTCACGACAAAGCAATAAACTAACGATACGTGACGTCCTAAGGTAAACACAACAAACCTCACACGGAACAAGATCCCACAACCCACCAGTGCCAAAAGGCTGCCTAAGTATGGTCCGCAATCAGAGACAACGAGCGACAGCTGCCTCTGATTGGGAACCACACCGGCCAACCTAGATCTAGACAACATAGAAAATACACACCCTGACTCAACAAATAAGAGTCCCCAGAGTCAGGGCGTGACAGTTTCTCTTTGTTTATTTGAGCTGTTCTTGCCATAATATGGACTTGGTCTGGACTTGGTCTTTTACCAAATAGGGCTATCTTCTGTATACCACCCCTACCTTGTCACAACACAACTGATTGGCTCAAACGCATTAAGAAGGAAAGAAATTCCACAAATTCACTTTTAACAAGGTACACCTGTTAATTGAAATGCATTCCAGGTGACTACCTCATGAAGCTGGTTGAGAGAATGCCACGAGTGTGCAAAGCTGTCATCAAGGCAAAGGGTGGTTACTTTGAAGAATCTCAAATATAACATATTTTTAACACTTCTTTGGTTACTACATGATTCCATATGTGTTATTTCATAGTTTTGATGTCTTCACTACTATTCTACAATGTCGAAAAGAGTAAAAATAAAGAAAAGCCCTGGAATGAGTAGGTGTGTCCAAACTTTTGACTGGTACTGTATATATTTTTTACTTTCATTTTCACTTACTTAGCTAGCAAATGCAACTATCTAGTTTAGCCTACTCAAACACCCGGTTCAAACAGAGAGGGATGCTATGTTAGCTACAGTGAGGGAAAAAAGTATTTGATCCCCTGCTGATTTTGTACGTTTGCCCACTGACAAAGAAATTATCAGTCTATAATTTTAATGGTAGGTTTATTTGAACAGTGAGAGACAGAATAACAACAAAAAAATCCAGAAAAACGTATGTGAAAAATGTTATAAATTGATTTGCATTTTAATGAGGGAAATAAGTATTTGACCCCCTCTCAATCAGAAAGATTTCTGGCTCCCAGGTGTCTTTTATACAGGTATCGAGCTGAGATTAGGAGCACACTCTTAAAGGGAGTGCTCCTAATCTCAGCTTGTTACCTGTATAAAAGACACCTGTCCACAGAAGCAATCAATCAATCAGATTCCAAACTCTCCACCATTGCCAAGACCAAAGAGCTCTCCAAGGATGTCAGGGACAAGATTGTAGACCTACACAAGGCTGGAATGGGCTACAAGACCATCGCCAAGCAGCTTGAGATGACAACAGTTGGTGCGATTATTCGCAAATGGAAGAAACACAAAATAACTGTCAATCTCCCTCGGCCTGGGGCTCCATGCAAGATCTTACTTCGTTGAGTTGCAATGATCATGAGAACGGTGAGGAATCAGCCCAGAACTACACAAGAGGATCTTGTCAATGATCTCAAGGCAGCTGGGACCATAGTCACCAAGAAAACAATTGGTAACACACTACACCGTGAAGGACTGAAATCCTGCAGCGCCTGCAAGGTCCCCCTGCTCAAGAAAGCACATACACAGGGCCGTCTGAAGTTTGCCAATGAACATCTGAATGATTCAGAGGAGAACTGGGTGAAAGTGTTGTGGTCAGATGAGACCAAAATCGAGCTCTTTGGCATCAACTCAACTCGCCGTGTTTGGAGGAGGAGGAATGCTGCCTGTGACCCCAAGAACACCATCCCCATCGTCAAACATGGAGGTGGAAACATTATGCTTTGGGGGTGTTTTTCTGCTAAGGGGACAAGATAACTTCACCGCATCAAAGGGACGATGGATTGGGCCATGTACCGTCAAATCTTGGGTGAGAACCTCCTTCCCTCAGCCAGGGCATTGAAAATGGGTTGTGGATGGGTATTCCAGCATGACAATGACCCAAAACACACGGCCAAGGCAACAAAGGAGTGGCTCAATAAGAAGCACATTAAGGTCCTGGAGTGGCCTAGGAAGTCTCCAGACCTTAATCCCATAGAAAATCTGTGGAGGGAGCTGAAGGTTCGAGTTGCCAAACGTCAGCCTCGAAACCGTAATGACTTGGAGAAGATCTGCAAAGAGGAGTGGAACAAAATCCCTCCTGAGATGTGTGCAAACCTGGTGGCCAACTACAAGAAACGTCTGACCTCTGTGATTGCCAACAAGGGTTTTGCCACCAAGTACTAAGTCATGTTTTGCAGAAGGGTCAAATACTTCCCTCATTAAAATGCAAATCAATTTATAACATTTTTGACATGCGTTTTTCTGGATTTTTGTTGTTGTTATTCTGTCTCTCACTGTTCAAATAAACCTACCATTAAAATTATAGACTGATCATGTCTTTGTCAGTGGGCAAACGTACAAAATCAGCAGGGGATCAAATACTTTTTTCCCTCACTGTAGCTGGCTATGGCTATCCAACGTTGGAACTCTTCCAAGTCAAGGTAAGCTTTTGGTTTTATAAATGTATTGCCACTGGTGCTCGCTGGTGTAAGTGGTAAACTACTTGCTGTATACTGTACTGCTTTAGTTCTAGTAGCTATGTTGACTATGACGTTAATATGGTGAAAACGATGTAGGATGTGTGTAGCAGCTAGCTGTTATGGTAGGCTTAGAAAGGTTTTTTAGCCTGGTCACAGGCAGCTGTTGTATCGTGCACTGAAGTCCACAAGCAAAGGGAAAAGGTGAGAGGAGGAGAGAGAGTAGATGCGAGAAGGAGTTATATATACAACGAGCAGTTTTATACAGTATGTGGCTGCTAGTTCAGTGTTTGCGTGTGATCAGGGGTGTATTCATTCTGCCTATTCTATTGAAAAACGTTTTTTAAACAGAAGCAAACGGAACGAAACAGGGATAAAAATACCAGAATTTGTCCAATAGAAACTTGTTTGCAACTGTTGGACTAATGATTACAACCTAGATCAGCTAGATGCAGGCAAGAGTGTGCAAGGCGGTCCTGAATGTGTCGCTGTCTGTCACCTTGAATACTTTAATTTCTCTTGACCTGTGCACCTACGTTGTAAACTTTCATTCGTAGGCTAGGTTGTAGCAACTTCATGATGGGTATAGGGAACATTTTTGTATCATATAGTAGCCTACACCTATCGATGTTACATTGAGCTGGGTGAATGGAATATGAATAACAGTCATCCAATATGATGTAATAGAAATAATGCCATGCTCATAAAAAATAAATATCGTCCATCCAATGTTTGCTTCATGAACAATTGTTGCATTTTCTAAAATAAATATATAATTATTTTACTTTCAGTATGTTTCTGTGTTTTTATGCAGGATGTGATTAATTTAGCAGGTCTATAGTATAATGAATTGTTTTTAAATGTTTATTAAATATATATTCAGTCAAGTCACTTCGATTATTTTATGTCCTTTTTAAATGTTTGCTAAGATGATGTATGTTTTGTATTGTTACTTGCTGAAACAGTCATTAGTTCTGGGCTAGATTATGATCTGTAAATTTCTACTACCCTTTTATAAAAGTTGTTGAGTGAAATTAGCACTCGTCAACCTCGGATGTGTATTAAGTATGCATGTATATGGACTTGGAGTGTTGTAAAACCTAAACGTATAAAACTTAATTGGCCTCTCGAGTGGCGCAGCGGTCTAGGGCACTGCAGTGCTTGAGGCATCATTACAGATCCGGGTTCGATCCTGGGCTGTGTTGCAGCCGGCCGCGACCGGGAGACCCATTAGGCGACTCATAATTGACCCAACGTCGTCCGGGTTAGGGGAGGGTTTGGCCACATGCACGCTGACACGGTCGCCAGTTGTACGGTGTTTCCTCCGACACATTGGTGCGGCTGGCTTCCGGGTTAAGTGAGCAGTGAGTCAAAAAGCAGTGCGGCTTGGCAGGGTCGTGTTTCGGAGGACGCATGGCTCTCGACCTTCGCCTCTCCCGAGTCCGTACGGGAGTTGCAGCGATGGGACAAGACTGTAACTACCAATTGGGGAGAAAAAGGGGTAAAACAATGAAAATAAATGTTTAAAAAAAAACATTAACCAGGAGAGATAGTTGACAAACAAATATAATTGGATGGCAAGAATCATCACAGACACCCTTGTAAAGTATTGTGTAATATAGTGACACAAAATGTTTTTATATATGCTTCAAACGTATATGCTATATATGCTACAGATTTAAGGGCATTGAAGTGGTAAACATAATGGCATAAAAAGGCAAAAAGCAGTCAAGAGGAGAAAATACATTTACAATGGTTATTTCTGTATTAGTATTACCGACATCAGCCTATCACAACACGTAGGTAGAGCACAGAAGACTTAGAGCATGTGGCTTTGCAACACACAAGTGTTGAATCTTCACACTGGGATGATTTTAACAGTGTGACACCACACAGGGCTCATTCTGCTCAGGTAGGAGGGTACCAGAAATAAATAAATAAAAACACAAAACTAATGAAAGAGCACACAGGGCCACAGCACTTCAGGAGCACACAGACACCAAAATACCCCTGGCATCAATATTTTCAGCTGGCTCGGCTCGCTATTACAGCACCCCAAATTTCCATTCATTAAAGGTGGATACAATTCCTATTGAGAGGGATGAATCTGCCAAAGTCTCCCAAAAGCTCCAGCACTGTGTTTGTTAACGTGAATATCAGGAGATAACCTATTTGTTTGAGCTCCTCCGCAAAAACCTGTTACAGAGTATAGCCTTGCGCAGTGTGGCACTGTTGTTGATTCCATGTGAAGAGGAAGAATATGAGCACCATGAACATGGTGAAGTAGAGGATGGTAGTGGCCACACTGATGATCTGCAGCTTGGAGAAGTAGTCCATGTCGTAGACAAACAATTAGACTGCCATTAAGATACTGATCAGGAAGGAATGCCACCACCAGTGAGTCCTATACAAAACACAACACAATCTTTAGGTTTGGCTCAATACATTTTCTGACACTGTAGTGAGGTCTAAGTGCTTGGGATAAATTGAATGATATGAGAAATAAACATTTGCATCATTTAGAATGTTTTCATAAAACTAAAATAGATTTACTGTTGACACGAAGACTTCACACTTGGTAGCTAAACATAACGGCACAGATAATCTGGCAAACTGGAAAGGTTAAAAATCAGTTTTACAAATATTACACAATGCATTTACATACAAAGAGAGAGAGCACAGTATGCCGTTATTGTGATAACCTGATCCATGTACTTATGGCTCCACCCACCTCTGCACACAAGTGCAAGTAGCACAGCAGGATGGTGGCCTTGGAGCAGGTGATGAGAAAAATGATGAACACCAGGAACAGGAACCCAAACGTGTAGTACATCTGGTGAGATACTCAACAATCAATACAATTCAGTCTCCTTGCTTAGAGGCTGAGTTGACCTTGGTTCAAAGAAATGATTAGGCATTTACTTATTCGTTAATGTGTAATTAACATCTACAATCTAATAATCAATTAATTACTTGTTTGTTTCTTTGTGAATCATTATACAAGCACCACTAGGCTAATTCAAGCTCATGGTTGAGTGGCAGACTTGATCCTTGTACTTATCAGATGCTGTTGAGCATGGAGAAGAGCTGGATGAAGGGTAGGATACCCCCCATGACGATTCCGGGCATGGGCTTGGTGAAGAAGGAATGTTAATGGATCTGCAGAGTGATCTTGTTGGTTCGCACTGGCTGCTCAATTGCCTGGAGCACAGAGAGTAGCATAGAATCTCATCAAGACATTGTTAGACCCTTGATAGTGTGCTATGTTTTCTCTGATTGTTATGCCAGTGTGAAAGAGATTGCAAACACATGGGGGAAATGCACATGATGTAAGATGACGTGTAAGAGTTATTCATACAGACAGTGCGATTGATAGGTGAATGGAATATGAATAACAGTCATCCATTATGATGTAACAGAAATAATGCCATGCTCATAAAAAATAAATATCGTCCTCCCTCATCTTAAACGGCACCAACCGCCACTGATGTTGAATGAGCACCATGGATGAAGGAGGGGGAGGAAAACAGCTTCTCTCTACCACACCTTCACCAAGTCATCCAATGTTTGCTTCATGAACAATTGTTGCATTTTCTAAAATAAATATATAATGATTTTATTTTCAGTATGTTTCTGTGTTTTTATGCAGGATGTGATTAATTTAGCAGGTCTATAGTATAATGAATTGTTTTTAAATGTTTATTAAATATATATTCAGTCAAGTCACTTCGATTATTTTATGTCCTTTTTAAATGTTTGCTAAGATGATGTATGTTTTGTATTGTTACTTGCTGAAACAGTCATTAGTTCTGGGCTAGATTATGATCTGTAAATTTCTACTACCCTTTTATAAAAGTTGTTGAGTGAAATTAGCACTCGTCAACCTCGGATGTGTATTAAGTATGCATGTATATGGACTTGAAGTGTTGAAAACCTAAACGTATAAAACTTAATTGGCCTCTCGAGTGGCGCAGCGGTCTAGGGCACTGCAGTGCTTGAGGCGTCACTACAGATCCGGGTTCGATCCCGGGCTGTATTGCAGCCGGCCGCGACCGGGAGACCCATTAGGCGACTCATAATTGACAAAACGTCGTCCGGGTTAGGGGAGGGTTTGGCCGGCCGGGATGTCCTTGTCCCGTCACGCTCTAGCGACTCATGTGGCCGGCCGGGCACATGCACGCTTCTTTGTGAATCATTATACAAGCACCACTAGGCTAATTCAAGCTCATGGTTGAGTGGCAGACTTGATCCTTGTACTTATCAGATGCTGTTGAGCATGGAGAAGAGCTGGATGAAGGGTAGGATACCCCCCATGACGATTCCGGGCATGGGCTTGGTGAAGAAGGAATGTTAATGGATCTGCCGAGTGATCTTGTTGGTTCACACTGGCTGCTCAATCGCCTGGAGCACAGAGAGTAGCATAGAATCTCATCAAGACATTGTTAGACCCTTGATAGTGTGCTATGTTTTCTCTGATTGTTATGCCAGTGTGAAAGAGATTGCAAACACATGGGGGAAATGCACATGATGTAAGATGACCTGTAAGAGTTATTCATACAGACAGTGCGATTGATAGGTGAAACTCACAGGCTTCTTGAAGCCGAAGTAGGCTAGGCACCCACGAAGGCAAGATGCCGAAGGGGATGGCTGCCAAGAGGCCCTCTACCCACAGGATCATGTTAATCAGGAAGAAGTCTGCAAACAAGATCCTGAGAGGGAGGGAGAGGGAAGTGGTGAGTGAGGGCAGGACAGTGAATATCTCACAGGAACAATGGGCAACAAGTCTAAAGACATGTTTAAAGATTTGTTCAGTCACCATCTTCCAAATTGAGAACTTTGATATATTGGCATACTATATTACATCTGATGGGCAACAGCATCATCCCCATAACCTCCTTAAAGTCTATAGACCTGTTTAAAGATTTTTCAGTCGAGCATGTTGCCATGATGTGTATTATTGACAAAAGTTAATATTAATCATAAATGCATAGAAAAAGTTGTTGTTCCATGTACAATAGATTGAGGAGGAGTGTTCATTATAAAAGTGGTGGTGGATTGCATGTGGATGGTAGTCATGGAAAATGATGGATGTTAGTCATCCTAGCGAATAATTGTAATTAAAATGTAGTCCACTTCAGATCAGTTGTTGTTATAAATGCATGACTATTGTCTCACATTAATCAGGACAGCCCTAATCAACAGTCACAAAGTGATTTACAGATACCCAGCCTAAAACCCCAAAGAGCAAGCAATGCAGAGGCAGAAGCACACTGACTACCTGGCTAAACTTGATCAGCAGGGGTCTGGGACAAGGTAGAACGCCCAGTGATATCAGGCCAGGGGTCCACAACTGCAGTCGCTGTGGCAGCACAACTAGGGGCTCAGGTCCACTGGGAGGGGAGACACAGAGAGACCATGCCTAAGATCACACATTACACCAGGGCCCATATTCACAAAGCATCCAATGCTGCTTTTCCACTGTAACATCAGTGTTACACTATACAATGTACACCCTTATGTTATACTAGGGAAATTGTTTCCATAGCTAGGGCTGGCAGTGAGGACTTGTGAAGAACAGAATCAACAACCTCTGCATTATCAAAACAGTTGCTTTGTGAGAAGATGTTAAAGTTCACAGTTAGCCATTGTTATGTACATGCAGGCTGAAAAGTACCAGTGGCCTGGCTTTGGCCCCAGGTGAGAGCATGCCTGCCGGAGCCATGGCCCAGTGCCGGCCCCCGTAGATGGAAACAGAAAAGTCTGAGCCTTTTGTGTAAAACACTGAGGTAAATCCTGTACGGAAATGCGCCACAAGAGTAGGAGTGCTGATCTAGGGTCAGGTCCCACCAGTCAATATAATTTGATTAATTATGATCTAAAAGTAAAAACTGATCCTAGATCAGCACTCCTACTCTAGGATGCTTTGTGAATACGGGTCCAGATAAGACAAGTTGACCCTAGACCCCAGCACATAAATGAGTGGGGACTGAGACAGGGGGGTTGGGAGACACTGTGGCCCTGTCCAATGTCACCCCTGGACAGGGCCAGCCAGGAAGGAGCTTACCCAACCACTCTCAGGCAGTGGTGTGTGGCTAGCAGAGGCAGAAGTGTGCTTAGCAGATCTGAAATAGAGGCACAACATTATTTGAATGTGAAGTCAGTCCACTTGATAATTCAAACAGAATTCAGTATTCTTCATGCTGATGATTTGTGACTCGTTTCAGGAAACTAGGCGTATGTCAACTGTCACTACTTCACAGGAGGGGCATTTTTCATCAAAATGTTTTTTTTTGCAGAAATTCCTTCTGGAACATGTGAACCTTCATGTGCCTTAATAACAAACTTGTATTCAAACAATAAATACGAATAAAATTGTTAAATTACGAGTTGGTTTAGCCACGGAAAAAGACAGGAACCTTCCCACTAGCCATGATTGGCTGAGATAATGGATGGGCTGGACATGCCGGGAGAGGAGTTTGGATTGGTCTGCCATGTAGCATGTTTCTGTCTGTAACATGAGCTGTTCAGTATGTGTTGATAGTCCTTTATACTGAGCCGTTTTTGAAAGATAACGTTAGCCATCGAGACCTACAAAAGTTTTGCTACTTTTCTCAACAACATTGATGCCCTGAATTTAGCAGGCACTATCGACAGATCAGTTGGAAAAAGTGATGGGCTACTTTCTGCACACGCCACGGTCAATGTGTGAACCGGAGTGACTTGACACAACGCTGGCCAAACAAGACGTAGCTACAAACAAAACGGAGTGAAATGGTTCCAGTCTGCCGTGAAGCATTCATCCATGTGTACGGGTAAGAGTCAAGCTACATTTTCAGATATAAGTTTTAAATTGTGTCAGAAAGTCGTTTTTATTGCAAGTTAAAGCATACTGTTAGTTAGCTAGCAAACGTTAGCTTTCTGGCTCACTAGCTAACGTTACGTATACACGATCGGTTTAGTAGTATTATTCAAATCAGAAAGCCATTTTTATTGCTAGTTATAGCCTAATGTTAGGTAGCTAACATTGAACCTAGTTCGACAAGTGTGTTGGGTAAGCGTCATCTAATAATTATAAAATATGTATAAAATATTTTTATCTGGACACTTTCTGTTTTTGATATTGCTAGTAACCATTTCAGTGTATCGTTTACACCTTCTGTATCCAGTGCATGTGACTCTCTCTCTCTCTCTCTCTCTCTCTCTCTTTCCACTCTCTCTCTCTCTTTTTCCACTCTCTCTCTGTCTCTCATTCTTCTCTTGTCTCTACTGGTTCCTCTGGTTCACACTGTCTATTGTCCACTTATACTGAGAGCTAGGGAGAGAGAGAGATGGAGAGAGAAAAGAGAGAGAGTCAAACCGTCACACTTGGACAGAGGCTGTTATCCCATTAGCCACCTCACCCCAGGAAATATGGATAGGAAATTATAGGAGAAGAGGAGAATAGTTCTCAATTTCCCGTGTCCTGAATGAAAAATAGACTACAATATCCTGACAGCACAAAGGATGTAATGACATTTGAAGGGTCTACCCTTTGGATTCATACAATATTTATAACACCATACAGTATGTATTTCCATTTATGAACCATATTATAGTTTGATATTGTGTCAAGTATAGACCATGTTTTATAATTGACTTACATGGGTGACTATAGTATCCTTAGGTGCTAGCTAAACAATTCAATTTAGTGGACAATTCAATTTTTGACAACCAAGTAATTCATTGGGGTTGATCTGAGCTTGGAGCTAGATAAATGAGATGGGGGGTGAAACTGGTTGAAACGGAACGCTCATTTCCTGGACAAATAGGAACAATCCTAAATAATTGGAAACCTCTTCCAATTAAGGTATTAGCTTTTTCTGTTGTCTTTGTTAAATTGACAAGTATTGCAGGGGACAGTCAGGATAATCTGGGAACAAATCAACTTCAACAACTATGGTTGGGCTTCCTGAGGATTCCTCTCATCAGTTCGTCTTGTCTCGTCAAGCCTACCAGTGTTTGTTCCGCACTCCTGTTTTTCTTTTTCCAGTCCCTGTTTTCTAGTCCTCCCGGTTCCGACCATTTCTGCCTGCCCTGACCCCGAGCCCGCCTGCCATACCACTCTGCCTGCCCTGACCTCGAGCCTGCCTTCTGTCTTGTACCTATCTGACGCTGACCTGGTTTACGAACTTCTGCCTGTCCTCGACCTGCCTCTTGCCTGCCCCTTGTCTATTTGAAATATTAGAGACTCAAACTATCTGCCTTCTGTGTCTACATCTGGGTCTCATCCTGTGTCGTTATACATACTGTTTTGCAATTTAGGTCAACAATAGCCACAACAGCACTCTGCTCTGTAGGGTAGCACCATGGTGTAGCCGGAGAATGGCTAGCTTCCGTCCCCCTTTGTGTACATTGACTTCAATACAAAACCTAGGAGGCTCATGGTTCTCACCCCTTTCCATAGACTTATACAGTAATTTCTGGAGGACATCCTCCAACCTATCAGAGCTCTTACAGCATGAACTGACATGTTTTCCACCCAATCAAAGGATCAGAGAATGAATCTAGTACTGAAAGCATACGCTACAGCTAGCTAGCACTGCATTGCATACAATGTGGTGAGTAGTTGACTCAAAGAGGGAGAAAGGCAATAGTTGAACAATTTTGAACAAATAATTAATTCAAAAATGAAGGAGGAGCGAGAGAGAGAGAGCTAGCTATAAATATATATATATTTAAAACTTTCACTTACGTAGGTAACAAATGCAGCTAGCTAGTTTAGCCTACTCAAACACCCGGCTCAAACAGAGGGATGCTATGTTAGATAGCTGGTTATGACTATCCAACACTGGAACTCTTCCATGTCAAGGTAAGCTTTTGGTTTTACTAATTTATTGCCACCGGGGCCCGCCGGTGTAACTGCTAAACTGCTTACGGACTGTACACCGTACTGCATGATTGTAGCAGGTTTACTAACGCGTTAGTTCTATTAGCTATGTTGACTATGACGTTACTTTAGCTAATATGGTGACAACGATGTAGGCTGTATGTAGCAGTTATGATATGAAAAGTTTTTTTCGCCTGGTCACAGTCAGCTAATGGGTTGTGCATTGAAGTCACAAGCAAAGGGAAAAGGTGAGAGGAGGAGAGTGTATAGATGTGAGAAGGAATACAATAAGCTGTTTGTAAGTGGCTATGAAAGTGAACTGTTTACACGTGATCAGGGGTGTATTCATTCCGCCGATTCTGTTGAAAAACATTTCTTAAACGGAAGCAAACGGAATGAAATGGGGATAAACATACCTGAATTTGTCCAATAGAAACTCTCAAAACAACTGTTGGACTAATGATTACACCCTAGATCAGCTAGATTCAGGCAGGAGTGTGCAAGGCGGTATTGAATGTGTCACTGTCTGTCACCTCAATTCTTTCTCTCGACTTCTGTGCACCTATGTTGTAAACTTTCATTCATAGGCTAGTTTGTAGCAACCTCACGATGAGTATAGGGAAAATTCGAATATCATGCAGTAGCCTAAACATATCAATTACATTGAACTGGGTGAATGGATTATGAATGACAGTCATCCAATATACTGTCACAGAAATAAGGCCATGCTCATTAAAAAAATGATCGTCCTCCCTCATCTTAAACGGCACCGACCGCCACTGATTTATATATATTTTTACCTCCTTGGTGACTATCTCAACTGTTGCTTCCTGGTTTATTTTGGGCATTCTGGGTTGTTATCAGCCGTATGTCCGTGGGTAAATTTGTAATCCAGAGACAGCTGGAAATGTCAAGGTATAGGTAAGAGTCAATAACGTTTCTGGAGGAGAGCTTTAAGCTTCAGATGACACATCTAATCCACAGCAGGAAATTCCATATATGGGCATTGTCTTCTGTATTGGAATGTGGCCTTAGAGCAGGAACTCCACAGACTTTCATCTTGGAATGCAGAAAATATCCTTTCTGTTATCCCTTGATGCTGTATGTTTAGCAGGAAAGAAGACCAAAAATATTTTTTGTTTGCCCAACATGGTATTTAGCAAGATTTTATGCAATGCAACATCTGCTATTCCATTGCATAGTAACTTGTTTTGAGTCCAGTTTTATCACTGTTTACCAAAACAATTTGCTTGACCCATATGCCTTTATGAGTTATACACAACCAGAGTCTTGACGTCTTATTTTAGAAAGGCCATTTTCTGTAGCAGTACTCAGAAATGTTTTTCTGCAGTATGTAAAAGTTATTCTCCGACTTCTCCGTATTAAGTCCTTAGTATGCTGTATCAGTGTGTGTACCATAAGCTTTATGAAATAGTCGCCTGTCACTTACTGTTTGTGAAGCCTTCCATCGCGCCTCCGAGGCATTAGGCCTGGCCTCAGAACATAAGCACATCACAGCAGGGTAATTGTGGAGTGGCCGGCCTCCACCGTTCTATATTGAATTATAATTAAATAAATTAATCAACGGGAAGTAGGTTAGGAGCAAGACCGGAGTGGCTTTGTTCACCTCCCATAATCCAACCTGGAGCACCTTCCAGACGGCCTGCGTCTCGACTCAGCTCAGGCCCTCCTCCCCCTCATTTTGATGAACATCAAATGTCAGTCCAAAATAGACGAGGGAGAGGAACTTTTTTAATAGCCAAAGATAAAAAAATTGTAGACCTCCACAAGTCTGCTTCATCCTTGGGAGCAATTTCCAAAGGCCTGAATGTACCACGTTCATCTGTACAAATAATAGTACGCAAGTATAAACACCATGGGACCACGCAGCCGTCATACCGCTCAGGAAGGAGATGCGTTCTGTCTCCTAGAGATGAACATACTTTTGTGCGAAAGTGCAAATCAATCCCAGAACAACAGCAAAGGACCTTGTGAAGATGCTGGAGGAAATATGTACAAAAGTATCTATATCCACAGTAAAACGAGTCCTATATCAACATAACCTGAAAGGCCGCTCATCAAGGAAGAAGCCACTGCTCCAAAACCGCCATAAAAAAGCCAGACTACGGTTTGCAACTGCACATGGGAACAAAGATCATACTTTTTAGAGAAATGTCCTCTGGTCTGATGAAACAAAATAGAACTGTTTGGCCATAATGACCATCGTTATGTTTATAGGAAAAAGGGGGCTGCTTGCAAGCCGAAGAACAGCATCCCAACCGTGAAGCACGGGGGTGGCAGCATCATGCTGTGGGGTTGCTTTGCTGCAGGAGGGACTGGTGCACTTCACAAAATAGATGGCATCATGAGGAAGGAAAATGATGTGGATATATTGAAGCAACATCTCAAGACATCAGTCAGGAAGTTAAAGCTTGGTCGCAAATGGGTCTTCCAAATGGACAATGACCCCAATCATACTTCCAAAGTTGTGGCAAAAAGGCTTAAGGACAACAAAGTCAAGGTATTGGAGTGGCCATCACAATGCCCTGACCTAAATTCTATAGAAAATGTGTGGGAAGAACTGATAAAGCTTGTGCGAGCAAGGAGGCCTACAAACCTGACTCAGTTACACCAGCTCTGTCAGTTCTGCCCACACATTTATTGTGGGAAGCTTGTGGAAGGCTACCCGAAACTTTTGACCGAAGTTAAACAATTTAAAGGCAATGCTACCAAATACTAATTGAGTGTATGTAAACTTCTGACCCACTGGGAATGTGATGAAATAAATAAAAGCTGAAATAAATAATTCTCTCTACCATTATTCTGACATTTCACATTCTTAAAACAAAGTGGTGATCCTAACTGACCTAAGACAGTGCATTTTTACTAGGATTAAATGTCAGGAATTGTGAAAAACTGAAATTAAATGTATTTGGCTAAGGTGTATGTAAACTTCCGACTTCAACTGTACAGACACACACGCACACACGCATGCACACACTGTACTGGGGACATCACATTACACATGTACCTTTGATTGGTCAACTCTGTGAAGTCCAACTCATCTCAAATCATCAGGCTAAGATAAAAGACTTCACAGAAACCTACTGTCTGGCATCCATATGGAAGAGAGAGAAAGAAAGGAACATAAAATAAAAAGGGGGAACACCACCACCCTTCATCATCTGTCTGTGATGTGTGGTTCACGTCAGCAATACCCTGCCTCACAGGGTGACAGACTGAGAATTAGGAAACGTATTTTCCCCTTCTGCCTTTGATGGATGTAACTGTCATACCCAGGTCGTTCTTAAATTGCAGTGGCATTTCAACGTAATTTTGTTTTTTATTGACTTCATTTTTCTTTACCAAAACGTATTGTACAATATTTCTGAACTTCTTAACAGTATTAATCAACATAAATTATAGCTTAATGAATTTTTATCATTTGTATGAATTGATTCAATTAATGATTGTGCTGCCTTTTTGTAATTGGTGGTACTCACACCTTAAATGACAATTCTGGCTTTCCAAAAGGTTTAATCAAGGAGATAAAGAGTAATGGTAATTTGAAGAAAAGTTGTGATTAGTATTTAGTTTAACTTAATCAGGTACGTGTAAAGTTGTATTGTTCAACATTTTTCTATCTGTTCTACCCTTTTTCTGTTGTAATGTCAACAATAATTGAAGATGAGTCATCAATAATGTTACAATTATGTTGATAAAAATACCGAAACATATAGAAAACAGGAATAACCTGTTCTGTTACACCACACATAATGTAACACGAATGACTTGACACATGATTCCACAAAGCAACTTCAACCATTTATTAAATCTTAAAACAGATATACAGTACAGTATATTCCATGCCATGGAATATGTTACAATTCCTCTCCCAACACTCAATTGAAATACAAAAGGCAGATTTTTGCAGTTTCCCTGCGTTGTATAGTTTCTGCTTCTCTGCTGCACTTAAGTTGGCCATAACTGAAAAGTAAGTACAATAGCATTTGGTTAAGATACTCTAACAAAACTCAATGCTTATTTGTGTTGATAGCATATTTGGAGGAACTTTGATAATAACTTATACTACCGGTCAAAAGTTTTAGAACACCTACTCATTCAAGGGTTTTTCTTTATTTGTACAATTTTCTGCATTGTAGAATAATAGTGAAGACATCAAAACGATGAAATAACACATATGGAATCATGTAGTAACCAAAAAAGTGTTAAACAAATCAAGATATATTTTATATTCAAATAGCTACCCTTTGCCTTGATGACCGCTTTGCACACTCTTGGCAATCTCTCAACCAGCTTCACCTGGAATGCTTTTCCAACAGTATTGAAGGAGTTCCCACATATGCTGAGCACTTGTTGGCTGTTTTTCCTTCCAACTCATCCCAAACCATCTCAATTTGGTTGAGGTCGGGGGATTGTGGAGTCCAGGTCATCTGATGCAGCACTCCATCACTCTCCTTCTTGTTAAAATAGCCCTTACACAGCCTGGAGGTGTGTTGGGTCATTGTCCTGTTGAAAAACAAATGATAGTCCCACTAAGCACAAACCAGATGGGATGGCGTATTACTGCAGAATGCAGTGGTAGCCATGCTGGTTAAGTGTGCCTTGAATTCTAAATAAATCACAGACAGTATCACCAGCAAAGCACCCCACACCATAACACCTCCTCCTCCATGCCTTACGGTGGGAAATACACATGTGGAGATCATCAATCCACCCACACCGCGTCTCACAAACTTCTGACCCACTGGGAATGTGATGAAATAAATAAAAGCTGAAATAAATAATTCTCTCTACCATTATTCTGACATTTCACATTCTTAAAACAAAGTGGTGATCCTAACTGACCTAAGACAGTGCATTTTTACTAGGATTAAATGTCAGGAATTGTGAAAAACTGAAATTAAATGTATTTGGCTAAGGTGTATGTAAACTTGAACCAAAAATCTCACATTTGGACTTCCACCGGTCTAATGTCCATTGCTCGTGTTTCTTGGCCCAAGCAAGTCTTTTCTTCTTATTGGTGTCCTTTAGTAGTGGTTTCTTCGCAGGAATTCGACCACGTAGGCCTGATTCACACAGTCTCCTCTGAACAGTTGATGTTGAGATGTGTCTGTAACTTGAACTCTGTAAAGCATTTATTTGGGCTGCAATATCTGAGGCTGGTAACTCTAATGAACTTATCCTCTACAGTAGAGGTAACTCTGGGTCTTCCATTCCTGTGGCGGTCCTCATGAGAGCCAGTTTCATCATAGCGGTTGATGGTTTTTGCGACTTTCAAAGTTCTTGAAATGTTCCGTATTGACTGACCTTCAAGTCTTAAAGTAATGATGGACTGTCGTTTCTCTTTGCTTATTTGAGCTGTTCTTGCCATAATATGGACTTCTGTATACCCACCGTACCTTGTCACAACACAATTGATTGGCTCAAATGCATTAAGAAGGAATTCACTTTTAAGAAGACACACCTGTTAATTGAAATGCATTCCAGGTGACTACCTCATGAAGCTGGTTTAGAGATTACCAAGCGTGTGCAAAGCTGTCATCAAGGCAAAGGGTGTCTATTTGAAGAATCTCAAATATAAAATATATTTTTATTTATTTAACACTTTTTTGGTTACTATATGATTCCATATTTGTTATTTCATAGTTTTGATGTCTTCACTATTATTCTACAATGTAGAAAATAGTAAAAATAAAGAAAAACCCTTGAATGAGTAGGTGTTCTAAAACTTTTGACTGGTAGTGTACATCAACAAAAAGCTATAGTAATTGGTGTTACATACACAGTCACTCAAACCAGAGTTCATGAATCATACAAACATCTATGAATTGTGTGATTTCATTAATTGGTTGGCTCATAATTATATTTTATTTTACAAATGTGGGACCTTGATTGTGGGGACACCATAATACCTTTATTTTGATAGCCTATTCTGTTGGTAGAAGGAAGAGCCTCATGGGTAATTGATTTAGTCTTGGGATTGGAGTGACTGCAGGTGCCATGCTCTGATAGCTCAATTATTATTTTGTCTCTCTCCCTAAAGTTGTAGCACACGTCCATTAAACCTTGAAGTCTTATTACACGGAGCAGCATTGTCCCTGGCCATCATTCATACTATCGGTCTTACACAACGAATGACAAACACCAATGACACACTTGATTTAGACACATGAAACTGCCAAATATATCTTTAAATGTGTTCATAAATGAAAAGAGTATGCAGACTCACCATATGCCCCCTGTCCCCACCACCGTCACCACCTGGAGACCTCTGATGGGTCAGATGCCAGACATGGTGCAGACAAAGGGCAACAAACTTGCTGTGCTGGAGGTGGACGAGGCGATCAACACTACCTTCGTGTGTGAGAGGTCAAGAACCGCCTGGGCACCACCAAGGACCAGGTCATCATCATGGTCCATCCAGGGACATTTTCTCATTCTCTCTGCTGCCCAGGCTGCTGTGTGGTCTACTGGTGGTGTTGAAATGCAGGCTCCACAGGGCTGGATTGAAAATTGGTGAGAGCGTGGTTCATTCTAAACGGATGATAGCTCACAAACTCCATGCAAGGATTTTCCCTGGCTAGCTAGCTAGCATGTTTGTATTCCTAGCCGGTACAATGGGTGCTATGGGCATTGCTTTTATGCACTCGGTGGACTCATCGTTGGTTGGATTGCTGCTATAAATAGCTTTGGGACTTTAGGCAAGTAAACTCAGTGAGCTAGTGTATTATGAGTGCACTGCACCTAGGTTTTATTTGTGTGATAAGTGTTGTTTACTAACTTTCAAACCGCTTGCTAGTTATGTGCTAGTGCAGATACTTTTCTTTCTCCACTGCATGGAGCTACGCTATACAGTGCATTCGGAAAGTATTCAGACCCCTTGGCTTTTTCCACATTTTGTTACGTTACAGCCTTATTCTAAAATGGATTACATTTTTTTAAATCCTCATCAGTCTACACACTATAATACGCCATAATGACAAAGTGAAAACAGTTTTTTGAAAATTTTTGCAAATGTATTAAAAACAAAAACAGAAATACCTTTGCTATGAGACTCGAAATTAAACTCAGGTGCATCCTTTCCATTGATCATCCTTAAGATGTTTCTACAATATGATTGGAGTCCACCTGTGGTAAACTCAGTTGATTGGACATGATTTGGAAAGGCATACACCTGTCTATATAAGGTCCCACAGTTGACAGTCCATGTCAGAGCAAAAACCAAGCCATGAGGTCGAGGGAATTGTCCGTAGAGCTCCGAGACAGGATTGTGTCGAGGCACAGATCTGGGGCAGGGTAGCAAAAAAATTCTGCAGCATTGAATGTCCCAGAGAACACAGTTGCCTCCATCATTCTTAAATGGAAGAAGTTTGGAACCACCAAGACTCCTCCTAGAGCTGGCCGCCCGGCCAAACTGAGCAATCGGGGGAGAAGGGCCTTGGTCAGGGAGATGACCAAGAACCCGATGGTGACTCTGACAGCGCTCCAGAGTTCCTCTGTGGAGATGGGAGAACCTTCCAGAAGGACAACTATCTCTGCAGCACTCCACCTATCAGGTCTTAATGATAGAGTGGCCAGACAGAAGCCACTTCTCAGTCAAAGGCACATGACAGCCCGCTTGGAGTTTTCCAAAAGGCAACTAAAGGACTCTCAGACCATGAAAAACAAGATTCTCTGGTCTGATGAAACCAAGATTTAACTCTTTGGCCTGAATGCCAAGCGTCACGTCTGGAGGAAACCTGGCACCATCCCTACGGTGAAGCATCGTGGTGGCAGCATCATGCTGTGGGGATATTTTTCAGGGACTGGGAGACTAGTCAGGATCGAGGGAAAGATGAACGGAGGAAAGTACAAAGAGATCCTTGATGAAAACCTGCTCCATAGCGCTCAGGACCTCGGACTGGGGCGAAGGTTCACCTTCCAACAGGACAACGACCCTAAGCACACAACCAAGACAACGCAGGAGTGGCTTCGGGACAAGTCTCTGAATTTCCTTGTGTGGCCCAGCCAGAGCCCGGACTTGAACCTGATCGAACATCTCTGGAGAGACCTGAAAATAGCTGTGCAGTGACGCTCCCCATCCAACCTGACAGAGCTTGAGAGAAGCTGCAGAGAAGAATGGGAGAAACTCCCCAAATACAGGTGTGCCAAGCTTGTAGCGTCATACCCAAGAAGATTCAAGGCTGTAATCACTGCCAAAGGTGCTTCAACAAAGTACTGAGTAAAGGGTCTGAATACTTATGTAAATGTGATATTTCAGGGTAAAAAAAACTAAAAAAAACTTTTGCTTTGTCATTATGGGGTATTGTGTGTAGATTGATGAGGGGGAAAAAACTATTTAATCCATTTTAGAATAAGGCTGTAGCGTATCAAAATGTGGAAAAAGTCAAGGGGTCTTAATACTTTCCGAATGCACTGTATATAAAAAAGTATGTGGACACCCCTTCAAATTAGTGGATTCGGCTATTTCAGCCAAACCCGTTGCTGACAGGTGTCACACCCTGGCTCTGGGACTCTATATGTTGAGCCAGGGTGTGTTCATTCTGTTGTGTTTATTTCTATGTTGGCTAGAGTGACTCCCAATCAGAGGCAACGAGTGTCAGCTGTCGTTGGTTGTCTCTGATTGGGAGCCATATTTAAACTGTCTGTTTTCCCTTTGTGTTTGTGGGTTTTTGTTCCGTGTTGGTCATTGTTACCGTGGACTTCACGAGTCGTTTCTTGTTTTGTTTATTGTGGTCTATTATCACTAAAGATAATAAAGTTGAACCATGTTCGTTCATCACGCTGCGCCTTGGTCTATTCCTTACGACGATCGTGACAGAAAAACCCACCAAGTAAGGACCAAGCAGCGTGTCCAGGAGCAGGCAGCCTGGACATGGGAGGAGATATTGGACGGGAAAGGGTCCTGGACTTGGAAGGAGATACAGGCCGGGATGGATCGGCGTCCATGGGAAGAGACGGTGGAGGCGCGCTGTAGAGAGGAGCAGCGGCGCCAAACGGGTCAACGTCGGACAGGCGAGAGGCAACCCCAGACATTTTTTAGGGGGGGGCACACGGCATGGACGACGGGGCTGACGGAGGCAGAAAAGGGGCGGATTCAGAAGGCCACCAGGTTACGGGTACACCGCCCTGTACGTCCTGTGCGGATGCCTCACACAGAGTGTGTGAGGGTAGGCATTCAGCCAGGACGGGTTGTGGCCGCTCTTCACTCCAGGTCTCCTATCCGTCTCCACAGCCCGGTTCGGCCTGTCCCTGCTCCACGCACCAAGCCTACGGGGTGCGTCGCCAGCCCAGTCCGGCCTGTCCCTGCTCCACGCACCAAGTCTACGGTGCGCGTCGCCAGCCCGGCCCGGCCTGTCCCTGCTCCACGCACCAAGTCTACGGTGCGCGTCGCCAGCCCGGCCCGGCCTGTTCCTGCCACTCGCACCAAGTCTACGGTGCGCGTCGCCAGCCCAGCCCGGCCTGTTCCTGCCACTCGCACCAAGTCTACGGTGCGCGTCGCCAGCCCGGCCCGGCCTGTTCCTGCCACTCGCACCAAGTCTACGGTGCGCGTCGCCAGCCCGGCCCGGCCTGTTCTTGCCACTCGCACTAAGCCAGGGGTGCGAGTCGTCTGCCTGGTAAGGCCCGTTCCTCCTCCACGCACCAAGCCAGGGGTGCGAGTCGTCAGCCTGGTAAGGCCCGTCCCTCCTCCACGCACCAAGCCAGGGGTGCGAGTCGTCAGCCTGGTAAGGCCCGTTCCTCCTCCACGCACCAAGCCAGGGGTGCGAGTCGTCAGCCTGGTAAGGCCCGTTCCTCCTCCACGCACCAGCCCAGGGGTGCGCGTCGTCAGCCTGGTAAGGCCCGTTCCTCCTCCACGCACTAAGCCCGGGGTGCGCGTCGTCAGTCCAGCACAACCCGTGCCTGGGCCACCGGTGCCTGGGAAGGTACCGGTCAACTGCTCCACTATGGAGCTGAAGCTAACCGCTCCTGCTAAGTCCAGTTCAGCTCCAGCCAGCGGGGCCAGACTGGACCAGGGGCGCTATGGGGGGTTTATTGGAGGGTGGGTGGCAAGGCCGGAGCCAGAACCGCCGCCGAGGAGGTATGCCCACCCAGCCCTCCCCTGTTTTGTTCAAGTTGAGGCGCGGTCGCAGTCCGCGCCTTTAGGGGGGGGTACTGTCACACCCTGGCTCTGGGACTCTATATGTTGAGCCAGGGTGTGTTCATTCTGTTGTGTTTATTTCTATGTTGGCTAGAGTGACTCCCAATCAGAGGCAACGAGTGTCAGCTGTCGTTGGTTGTCTCTGATTGGGAGCCATATTTAAACTGTCTGTTTTCCCTTTGTGTTTGTGGGTTTTTGTTCCGTGTTGGTCATTGTTACCGTGGACTTCACGAGTCGTTTCTTGTTTTGTTTATTGTGGTCTATTATCACTAAAGATAATAAAGTTGAACCATGTTCGTTCATCACGCTGCGCCTTGGTCTATTCCTTACGACGATCGTGACAACAGGTGTATAAAATTGAGCACACAGCCATACAATCTCCATAGCCAAACATTGGCAGTATAATGGCCTTACTGAAGAGCACAGTTGACTTGAAGAGCATAAGATGCCACCTTTCCAACAAGTCAGTTCGTCAAATTTCTGCCCTGCTAGAGCTGCCCCGGTCAACTGTAAGTGCTGTTATTGTGAAGTGGAAACGTCTAGGAGCAACAACGGCTCAGCCGCGAAGTAGTAGGCCACACAATCTCACATAACAGGACCGGCGAGTACTGAAGCGCGTCGTCTGTCCTCGGTTGCAACACTCACTACCGAGTTCCAAACTGCCTCTGGAAGCAACGTCAGCACAATAACTATTAATCGGGTGCTTCATAAAATGGTTTTCCATGGCCGAGCAGCCGCACACAAGTCTAAGATCACCATGCGCAATGCAAAGCGTTGGCTGGAGTGGTGTAAAGCTCGCCGCCATTGAACTCTAGAGCAGTGGAAACACGTTCTCTGATTAATCACGTTTCACCATCTGGTAGTCCGACAGATGAATCTGGGTTTGGCGGATGCCAGGAGAACGCTACATGCCCCAATGCGTAGTGCCAACTGTAAAATTTGGTGGAGGAGGAATAATGGTCTGGGGCTGTTTTTCAAGGTTCGGGCTAGGCCCTTTAGTTCCAGTGAAGGGACATCTTAATGCTACAGCATACAATGACATTCTAGACGATTCTGTGCTTCCAACTTTGTGGCAACAGTTAGGGGAAGGCCCTTTCCTGTTTCAGCATGACAATGCCCCCGTGCACAAAGCGAGGTCCATACAGAAATGGTTAGTCGAGATCGGTGTGGAAGAACTTGACTGGCCTGCACGGAGTCCTGACATTAACCCCATTGAACACCTTTGGGATGAATAGGAACACCAGGTGCGAGCCAGGCCTATACATCCAACATCAGTGCCCAACCTCACTAATGCCCTTGTGGCTGAATAGAAGCAAGTCCATGATCTTGGAATGAGATGTTCGAGCAGGTGTCCACATACTTTTGGTCATGTAGAGTATATTGGAAATTGTAGTGATAATGGACTAACTGGATTATACATCACATTGTGATATTGGATTACAACATACTGAGTGGAATATAGCTACATTTCATGAACGTTACTGGGATTGGAATGGATTAAGTGAAATATACGGCAGGTCTATTGGATTAACCGTGAACAGGCTGAGTGGATTGTACGCAGAGGAGTCTTCAACTGCACGGCGGTACGCAATGAGAGTTTCACACATTGGGCTCTGCATTTCCAAGTCTGCTGTGAGACATCAGGTATGGACAAAGCCCAGTTGGCTAATGTTCTGCCCTCTCTATTGGTGGGGGCTGCTTTCATCTATTGGGATGGACTCACAGTTCATGTTAAAAATGAGTATGACAACACAGTTACTCATATGCAATCAGTGTTTGGACAGCAACATGAAATCCGGGAATTTCAATCTTCCCTAAATGCCAGGCCCCGCCAGGGTAATGAACCACTTGAGGTTTATGCACCAGAGCTGCGTTGCCTTGTACACACTGCTTTCCCAGAATATGGCGAGGCTGCCATTACAGGGGAAATATTGAGGGAGTTCATTGCGGGTCTGGACCCTGTAATGCAAGCAAAACTGTATGAGCACGGGGTCGCCACCATAGCACATGGTCTTAAAGTTGCTAGCCAGTGTGAAAGAGCACGCTCAACCTTCCTTGCCCTCTCCCCCTCCCCAGTCCAGGCTCCAATATGCTCTCTCTCTCAAAGTGGACAAATTACAGTCAATTGTTGCATCCTTAACACATAACGCTCAGTCTCCTGCCCAATACAGGTGTGCCAAGCTTGTAGCGTCATACCCAAGAAGACTCAAGGCTGTAATCGCTGCAAAAGGTACTTCAACAAAGTACTGAGTAAAGGGTCTGAATACTTATGTAAATGTGATACATACATTTGCAACATTTTCTAAAAACCTGTCTTTGCTTTGTCATTATTGGGTATTGTGTGTAGATTGATGAGGGAAAAAAACAATTGATCAATTTTAGAATAAGGCTGTAACGTAACAAAATGTGGAAAAGTCAAGTGTTCTGAATACTTTGATATGCACTATATGACTGGACCATCAAACACAGAGATGGAAAGAAACATGGGAATCCAGGCATACTCTCATGGTGCCCGTGTGACACCTGCCAGACCCAACCGGACACGCCCACAAAACACGCCCACAAAACACCCACAGTGCAGATTAACTCTATCCTTGACCTCACACAAACATTGTCTGTTGACATCCCTCAGTGTCAGAAAGATGACACCACTCTGGCTACAGTCAGGGAGTGGTTGATCAGGGGAGATGTCCACAAACGTGGCCATTGAGAATCCTGTGGAGACTATTTTAAAAGCTGTCCCTACATAAGGACATGGTCTGCCGACGTTCATATGACAGCTCAAGTGAGCCCTTCCTGCAGATTGTTGTCCCAGACTCAGTTCTCCCTCAGGTGTTACAGTATGTACATGGACACCCCTCAGTGGGTCACCTAGGTTATAAAAAGACACTGGCCAGAGCAAGAGAACAGTTTTACTGGCCCTTCATGGCTGGGGATATAAAAAAGGACTGTCAAGAGTATATAGCATGTCAGTCAAGAGCAATGCCAGTGCCCAGAAATCTAGCCCCCCACCAGAACGTCCCCGACACTCGCCCCTTCCAAAAACTGTCCGCATACATAACTGAGCTCCCTATAACATGTTCAGGGCATAGGTATATTCTAGTCATCCAAAACTATTTCACTAAGTTAGGGGGAGTGAGGGGGAGTGACGAGCTCTGCAGCAGAGTCTCACAACTCAATCGCTGGTTGAAAACTGTTTTCAAAAGATAGAATTTGTAGATAATTGGCCCTCTTTCTGGGACTCACCCACAAACAGGACTAAGCCTGGTCTGCTGAGGAGTGACGGACTCCATTCTAGCTAGAGGGGTGCTCTCATCTTATCTATCAACATAGACAGGGCTCTAACTCCTCTAGCTTCACAATGAAATAGGGTGCAGGCCAGGCAGCAGGCTGTTAGCCAGACTGCCATTTTAGTGGCGTCTGCCACTAGCACAGTCAGGGTAGTCATTTCAGCTATCCCCATTGAGACCGTCTCTGTGCCTCAATCTAGGTTGAGCAAAACTTAACATGGCGGTGTTTGCCTTAGCAATCTCACTCCATTCCTCAAATTATCGAAAGAGATTGTGATATCTCACATTTTAAAATAGGGCTACTAAATGTTAGATCCCTCACTTCCAAGGCAGTCATAGTCAATGAACTAATCACTGATCATAATCTTGATGTGATTGGCCTGACTGAAACATGGCTCAAGCCTGATGAATTTACTGTGTTAAATGAGGCCTCTCCTCCTGGTTACACTTGTGACCATATCCCCCGCACATCCCGCAAAGGCGGAGGTGTTGCTAACATTTACGACAGCAAATGTCAATTTACCCCCCCAAAAAAGACTGCATTTTCGTATTTTGAGTTTCTAGTCATGAAATCTATGCAGCCTACTCAATCACTTTTTATAGCTACTGTTTACAGGCCTCCTGGGCTGTATACAGCGTTCCTCACTGAGTTCCCTGATTTCCTATTGGACCTTGTAGTCATGGCAGATAATATTCACATTTTTGGTGACTTTAATATTCACATGGAAAAGTCCACAGACCCACTCCAAAAGGCTTTCGAAGCCATCATCGACTCAGTGGGTTTTGTCCAACATGTCTCCGGACCTACTCAATGTCACAGTCATACCCTGGATCTAGTTTTGTCCCGTGGAATAAATATTGTGGATCTAAATAAGATGGACCACCATCTTATTACGTTTGCAATCGCAACAAAAAATCTGCTCAGACCCCAACCAAGGATCATCAAAAGCCGTGCTATAAATTCTCGGACAACCCAAAGATTCCTAGATGCCCTTCCAGACTCCCTCCACCTACCCAACGACGTCGGAGTACAAAAATCGATTAACCACCTAACTGAGGATCTAAATTAACCTTGCGTAATACCCTAGATGTAGTCGCACCCCTAAAAACAAAAAGCATTTGTCACAAGAAATGTGCTCCCTGGTATACAGAAAATACCCGAGCCCTGAAGCAAGCTTCCAGAAAATTGGAACGGAAATGGCGCTCCACCAAACTGGAAGTCTTCTGACTAGCTTGGAAAGACAGTACCGTGCAATATCGAAGAGCCCTCACTGCTGCTCGATCATCCAATTTTTCCAACCTAATTGAGGAGAATAAGAACAATACAACATTTATTTTTGATACTGTCGCAAAGTAACTAAAAAGCAGTATTCAACAAGAGAGGATGGCTTTCACTTCAGCACTTCTTCGATGAAAAGATCATGATCATTAGAAAGCAAATTACAGACTTCTCTTTGAACCTGCGTATTTCTCCAAAGCTCAGTTGTCCTGAGTCTGCACAGAACTGCCAGGACCTAGAATCAATGGAGACACTCAAGTTTTTTAATCCTGTATCTCTTGACACATTCATGAAAATAGTAATGCCTCTAAACTCTCAAGCTGCATACTGGACCCTATTCCAACTAAACTACTGAAAGAGCTACTTCCTGTGCGTGGCCCTCCTATGTTGAACATAATAAATGGCTCCCTATCCACCAGATGTGTACCAAACTCACTAAAAGTGGCAATAATAAAGCCTCTCTTGAAAAAGCCAAACCTTGACCCGGAAAATGTAAAGAGAACTATTGGCCTATATCGAATCTCCCATTCCTCTCAACATTTTTAGAAAAAGCTGTTGTGCAGCAACTCACTGCCTTCCTGAAGACAAATAATGTATACCAAATGCTTCAGTCTATTAGGTTGGGTGGGGGACTCAGGTGCAGAGACGGACACACGGACAAAGAGAGTGAATTAGGATGTAGTTTATTCAACGTGTTTTGGCAGAGAGAAGCAGTTCTGGGTGGAGTAGCTTCAGGCCGGGGTAGGAGCTGAGTGGGGTAGAGAGCCAGTAGTCCTGAGAGCTGGATGACGAGGATATCAGGCAACAGAGGAGCAGGTTGCGGCGTGGGAATGGCAGGCAGGCAGGCAGCAGGAACAGACGGGATCTGGTCGAAGGAGAGACAGGTTACAAACGTGGCAGGAACAACAATAATACTGAGAGAGTACAACTAAACTGAGAGTGCTGTACGGGCCAAGTTACCACAGGTAGTGTAGGAACGAACTGGCGCTGGAGAGGTGTCCAGCCCGGGTAGATAACTGCTGCTTGATTGGTGACAATGAGCTGCAGCTTGATGTAACTGATCTTGTGAGAGAATGGCCACGCCCCCTGACCTAGATCCTCTGACTGGGCTGCACAGCAGGGGGAGACAGACACAAACAACACACACAGGGGAAAAAAGGAAATGGAAAACCAGCAGGAACAGGACCAACAGTGCCGGACCGTAACAGTACCCCCCCCTCAACGGGCGCCACCCGGCGACCCACCCGGCTTGTCAGGGTGGTCCCTATGGAAGTCAGCCACTAGCTGCGGATCCAGTATAAATCGTCGGGGAATCCAGGACCTCTCCTCGGGACCGTATCCCTCCCAGTCCACCAGGTACTGAAGCCCTCTACCACGCCTCCGGACGTCCAGCAGTCTCCGCACCGTGTAGGCTGGATGGTCGTCAATAATGCGCGGTGGCGGAGGGGGATCCACAGGCGGACACAAAGGGCTGGAGGAGACCAGCTTCAGCTGGGACACGTGAAATGTAGGATGGACTCTCATGGCCTGGGGAAGCTTCAACCGAACAGCCGAAGGGTTGATGATGGATTCGATCTCGAAAGGACCCAAATACCGGGGCGACAGCTTACGGGAGTCAGTGCGCAGGGGGATGTTGCTGGAGGAGAGCCAGACTCGCTGACCAGGCTGGAACTGTGGAGCGACTACCCTGTGCCTGTCCGCCACCCTCTTATTACGCTCTGCTGTCCGTAGAAGGGCCTCACGGGTGTCCACCCACACCTTGCGGCAGCGACGAAGGTTATCCTGAACTGACGGGACGGCTAACTCCCTTTCCTGAGACGGGAACAATGGCGGTTGGTACCCCAAAGCCGCCTCAAATGGTGAGAGGCCGGTGGCAGATGAGGTGAGGGAATTGTGGGCATATTCGACCCACGGGAGATGTTTGGCCCAGGTGGACGGGTTCTGGGATGTCACACAGCGTAGAGCAGCCTCCAGGTCCTGATTGGTCCTCTCAGTCTGGCCATTGGACTGGGGATGGAAACCTGATGAGAGACTGACAGAGGCACCCAGAGCCGAACAAAACTCCTTCCATACCCGAGAAATGAACTGTGGACCTCTATCGGACACTATGTCCACAGGTATTCCATGGGGACGGAATACATGTAGGACAAAGAGGTCGGCTGTCTCACTGGCAGATGGTAATTTTGGTAATGCAACAAAATGGGCAGATTTAGAGAATCTGTCCACGATGGTGAGTATGGTGTCATTACCCTCAGACATAGGAAGTCCAGTGACGAAGTCCAAGCCCACGTGAGACCAAGGACGACTCGGGACTGGGAGAGGCCGCAGCAGGCCCGAAGGAGCCCTGTGGGAAGCCTTATTTTGGGCACAGATGGAACAGGCCGCCACGTACTCCCGGACGTCAGCCTCGGCGGATGGCCACCAAAAGTGCCTCTTCAGTAGCGATAGTGTACGTTTCATACCAGGGTGGCAGGAGAAGCGTGAGGTGTGGATCCAGTTGAGCACTTGCGGCCGCACGGCTGCGGGAACATAGAGAAGGTCGGGGGGGCCATCGGCCGGTCCAGGTTCCAACTCTTGTGCCGATCGGACGAGGGACTCGATTTCCCAATGAACAGCCGCCACCAAACAGGAAGCGGGCAGAACAGATTCAGGATTGCTGGAGTCTTCATTGTCTGTAAACTGGCGAGAGAGAGCATCAGGCTTGACATTACGTGTGCCAGGACGATATGTTAAAATAAACTTGAACCTGCTGAAGAACAGAGCCCATCTGGCCTGACGGGAGTTCAGCCTCTTGGACGACTGGATGTAAGCCAGGTTCTTGTGGTCTGTCCAGACTATGAAGGGTTGCTCTGCTCCGTCTAGCCAGTGCCTCCATTCCTCCAACGCCAACTTGACAGCAAGCAACTCCCGGTTACCCACGTCGTAGTTCTTCTCAGCAGGGGTCAATCTCCTGGAGAAAAAAGCCACAGGATGGAGCTTCTGGTCCGTGGGGGAACGTTGTGATAGGACAGCCCCCACCCACGAATCAGAGGCGTCCACTTCCACAATAAACTGCAAACTAGTGTCTGGATGAATAAGAACAGGTGAGGTGGTGAACAGTTCCTTCAATGTACTCACGGCTGACTCGGCCTCAGGCGTCCACAGGAATGGCACCTTAGGGGAGGTGAGCTTGGTCAGGGGGGCAACCACTCGGCTGAAACCCCTGATGAAGCGGCGGTAGAAGTTGGCGAAGCCCAGGAAGCGTTGTAGCTGCTTCCGAGACGTGGGTGTGGGCCACTCCACAACCGCTCTGATCTTGTCAGGGTCTGGTGACACTTGTCCCCGCTCGATAATAAAGCCCAAAAAGGGGACGGACTGCCGGTGGAACTCACATTTTTCTGCTTTCACATACAGTTTGTTTTCCATGAGGCGTTGGAGAACCAGACGGACGTGGGAGACGTGTTCATCCTGTGACTTAGAGAATATAAGAATGTCATCCAAATAGACAAACACAAAACGGTGTAGAAAATCCCTCAACACATCGTTAACCATGGCCTGAAACACTGCTGGGGCGTTAGTGAGACCGAATGGCATGACTAGGTATTCAAAGTGTCCGAGAGGGGTATTGAACCCAGTCTTCCATTCGTCTCCCTGCCTGATCCTAACGAGGTGGTAAGCGTTCCGTAGATCGAGTTTGGTAAACACAGTGGCACCATGAAGGGAGTCAAATGCTGAGTTGATGAGAGGCAGGGGGTATGTATTTCTGACTGTGATGTTATTTAGTCCTCTGTAGTCAATGCAGGGGCGTAATGTTTTGTCCTTCTTCTCTACAAAAAAGAACCCAGCACCAACAGCGGACGATGAGGGACGAATGATGCCAGAGGTTAGGGAGTCGCCTATGTAGGTTTCCATAGCTTCTCTCTCAGGACGGGACAGATTGAAAAGCCGACTGGACGGCAAAGGGGCTCCAGGAA
Source organism: Coregonus lavaretus (assembly GCF_964263955.1). Lineage (NCBI taxonomy): Eukaryota > Metazoa > Chordata > Actinopteri > Salmoniformes > Salmonidae > Coregonus > Coregonus lavaretus. The sequence goes on along the minus strand of NC_140012.1, from coordinate 22,191,003 downwards.
GTAACTCAATAGCGCAATCGTATGGCCTATGAGGTGGTAATGAAAGTGCCTTGGACTTACTGAATACCTCGGCCAGGTCCAGGTACTCCTCAGGGACTGAAGAGAGGTCTGGAGTTTTGACAGGGGAATCAGGGGAGCCGACCGAGGGCGGAATAGCCGACCCAAGGCAAACAGAATGGCAGTGAGTGCTCCAACTGTGTATTTTGTGGTTTTGCCAATCAATATGGGGGTTGTGAAGGCTAAGCCAGGGGAAACCGAGGATAAGGGGGGAGGCCGAGGAGGAGACTACTTTAAACTGGATGGTTTCTTTGTGATTGCCGGACAGCATGAGAGAAACGGGGACAGTTTGGTGGGTGATGTTGGCAAACTGATGGCCGTCAATAGCGGTTACTGTTATAGGCTTAGGCAGGGGCTTAACAGGGATCTCAGCCTGAGTGACCAGGTTAGCGTCAATGAAACTATCCTCAGCACCAGAGTCGATGAGAGCAGCTAGTGGGAGAGATAGATTCCTGAACTGGACTGTAACTGGGATCACTAGACGGGGTGTTGTGGGCATTGAGTCAGGTATAGCACTCGCAAGTACGCCCACTTTTACCTGCGAGCTTGGTCTTTTGGGCGAACCGGACAGTTAACCAGGAAATGAGTGCGGTCCCCACAGTACATGCACTCACCAGCCCGTATGCGCCGTTCCTTTTCGACATGGGACAGACGAGCACGGCCCAGCTGCATGGGCTCGTCTAGTTCCGTGGAGGGATCCGCTGAGGTGTGTGGGCGGTGTCCGAGTGGTGGTGTAGCTCGGGCTGCAGAAAGCGAGGGAGCCCCGTTAGAGGTGTGGACCCGACCGCCCCTCTCCTGTCTCCTCTCCCGTAGCCTGTTGTCTATTCGTGTAGCAAGGGAAACGAGAACATGAAGGTTAGCAGGCTCATCACGAACAGCTAGTTCATTCTTAATCGTGTCACTTAGACCGTTAACAAACGCTCCCTGAAGAGCTTCGTCGTTCCACTTGGAATCGGCTGCCAAGGTCCAAAATTCAATGGCGTATTCAGCCACGCTACCCGTGCCCTGTCGTAGCTTCAATAGTCTCTTTGTGGCGGTCCCGGCATGGTCCGGGTGATCAAACACAACTTTCAATTGAGAGGAAAAATCGTCAAACGACAGGCTGGCAATCTGCTGAGTAGAACAAGCCGCTTCTGCCCAAATCAAAGCTTTGCCCCTCATTAACCCCAGTGCGTAATGTACCTTGGAGGATTCCGTGGAGAAAGACAGGGGCTTCTGTTGGAACACCAAGCGGCACTGAAGCAGGAAACCACGGCATTTGTTCAGGTCCCCGGTGAAAGGTTCGGGTGCGGTTGTAGGGGGTTCCCGAAGGGCAGGAGCGGAAGCCGAGCCTGGAGCCACTGTAGGAGGAACAGGCGGAGGAGAAGCAGAGGGAGGAAGGGTAGTGAGTGTTACCAGGTTAGCTACCTGAGAGGTGAGATGAGATACTTGATCCAACAACTGCTGGTTGTTATCCAATAGAGTCCGGATGAGTTGGTCGTGTTGTCCCAATAGCATTCCCTGTGAATGGAGGGCGTGTTGTACGCCATCACCCGTTGTTTCATGTGGCATCTCTGCTGAGTCCATGTTTGGCCAGTTCGTTCTATTAGGTTGGGTGGGGGACTCAGGTGCAGAGACGGACACACGGACAAAGAGAGTGAATTAGGATGTAGTTTATTCAACGTGTTTTGGCAGAGAGAAGCAGTTCTGGGTGGAGTAGCTTCAGGCCGGGGTAGGAGCTGAGTGGGGTAGAGAGCCAGTAGTCCTGAGAGCTGGATGACGAGGATATCAGGCAACAGAGGAGCAGGTTGCGGCGTGGGAATGGCAGGCAGGCAGCAGGAACAGACGGGATCTGGTCGAAGGAGAGACAGGTTACAAACGTGGCAGGAACAACAATAATACTGAGAGAGTACAACTAAACTGAGAGTGCTGTACGGGCCAAGTTACCACAGGTAGTGTAGGAACGAACTGGCGCTGGAGAGGTGTCCAGCCCGGGTAGATAACTGCTGCTTGATTGGTGACAATGAGCTGCAGCTTGATGTAACTGATCTTGTGAGAGAATGGCCACGCCCCCTGACCTAGATCCTCTGACTGGGCTGCACAGCAGGGGGAGACAGACACAAACAACACACACAGGGGAAAAAAGGAAAAGGAAAACCAGCAGGAACAGGACCAACAGTGCCGGACCGTAACACAGTCTGCTTTTAGACCCCATCATAACACTGAGACTTCACTCGTGAAGGTGGTAAATTACCTTTTAATGGCGTCAGACCAAGGCTCTGCATCTGTCCTCGTGCTCCTAGACCTTAGTGCTGCTTTTGACACCATCAATCACCACATTCTTTTGGAGAGATTAGAAACCCTAATTGGTCTATATGGACAAGTTCTTGCCTGGTTTAGATCTTAAATGTCGGAAAGATATCTGTTCATCTCTGTGGATGGTTTGTCCTCTGACAAATCAATTGTACGTTTCGGCGTTCCCCAAGGTTCCGCTTTAGGACCACTATTGTTTTCACTATATATTCTACCTCTTGGTGATGTCATTCGGAAACACGATGTCAACTTTCACTGCTATGTGGACGACACACAGTTGTACATTTCGATGAAACATGGTGAAGCCCCAAAATTGCCTACCCTGGAAGCCTGTGTTTCAGACATTCAGTGGATGGCGGCAAATGTTTTACTTTTAAACTCAGACAAAACAGAGAAAAAAGAGATCTGGTGTTGGATCTGACAATTAATCTTGATAATAATAATAATAATAATAATAATAATAATAATATGCCATTTAGCAGACGCTTTTATCCAAAGCGACTTACAGTCATGCGTGCATAAATTTTCTTTTTGTGTATGGGTGGTCCCGGGGAACGAACCCACTACCTTAGCGTTACAAGCGCCGTGCTCTACCAGCTGAGCTACAGAGATGGTTGTACTGTCGTCTCAAATAAAACTGTGAAGGACCTCGCCGTTACTCTGGACCCTGATCTCTCTTTTGACGAGCATCTTCGTAACATTGCAAAAATCAGAAACTTTTTGTCCACAAATGATGCAGAAAAGCTAATCCATGCTTTTGTTACTTCTAAATTAGACTACTGCAATGCTCTACTCTCCAACTCAGTTAGTGCTAAACACAGCTGCTAGAATCTTGATCATATTACTCCAGTGCTAGCCTCTCTACACTGGCTTCCTGTTAAGGCTAGGACTGATTTCAAGGTTTTACTGCTAACCTACAAAGCATTACATGGGCTTGCTTATACCTATCTCTCCAATTTGGTCCTGCCGTACACAAATACACGTACGCTATGGTCACAAGACGCAGGACTCCTTATTGTCCGTCTAATGTTTAAGCAAACAGCTGTAGGCAGGGCTTTCTCCTATAGAGCTCACTTTTTATGGAATGGTCTGCCTATCCATGTGAGAGACCCAGACTCATTCTTGACCTTTAAGTCTTTACTGAAGACTCATCTCTTCAGTAGGTCCTATGATTGAGTGTAGTCTGGCCCAGGGGTGCAAAGTTGAATGGCAAGGCACTGGAGTGACGAACCGCCCTTGCTGTCTCTGCCTGGCCGGCTCCCCTCTTTCCACTGGGATTCTCTGCCTCTGACCCTATTACGGGGGCTGAGTCACTGGCTTACTAGTGCTCTTCCATGCCGTCGCTAGGAAGGGTGCGTCACTTGAGTGGGTTGAGTCACAGACGTGATCTTCCTGTCCGGTGTTGCGCCCCCTCGGGCTCGTGCGGTGGAAGAGATCTTTGTGGGGTATACTCAGCCTTGTCTCAGGGTAGTAATCTGGTGGTCTGTTGATATCCCTCTAGTGGTGTGGGGGCTGTGCTTTGGCAAAGTAGGTTGGGTTATAGCCTGCCTGGTTGGCCCTGTCCGGGGGTATTGTCGGATGGGGCCACAGTGTCCCCCGACCCACCCCTGTCTCAGCCTCCAGTATCTATGCTGCAATAGTCTATGTGCCGGGGGGCTAGGGTCAGACTGTTATATATGGTGTTTTTCTCCTGTCTTATCTGGTGTCCTGTGTGAATTTAAGTATGCTCCCTCTAATTATCTCTCTCTCCCTCTTTCCCTCCCAGAGGACCTGAGCCCTAGCATCATTCCTCAGGACTACCTGGCCTGATGACTCCTGGCTTTCCCCAGTCCACCTGGTCGTGCTGCTGATCCAGTTTCAACTGTTCTGCCTGCGGCTATGGAACCCTGACCTGTTCACCGGACGTGCTACCTTGTCCCGGACCTACTGTTTTCGACTCTCTCTCTCTATCGCACCTTCTGTCTCAACCTCTAAATGCTCGGCTATGAAAAGCCAACTGACATTTACTCCTGAGGTACTGACCTGTACCACCCTCTACAACCACTGTGATTATTATTTAACCCTGCTGGTCATCTATGAACGTTTGAACATCTTGAAGAACAATCTGGCCTTAATGGCCATGTACTCTTATAATCTCCACCTAGCACAGCCAGAAGAGGACTGGTCACCCTTCAGAGCCTGGTTCCTCTCTAGGTTTCTTCCTAGGTTACTGCCTTTCTAGGGAGTTTTTCCTAGCCACCGTGCTTCTACAGTGAGGGAAAAAAGTATTTGATCCCCTGCTGATTTTGTACGTTTGCCCACTGACAAAGAAATGATCAGTCTATAATGTTAATGGTAGGTTTATTTGAACAGTGAGAGACAGAATAACAACAAAAAAATCCAGAAAAACGCATGTCAAAAATGTTATAAATTGATTTGCATTTTAATGAGGAAAATAAGTATTTGACCCCTCTCAATCAGAAAGATGTCTGGCTCCCAGGTGTCTTTTATACAGGTAACGAGCTGAGATTAGGAGCACACTCTTAAAGGAAGCAATCAATCAATCAGATTCCAAACTCTCCACCATGGCCAAGACCAAAGAGCTTTCCAAGGATGTCAGGGACAAGATTGTAGACCTACACAAGGCTGGAATGGGCTACAAGACCATCGCCAAGCAGCTTGAGATGACAACAGTTGGTGAGATTATTCGCAAATGGAAGAAACACAAAATAACTGTCAATCTCCCTCAGCCTGGGGCTCCATGCAAGATCTCACCTCGTGGATTTGCAATGATCATGAAAACGGTGAGGAATCAGCCCAGAACTACACGGGAGGATCTTGTCAATGATCTCAAGGCAGCTGGGACCATAGTCCCCAAGAAAACAATTGGTAACACACTATGCCGTGAAGGACTGAAATCCTGCAGCGCCCGCAAGGTCCCCCTGCTCAAGAAAGCATGTAGCAGGCTTCTGTCTATAACATGAACTGTTCAGTATGTGTTGACAGTCCTTTCTACCAAGCCATTTTTGAAAGATATAACGTTAGCCATCGAGAACTACAAAAGTTTTGCAACTTTTCTCAACAACATTGATGCCCTAAATTTAGCAGGCGCTATCGACAGATAATAATAATAATATAATATAAAAAAGTGGAAAAAGTGATGAGCTACTTTCTGCACACTCCACGGTCAGTGTGAACCGGAGTGACTTGACACAAAGCTGGCCAAAAACGGAGTTAAATGGTTCCAGTCTGCCGTGAAGCGTTCACCCATGTATACGGGTAAGAGTCTAGCTACATTTTCCTGATATACATTTCAAATTTTGTCAGAAAGTCATTTTTATTGCAAGTTGAAGCATACTTTTAGTTAGCTAGCAAACGTTAGCTTGCTGACTGGCTAGCTAATGTTACGTGTATGATCTGTGTAGTAATATTATTCAAATCAGAAATCCATTTGCATTGCTAGTTATAGCCTAATGTTAGCTAGCTAACATTGAACCTAGTTTGGTAGCTTTAGCTACCTGCAGATTCATACTACAGCTATGACAATGTTTGTATTGATAGTAGTATGAGTTGGGATTATGCCGGTTCATTGTTTAGCTAGCTAGCTACCTAGCTAGCTACATGTCTAAACAAAAGACTCCACTTCGGCCGGATTATTACATGACCCATCAAATTAGCCAGGTGTGTCTGGGGGTGATAACGGCCATCTATTGTATTTCATGAACATGTGTACATGTCTAGACAATAGTGACCCATCCACTTAGCTAGATGTGGCTGGGGGGTGGTTATAGCATTTCCTTCACATGACCCATCAATTTAGACAAGTGTGTCGGGTAAGCATCATCTAATAATGATAAAATATTTTTATCTGGACACTTTCTGTTTTTGATATTGCTACTATGCAAGTAACCACTTCACTGTACCATTTACACCTTCTGTATCCTGTGCATGTGACAAATAAACTTTAATTTGATATAGTGTGTGTTTACCACATGGCCTCACATGTGAATCCTGAAAGAGATGGGTGGGGCTAAGGCTTAAGAGGGTGTTAATGTTGCTGAATGGGTGTAGACAAAGAAGAGCTCTCCAGTAGGTGTACCAAAACATTCAAGGGACATTTTCTCAAAAGTGGGGTTACAAGTTTATCAACTTTCAAAGCAGAATTACTTTCCCATTGTTCCTCAACTGCAGTGTATGATATACCATTTTCTATCTCTGAGTCTCTACTTTTATCCAATGTAAAAAACACAATTTCAAATGTTGCTACATAAGACCAAATCGAGGCGGTCGGTCACATATTTCAGTCTTCTGTGATGTATACAGGGGCGCCCCTGGATGTATATAAAGTGTAATGTTGGGATTTCAACTCTATATCTGGCATGGTACAGGTGTCTTCTTTTTTGTAAGCCCATAACCATGTGTGTGAGGTGTATACTTTTGTTTCAAAGTAGATTTGTTTAAGACGATCAAGAAACACTCTGTGTGACCCTGATTTAGCCCACTGCAATAAAAGGTTACGCTTCCAAGACTCATCACGGAAGATGGGGATGATGATGGCCTGCTTTGTTTTCCAAACAACAAAGAAGCAGGTGTCCCTCTGTGTTAGGTGGTTTTTATTTTAGACAGGTCCAACCCTCCTCCCGAATACAGAGCTCCCTGTTCTTTACTGCCTCCAGAATGGTGAGATTCCTCTCCCGGTATGGACACTTCACCTCCACAACCGTAGTTGTTCCCACCAGACCGTCGGGAGAGGCCCCCAAGATCCCCGACTTGGTTAGCCATAACCTCCATCTTTGTGGCAGACTCAAACTCCTTTGTCCCCTCACGCACATTGGACACTCCCCACTGCACTTCCAGCAAGCCGTCCAGAGACTGTTGTCCGAGTACTCTGTTCAAGAGGGTTGGGGTGACACGCTTTGCCCTCAGCACAACACAAAAGTTACTAGCAGTCTACTGCTTCGGAAGGCGTGCCAACTGGGGTTTTCAAACTGTTCCTCTGTTGCTCATCTGTCATCTGCATACCCCTCTGGATGGCGGAGTGCCCCTGATGCGCCATATGTGCCACAATGTTCTAAAAAAACAAGGACAGGAGAGGTTCATGCTGCTGTTCTGGCTCAAATGTGAGGAGCCAGGATAATCCAGTGAACCTTCGGTGGAATCTATCTTTAAACCACTGATGATCATCTGCTCTGATTTCGAAAGGGGATTATATGTCCCCACCGGTGGGAACAGCTCCTGTGCTGATTTGACCTGTTTGGTGGATGCAGGCTTCCTCCCTTGGAAAAAGTCACTTCTGGTCTTGGCTGTATCAAAGTGGCCTGTTTTTAAGGAATCTCAGCAGAAAAGGTGGGTAAACCATATTCACCAAAATAAAAGGTGGGTAAACTAAGTTTACGTTGGGTTCATCCTCCACTACATCACTGTGTCCCATGGGTGCACAATCACAGCTCGTTGGTGCCCTATGACTGATTATATGTCACTAAGCATTCTTTGCTTGCTAACTTATCCAGCTAACGTTAGCTACACTCACCAACAGCCAATAGGTCTTGTCTTTCATACTGGCCCTGATCGAACAGGTAAGCTGACCATCGCACAAACTGCACTGCTCCAGAAATGCCCTGACATTACGTGGTTCTCTCCCCTCTGAACACGTCGAGCTTCGTCCTTAAAATAGGACCTGAGGTGACTAATGGACACAGTAGACATATCTGTTAATGTTTGTGATATTGCAAGTATGTTACACTGGTAGCAATGTCTGAGAAAAACGAGCGGGATGTGAGCTAGCTGGGCTCACGTGCAGTAGGATAATTCAAGAGACAGATTTGTAGTTTTTTATGCCCAGATATCAGGAGCTGTCGGAGAAAGTTTGCAAAAAAAAATCATAGACTGAAATGAATACATCAGATGACAAATAGTTAAGGAGTGCGAACCGATATAGAATCCCGAAATACGGTGTAACTGGATCCCCCCAAAAAAGAATGGTGAAGTCACTTCCAGACAAGGTAGACTCCTCCTCCTCACCACTCTATTCTATTGGTTGAAGGAAGTGCCTCATGGGTAATTGAGTTAGTCTTGGGATTGGAGTGACTGCAGGTGCCATGCTCTGATAGCTCGATTATTATTTTGTCTCTCTCCCTAAAGTTGTAGCACACGTCCATTAAACCTTGAAGTCTTATAACACGGAGCAGCATTGTCCCTGGCCATCATTCATACTATCGGTCTTACACAACGAATTAGAAACACCAATCACACACTTGATTTAGACACATGAAACTGCCAAATATATCTTTAAATGTGTTCATATATGAAAAGAGTGTGCAGACTCACCTTGTGCCCCCTGTCCCCACCACCGTCACCACCTGGAGACCTCTGATGGGTCAGATGCCAGACATGGTGCAGACAAAGGGCAACAAACTGGCTGTGCTGGAGGTGGACGAGGCGATCAACACTACCTTCGTGTGTGAGAGGTCAAGAACCGCCTGGGCACCACCAAGGACCAGGTCATCATCATGGTCCATCCAGGGACAGTTTCTCCTTCTCTCTGCTGCCCAGACTGCTGTGTGGTCTACTGGTGGTGTTGAAATGCAGGCTCCACAGGGCTGGATTGAAGGCTCCTCAAGATATGTCCTTGGAAAGACCAGATCATGTTTATGAAATTGTTGCACTGTAAGCTGACCAACAATTTTTATGATTTTAATGTATTTTCCATTGCCTTGTAATTGATATATGATAGTTTACTGAGCTCGATGTCATTCAACAAATTATTGTTTTTATATTCCTTTTCAGAAAAGTAATGCTTTTGTATGAGTTTTCTGTGTGAAAATGTCTCATATATTCAGTAAAATAAAACATGTCTAAATAAAAATGAATCCATAAATACAGTAAGAAAGCTTCTCCTTTATTTTTCTTGAGATCAAACCACTCGTAAGTCTACTAGTTACCCACATAACTAGTGTGATGCAGTTTGTGATGCAGTTTCTTTTGATGCAGTGGGCAAAAACTGGTTGAATCAACATTGTTTCCACGTCATAAAAAAAAAAAAATTCGATGACGTTGAATCAAAGTGGACAATGGATTGGATTTTCAAAAAGTTATCAACGTAAGGGAATTTCGTCTTTTTTTCACCCAACTTTTAACCTAAATCCAATGACATGATGGCATTTTTTTATTATTTCATGTTGAATTCAAGTTAGTTGACAACTCAACCAAATGTAAATCAAAACTATAGAAATGACGTCTGTGACCAGTGGGTAGGCCACAGTATGTAGGTGGTTGGATACACAATGCTCATGTATCAAACTGGGTTAAAGCATTCAATACATTTTTACTTATTCCATTCAACTGTGTCAGAAATATTCTGTTTTTCAGCTTTAGCACATCAACCCACTGTGAAGAAAAATCCTATTTTTTATTTTTATGTCTATTGTTTGAATTTGGCTGTGGTAACTATTCTTTTAAGCAGCAGGGGAGGGCCCCATGGACTCGTGGAGAATCGCTTGTGCCGGTTCAAACATCCAGCTTTAAGAGCAAGCGTCAGAAGCAGCATTGGAAATTCCAACACAAATCGAATGGTCTCCGAGCGTTTCTAATGATCTCTTGCCGTGCTTCCACAGAGCTCAGAGCTGACAGCTGCTGGGGAGACAGTTATAACTTAAGTTCTTATTCAAGTCTGAGGCTTTCTCCACCAAAAATGTGAAGCCCAGAGTACAAGGTGTAGGCCTAAATTGGAGTATCTGTTTTGGCTGTGTCTCAAATGACACCCTATTCCCCTATGTAGTGCACTATTTTGGTAGAGGAGACTCAATTCTATCAGTAATACACAGAAGACTTCTTTGTCTGCTTCTGCTTAAAGGTAAACAGTAGATTGACTTAAGCCTGGTTCTCCTGAGAGAGGAGTGTGTGTTGATAGTCCCTCTGGTCTAAGTATCTGAGGAGGAGCGGTTAGCATGCTAATGAAAGTACTTGATGTAGAAGCATGGAAACAATCAACCACCAAACACTCCACCATAATCTCCTGAAAATCACATGACAGCCCACAGAAGTTCAGTATATTCATCAGTGTCTGTCTGTGTGTGTGTGAGTGTGTGTGTGTGTGTGTTTGTGTACGTGTGTGTGCATTATCTTCTCTCTACTTTATTTGTGTATTGTGTCAGAGTGAGGGTAATCTACACATTTTATGAGGTCTAAAAGAGGTCTAATGGAGTGATACAATCAGTTCTGGACACTTAGAAAAGCAATTCACAATGTGACACTCACTGTGTCTTGCAAAATCACAACATTAAATGTTACGATCTGATTTCGTAACATTTAATGTTGGGGCGGCGCACAATTGGCCCAGCGTCGTCCAGGGTAGGGGAGGGAATGGCCGGCAGGGGATGTAGCTCAGTTGGTAGAGCATGGCGTTTGCAACGCCAGGGTTGTGGGTTCGATAAAATAATGTATGCGCTAACTGTAAGTCGCTCTGGATAAGAGCGTCTGCTAAATGACGTAAATGTAAATGTAAATGTAATTTCGCAAGACACATTGTCACAGTATGTGTAACAGTACTTGTTATATTCTACCCAAAAGCTTTATGTGTGTGGAGTATTTCTCCTTGGTGTGTCCAGAGAGCTTCTATCTGCAGTTTCTACCTGGGTGTAGCCTGTATGAGTATTTCAGATCAGATTAACGGTCTCCATTTAGCGCCCTGGGGTAGAAAACCACTGACGTCCATCCATCTCCATGCCGCCGACACCTCTAAATCCCCCAGAATGCAGCATACTAGCTGATGTTTGATTAGACCCCTGTAGCGCTCCCCTCAGGGGAGTGTCAGTCCAACATGAGGAATTACCCAGTATTTATCTGTTAGGGCCTGGAGAGGAATGCTGGTGGTTGGCTGGAAGGTGACATTATAACGATGTCTGGAGAATGTTTTTCACTGTTTGATGTGTGTCATGTCCTTGATCTGGGGAATGATGGGAAATCAATAGTGAACTCATCTAATCTGGGGAGAAATATGCTCTCAGTCCCAGTAGATCTGTCACAATGTTCCTATCGCTTGGAACAGAACAGTTACACACATCACATCAGTCTAGCTGGGCCACTGGAGAAGTGCTAGGGTGTACCCCATAAATGGCACCCTATTACAAAGTGCAGGGTTTGTTAAACTATGGGTTGGACCCAAAGTGGGTCCTGGGCATGTGAGAAGTAGGTTGCGAGTTATGATCTACAGTGGGGGAAAAAAGTATTTAGTCAGCCACCAATTGTGCAAGTTCTCCCACTTAAAAAGATGAGAGAGGCCTGTAATTTATCATAGGTAAACGTCAACTATGACAGACAAAATGAGAAAAAATTTTTTGGGGGAATTAATGAATTTATTTGCTAATTATGGTGGAAAATAAGTCTTTGGTCAATAACAAAAGTTTCTCAATACTTTGTTATATACCCTTTGTTGGCAATGACACAGGTCAAACGTTTTCTGTAAGTCTTCACAAGGTTTTCACACACTGTTGCTGGTATTTTGGCCCATTCCTCCATGCAGATCTCCTCTAGAGCAGTGATGTTTTGGGGCTGTCGCTGGGCAACACAGACTTTCAACTCCCTCCAAAGATTTTCTATGGGGTTGTGATCTGGAGACTGGCTAGGCCACTCCAGGACCTTGAAATGCTTCTTACGAAGCCACTCCTTCGTTGCCCGGGCGGTGTGTTTGGGATCATTGTCATGCTGAAAGACCCAGCCACGTTTCATCTTCAATGCCCTTGCTGATGGAAGGAGGTTTTCACTCAAAATCTCACGATACATGGCCCCATTCATTCTTTCCTTAACACGGATCAGTCGTCCTGGTCCCTTTGCAGAAAAACAGCCCCAAAGCATGATGTTTCCACCCCCATGCTTCACAGTAGGTATGGTGTTCTTTGGATGCAACTCAGCATTCTTTGTCCTCCAAACACGACGAGTTGAGTTTTTACCAAAAGTTGTATTTTGGTTTCATCTGACCATATGACATTCTCCCAATCCTCTTCTGGATCATCCAAATGCACTCTAGCAAACTTCAGACGGGCCTGGACATGTACTGGCTTAAGCAGGGGGACACGTCTGGCACTGCAGGATTTGAGTCCCTGGCGGCGTAGTGTGTTACTGATGGTAGGCTTTGTTACTTTGGTCCCAGCTCTCTGCAGGTCATTCACTAGGTCCCCCTGTGTGGTTCTGGGATTTTTGCTCACCGTTCTTGTGATCATTTTGACCCCACGGGGTGAGATCTTGCGTGGAGCCCCAGATCGAGGGAGATTATCAGTGGTCTTGTATGTCTTCCATTTCCTAATAATTGCTCCCACAGTTGATTTCTTCAAACCAAGCTGCTTACCTATTGCAGATTCAGTCTTCCCAGCCTGGTGCAGGTCTACAATTTTGTTTCTGGTGTCCTTTGACAGCTCTTTGGTCTTGGCCATAGTGGAGTTTGGAGTGTGACTGTTTGAGGTTGTGGACAGGTGTGTTTTATACTGATAACAAGTTCAAACAGGTGCCATTAATACATGTAACGAGTGGAGGACAGAGGAGCCTCTTAAAGAAGAAGTTACAGGTCTGTGAGAGCCAGAAATCTTGCTTGTTTGTAGGTGACCAAATACTTATTTTCCACTATAATTTGCAAATACATTTATTAAAAATCCTACAATGTGATTTTCGGAAGAAAAAAAATCTTAATTTGTCTGTCATAGTTGACGTGTACCTATGATGAAAATTACAGGCCTCTCTCATCTTTTTAAGTGGGAGAACTTGCACAATTGGTGGCTGACTAAATACTTTTTTTTCCCACTGTACATCTATAATAACACACGATTTCTTCTTCATTTGGGTCTTCAGAGGACGATCAATTTCTCATTAGGGTCTCTCGAGCTGAAAAAGTTAAAGTTTAAGTTTACTTTTTACCATAGAAGTGCACTATATAGGGAATAGAGTGCCATATGGGACTTAGCACTAGTGTGCAACATGCATTACGAAGACTTCTACTGTACAATGTGTTCTTGCAGTACAGACTGAAGTGGTCCACATATTGATATTTCAATACTTCTTGATTGACTTTTTAGATCGCATTATAGTGATATAGGACAGATATGAGGACATACACATCATGTATTAGGCTATCGAATGATAATAAGACAGTGAATCAGCGCTGGATGGAGAGTGAGGCAAATCATTGTTTGTTTGTTTGTTTCTGTATCTGATATTGTCATGGAAATTATCCCTCTACAAAGTTCTTCCAGAGTTTTTGTAGAATCAAGATAGACTTTATTACACAACGCAACAAATCCGAGTGGGTCTGCAGAGCAACTGAATTCCCAACATTTGGCCCTCAGTTTATATACAGTTCTATTCGTGCACGTTTTACATACTTTTTAGCCTAATCCCTCCCTGTTTAGTTCCTTCCACCATTGTCCTCAAATCTCCATCCTTTGACCGCTCCGCCCACTCTCTTAATTTATGACTTCTCCTCCTCCTATGAATTCAGATTTGGAAACAATAGTGGCTGGACCAAGCTTTCTCATGCAAAAAATAACAGAGCCATCTGTAATCAGTAAGGAGAAGCCTTGAGATTAGGAAGTGCACACTCCTGCAGCCTGTCCCAGTTCACCAGTTTCAGAGATAGGCCCCCTCTACACACAAACAGCCACCCTCCCTGGAACTTGAGCCACTATGGTTTCTTCTTGTGACTATGTGTATGTGGCTATGTGTATCGGGTCAGCCTATGTGTATCAGGTCATAGCGCACAAACAAGTGATAATGTTAGTTCCGTTGCTACTCCTATCTCTACACAGCTGCACCCTTGGAAGATAGTAAAAGACAGGATGAACTGAAAGACCTGTGGTCATTCTGAGGCTCTTTGTTTTAACCGTGTGACCGGGTTACATTGAAGCAATGAGAAACAATACAAGTCTATACAGATCTATCTGTTCCTGAAGTTTATCTCCATCCCATGTCCTTGACTACATACCCAGACCAGCTGCAGGGAGCAAGAGGGAACCATCCTTTCTCAGAAGCACAGCATTTGCACTAATGAAATGTCTCTACCATTGTTAAATTGGTTCTTAATCCATAGGCACATAGGGGATATAGGCATTTCATTCTACAACATGCATAATTCATATAATTGGTTTGTTATGTTGTCGGCCCTTAAGTGAGACAGAGTAGTTAACCAAACATTTCCAACAATATCTTGGTTGATCCATAGTCTTCGTCAGTGATCTGAATGTCAAACCACAAATAATTATGTTAACGTTTTCCCAATCTATTTTTCTAGACCTCCATTCCTCATAATGCCATGGCATGGAAGAGAGACATCTAATTCCTGACCAAAACATCAAACTAGTAACTAGAGTGTAATGAAGCACAGAGAATTCATCTGATGTGTGTGTTGAACAGTCCAACTCCGGTGTGGACTGGCAGTGTGTTCCAATCAGCCAGGAGGATAGGACAGTTCTGGGCAGACTCAAGACTAAAATCCCTATCCTCTCTCAGATGCATTCATAAAGCCCCAATGCTCTCAGCCAGTGTGTTTGATATGTATGCCACCTCCACACACAATGATGCACGCACACACAACTACACTCACTCACACACACACACACACACACACAAAAACACCACACACACACACAGCACGCACGCACGCACGCACGCACGCACACACACACACACACACACACACACACACACACACACACACACACACACACACACACACACACACACACACACACACACACACACACACACTTTGATATGTATGCCACCTCTTCTAATGCACCTTGACACTGTGTGGGCGAACAGCACAGTCCCTGTCACTCTGTCCCCCAACAATGCTTCCATCTTTATGCAAATCCTCAGGCCTGACACTCAGAGGACTCCCAAGAGACCGCCACCCACACACACATACACATACACATACACATACACATACACATACACATACACACTCACACACACACGCACACACACACACACACACACACACACACACACACGTCATTTGCCAGTCCTTCATTCTCACCTATGCTCCGGCATGATAGAGTACTACTATGATAGAGTATTGCTCTGTCTTTTAACCCTGAGCCCTTTCTTGTACAACCCATTTACACGACAAGAAATAAATAACCATTCAAATCTATTGAACCTGCTTCTTCCTATCTCGTACTGACACAATATTGAATTTGTTTGTGTATGGATCGGAGGCTCGGAGCGTTGTTAAATGGGATACCAGAAGTATTATAAAAAGGGTTGGCTGGTATGCCCTCACCCGTCTGAGTGGTCGGCTGTGAATGCCCTCTAGAATACCCGCTAGAACAATTATGCTGACTGTGATTTGGGTTCTGACCCTCCACAGGATGTCCGGTAAGAACAATGCTGATGATTCTCTTTTCAGGGTTTTTATTTCCTTTTCCTCTTCACCAACACACATTAAGCACACACACTTAGGTCATATAACATGAATCTTGACTGAGAGTGAATCTTGGTGGAATAGTACTTGTGTTAATCCAAATTAATTGTGGTTCTATAAGGCAAAAACATGCACAACATAACAGTATCAGTAATCAGTGTCGAAATTATGCAAAATAGACAGGCTATATAAACATGAATGAATAAGCATAATATTACACAGCTATAAACAGGGCTATAAACTTAGCATTAACCTAAAGATTAAGCTCTTGTCGGAGAGAGAGAAACCAATTACTGACATGATGACCACACAGCTCGCGTTACGTGCGCGAGCATTGCAAAATAAATGTACACATACATGATATTCAATCATTTCATCCAAACTGCTGGCGAGCGTCAACGAGCATCTGCGTAGCCAGACGCTAACACGCTGACTAGACAGGGCGCGCGCGTGTGTCCATCCACACCAGACCCGATCAGGACACGCAGATTGAAATAGGAGAGATTACTAGAAACTAACTAGGTTTACCCTTTTATCTGTGGATTAATTGTCAGAGTAGATGACCTTGTGCATTTCAGGTAAAATAACAACCCAATGTTTATATCCCAGGACAAAGTAGCTAGCAACAGCAAGCTAGCTAGCTAAATGTCCATGAATGTTTCATGCATTTAGACCTGTCCCCAAATTAATATAGGTTGTTCAGAGTTCGTTTTGATATTTCAACCTGTGCGTCTGGTGTGGATGGACAAAATCAACATGCACACGGATGCACGCACGTGCCCGGTCTAGTCAGCATGTGAGACTGACAAGATAAAGGTTTATGGCACTCTCCCTCACTGGCCTGTTGTGAGAGCCTGCAGTGCTGAGGTCTTATCTGATCTGCTCGTAAATTACTCTGCGCATGTTTGAGCTCCAAGACCCATCTGGGAGGGTTCTAGAAGCTCGCCCATGGCAGTGCAAATACCACTTCAACGAAGGTCAATATGGAAAGTGCTACAGTATCATCAAATAAAATCAAACGTGTTTAGAAGATGTTATTGTGTGTGTAGTGAAATGCTTGCGCTTCTAGCTCCGACAGTGCAGTAATATCTAACAATTTCACAATGTATATACCCAACACACACAAATCTAAGTAAGGTATGGAATTAAGAATATATACATACAGTTGAAGTCGGAAGTTTACATACACTTAGGTTGAAACTTGTTTTCAACCACTCCACACATTTCTTGTTAACAAACGATGGTTTTGGCAAGTCGGTTAGGACATCTACTTTGTGCATGACACAAGTAATTTTTCCAACAATTGTTTACAGACAGATTATTTCACTTATAATTCACTGTATCACAATTCCAGTGGGTCAGAAGTTTACATACACTAAGTTGACTATGCCTTTAAACAGCTTGGAAAATTCCAGAAAATGATGTCATGGCTTTAGAAGCTTCTGATAGGCTAATTGACATAATTTGAATCAATTGGAGGTGTACCTGTGGATGTATTTCAAGGCCTACCTTCAAACTCAGTGCCTCTTTGCTTGACATCATGGGAAAATCTAAATAAATCAGCCAAGACCTCAGAAAAAGAATTGTAGACCTCCACAAGTCTGGTTCATCCTTGGGAGCAATTTCCAAACGCCTGAAGGTACCACATTCATCTGTACAAACAATAGTACGCAAGTATAAACACCATCGGACCACGCAGCCGTTATACCGCTCAAGAAGGAGACGCGTTCTGTTTCGTGCGAAAAGTGCAAATCAATCCCAGAACAACAGCAAAGGACCTTGTGAAGATGCTGGAGGAAACAGGTACAAAAGTTTCTGTACCACAGTAAAATGAGTCCTATATCGACATAACCTGAAAGGCCAGCAAGCAAGGAAGAAGCCACTGCTCCAAAACATCATTAAAAAAGCCAGACTACGGTATGCAACTGCACATGGGGACAAAGATAATTATTTTTGGAGAAATGTCCTCTGGTCTGATGAAACAAAAATAGAACTGTTTGGCCATAATGACCATCGTTATGTTTGGAGGAAAAAGGGGGTGCCTTGCAAGTCGAAGAACACCATCCCAACCGTGAAGCACGGGGGTGGCAGCATCATGCTGTGGGGGTGCTTTGCTTCAGGAGGAACTGGTGCACTTCACAAAATAGATGGCATCATGAGGAAAGAAAATGATGCGGATATATTGAAGCAACATCTCAAGACATCAGTCAGGAAGTTAAAGCTTGGTCGCAAATGGGTCTTCCAAATGGACAATGACCCCAAGCATACTTCCAAAGTTGTGGCAAAATGGCTTAAGGACAACAAAGTCAAGGTATTGGAGTGGCCATCACAAAGCCCTGACTTCAATCCTATAGAACATTTGGGGGCAGAACAGTAAAAGCGTGTGCGAGCAAGGAGGCCTACAAACCTGACTCAGTTACACCAGCTCTGTCAGGAGGAATAGGCCAAAATTCACCCAACTTATTGTGGGAAGCTTGTGGAAGGCTACCCGAAACGTTTGACCCAAGTTAAACAATTTAAAGGCAATGCTACCAAATACTCATTGATTGTATGTAAACTTCTGACCCTCTGGGAATGTGATGAAAGAAAGAAAAGCTGAAATAAATAATTCTCTCTACTATTATTCTGACATTTCACATTCTTAAAATAAAGTGGTGATCCTAACTGACCTAAAACAGGGAATCTTTACTGGGATGAAATATCAGGAATTGTGAAAAACTTACTTTAAATGTATTTGGCTAAGGTGTATGTAAACTTTTGACTTCAACTGTATATGGACAAGCAATGACAGAGCGGCATGGACTAAGATACAGTAGAATATTATAGAATACAGTATGTACATATGAAATGAATAATGCAAGATATGCAAACATTATTAAAATGACTAGTGTTGTCACACCCTGGCTCTGGGACTCTATATGTTGAGCCAGGGTGTGGATATTCTATAGGTTGTATTTCTGTGTTGGCCAGAGTGGTTCCCAATCAGAGGCAACGAGTGTCAGCTGTGGTTGGTTGTCTCTGATTGGGAGCCATATTTATAGAGGCTATTTGCCCACAAATGTTGTGGGATCTTGTTTCTAGTCTGTTTGTGTTAGACCGTGAACTGTCACGTTATCGTTTTGTTGTTTTTGATCGTGTCTCTAAATAAAGAGTATGTTTGCCTGCAACGCTGCGCCTTGGTCCTCCTCTCTTCCCGACGAGCGTGACAGAAGATCCCACCAAACCAGGACCAAGCAGCGTGTCCAGGAACACACGCAGGAGGTAACGCTGGTGGATGTCCTCCTCGGCTGGGGGCAGATTACGAAGGAGGAGGCCGTCCGGTACCGGAAGGCGATGAAGGGGGAGACCCAGGCAGGAGTGGAGAAGCGGCGTCAACCGGGCCGGACAGGCGAGAGGCACCCCCAATAATTTTTTAGGGGGGGCACACGGCATGGGCGACTGGGCAGCAGGAGGCTGCCACAGGGCGAATTGGGAGATTAGGAGAGGAGGCCACCGGGTGTTGGGGGCCAGAAGGCAGGTTGGCGGAGCCTGGATGGAGAGCAGAGCCAACTCCCCGTACTCAGGCATGGCAGCATGAGACTGGGCAGGTTCCGCGGTATGCGGAGCTGCGCACTGTGCCACCTGTACTGACCTCGCCTTCTGGATGATAGCGGGGTGAACAGAAAGTGGCTCTGGTGGTTGATGTACTTGATGATCTTTTTGGCCTTCCTGTGACATCGGGTGCTGTAGGTGTCCTGGAGGGCGGGTAGTTTTCCCCCGGTAATGCGTTCGGCAGACCGCACCACCCTCTGGAGAGCCCTGCGGTTGCGGGCGGTGCAGTTGCCGTACCAGGCGGTGATACAGCCCGACATGATTCTCTCAATTGTTCATCTGTAAAAGTTTGTGAGGGTTTTAGGTGCCAATTCAAATTTCTTCAGCCTCATGTCTAGTGGGTGGACCATTTCAGTTTGTCAGTGATGTGTACGCCAAGGAACTTGAAGCTTTCCACCTTCTCCACTACGGTCCCGTCAATGTGGATAGGGGGGTGCACCCTCTACTGTTGCCTGAAGTCCACGATCATCTCCTTTGTTTTGTTGACGTTGAGTGAGAGGTTATTTTCCTGGCACCACACTCCCAGAGCCCTCACCTCCTCCCTGTAGGCTGTCTCGTCATTGTTGGTAATCAATGCTACTACTGTTGTGTCGTCTTCAAACTTGATGATTGAGTTGGAGGCGTGCTTGGCCACGCAGACATGGGTGAACAGGGAGTACAGGAGGGGGCTGAGCACGCACCCTTGTGGGGCCCCAGTGTTGAGGATCAGCGAAGTGGAGATGTTGTTTCCTACCTTCACCACCAGGGGGTGATCCGTCAGGAAGTCCAGGACCCAGTTGCACAGGGCGGGGTTCAGACCCAGGGCCACAAGCTTAATGAAGAGCTTGGAGGGTACTATGGTGTTGAATGCTGAGCTATAGTCAATGAACAGCATTCTTACATAGGTATTCCTCTTGTCCAGATGGGATAGGGCAGTGTGCAGTGTGATGGCGATTGCATCGTCTGTGGATCTATTGGGGCGGTAAGCAAATTGAAGTGGGTCTAGGGTGACAGGTAAGGTGGAGGTGATATGATCCTTGACTAGTCTCTCAAAGCACTTCATGATGACAGTGGTGAGTGCTACGGGGCGATAGTCATTTAGTTCAGTTACCTTTGCTTTCTTAGGTACAGGAACAATGGTGCCCATCTTGAAGCATGTGGGGAGAGATTGAATATGTCCTTAAACACACCAGCCAGCTGGTCTGCGCATGCTCTGAGGACGCGGCTAGTGATGCCGTCTGGGCCGGCAGCCTTGCGGTGGTTAACATGCTTAAATGTCTCACTCACGTCAGCCACGGAGAAGGAGAGCCCACAGTACTTGGTAGTGGGCCGCGTCAGTGGCACTGTATTATCCTCAAAGAGGGCGAAGAAGGTGTTTAGCTTGTCTGGAAGCAAGACGTCGGTGTCAGCGACGTGGCTGGTTTTCCTTTTGTAGTACGTGATTGTCTGTAGACGCTGCCACATACGTCTCGTGTCTGAGCCGTTGAATTGCATTTTGTCTCTATACTGATGTTTTGCCAGTTTAATTGCCTTGGGGCGTGAGTAGCTACACTGTTTGTATTCTGCCATATTCACAGTCACCTTGCCATGGTTAAATGCGGGGGTTCGCGCTTTCATTTTTGCGCCAATGCTGCCATCTATCCACGGTTTCTTGTTAGGGTAGGTTTTAATAGTCACAGTGGGCACAACATCTCCTATTCACTTCGGCAGCCTAGTTAAAATCCCCGGCTACAATAAATGCAGCCTCAGGATATGTGGTTTCCAGTTTGCATAAAGCCCAGTGAAGTTCTTTGAGGGCCGTCGTGGTATCAGGAAAGTTGTATTCCTGGTCATAATGCTGGTGAGTTCCCGCGGCTCTGATATCCAATAGTTTTTCCCGGGTGTATGTAATGATACAAAACACTTTCTGAGCTAATTATTAAAGAATAATACATTAAAAAAAACAAAATACCGCAAAGTTTCCTAAGAGCTAGTTGCGAGGCCGCCATCTTTGTCGGTGCCAGAGGTTAATGTGCGCATATGAAAACTATGTTTACCAATAAAACAATGACACCTATGGCAACAGGCACAATGCTACATATTATGAACAATATGCCAAGCAGTATTGGCAACTCCAACATGAAAGAATAGTAATAGCGGTACAATAGAACATATGGCTGCAAATGTATAAAAGTTACTAGAAACCCAATAAACCCCTGTGCAACTTAAATACATAATAATAATATAATATAATAATGATGGCGCCGGAGGAGATGGCTGCCGTTTTACGGGCTCCTAACCAACTGTGCTATTTTGTTTGTTTTTTCGCATTGTGTATAACTTCTTTTGTAAATAAAGTTGCTGCTACCGTCTCTTATGACCGAAAAGAGCTTCTGGACATCAGAACAGCGACTACTCATTAAATATTTTTTCTTTATTGAGTCCGACGCGAAGGATATACTGCTCTCCGGAAACCACGCCCAAATCCCCATCATTTGCGTGAAGAAAAGGCGGCGATACAGAAGGAGAAGGTTGGAATGCTTTGTTAGGATTCGTAGGCGAGTGAGTAAATCGCCATTACCATCGGTTCTATTGCCCAACGTGCAATCAATGGAAAACAAACTCGATGATATACTGTCGAAACTATCTTACCAACGGGACATTAAAAACATGTAATATCTTATGTTTCACCGGAGTCGTGGCTGAACGACAGCACGGATAATATAGAGCTGGCTGGGTTTTCCGTGCATCGGCAGGACAGAGCAGCTACGTCTGGTAAGACGAAGGGCGGTGGTGTGTGGTTGAGTACCTCATGATAAGCTGTAGACCACACTATCTACCAAGAGATTTCTCATCTATATTATTCGTAGCCATCTATTTACCACCACAAACCGATGCTGGCACTAAGACCACACACAACGAGCTGTATAAGGCCATAAGCAAACAAGAAAATGCTCATCAAGAAGGGGCGCTCCTAGTGGCCAGGGACTTTAATGAAGGCAAACTTAAATCCGTTTTACCTCATTTCTAACAGCATATTGTCAGTAATGCTGTAGGTGGGTGTAGTGGTGGAATCAAGCGCAGGACACCGAAGTATAGTCCAAAAGACTTTAGTGAAATTCCAACAAGGAAAAATAGAACAAACTCGCCCGAAGGCGAAACTACGCACGTAGGCGACAAAACAAAAGGCGCACTACACAGGTGCGTAAAACGCTCCAACACAGTGGAGTAAAGCTCAACCGAGCGAATAAGTAATTCCTACAAGCAAACACACGACAGAAATAAATCAATCACACACAACACTAGACAAACACAACGAGAAACTTATAGGACACTAATTACACTAAACGATAACAGGTGTCACAACAAACAGACAAAAGCAAACGAACATAGAAACATGCAACGGTGGCAGCTAGTATTCCGGAGACAACGAACGCCAAAGCCTGCCCGAACAAGGAAGAGAGGCAGCCTCGGCCGAAACCGTGACAGTACCCCCCCCCTTGACGCGCGGCTCCAGACGTGCGCCGACTCCGGCCTCGGGGACGACCAGGAGGACGCGGAGCAGGGTGCGTCGGGTGCCCACGATGGAATTCCGTCAGGAGAGACGGGTCCAAAATGTCTCTCCTCGGCACCCTGCACCGTTCCTCCGGACCGTACCCCTCCCACTCCACTAGATATTGGAGACCCCCCATCCGACGTCTCGAATCCAAGGTGGACCTCACGGAGTACGCCGGTGCCCCCTCAATGTCCAATGGGGGCGGAGGAGTCTCCCTGATCTCACTTTCTTGGAGTGGGCCAGCTACCACCGGCCTGAGAAGAGACACATGGAACGAGGGGTTAATACTTTTATATTCAACAGGTAGTTGTAATTTGTAACACACCTCGTTCAACCTTCTCAGGACTTTAAATGGCCCTACAAACCGCCGACCCAGTTTCCGACAGGGCAGGCGGAGGGGCAGGTTTCTGGTAGAGAGCCAGACTCGATCACCAGGTGCGTACACCGGTCCCTCACTGCGGTGGAGATCGGCGCTCGCCTTATGACGACGGAGGGCCCGCTGCAGGTGGACGTGTGCAGCGTTCCATGTCTCCTCCGAGCGCCGCGCCCACTCATCCACCGCAGGAGCCTCGATCTGGCTCTGCTGCCAAGGTGCCAGAACCGGCTGGTAACCTAACACACATTGAAAAGGGGTTAGGTTAGTGGAGGAATGGCGTAGGGAATTCTGGGCCATCTCGGCCCAGGGAACGTACCTTGCCCACTCCTCCGGCCGGTCCTGGCAGTATGTTCTAAGAAACCTACTCACATCCTGGTTCATGCGTTCCACCTGCCAATTACTCTCCGGGTGGTAACCCGAGGTGAGGCTCACCGAGACCCCCAACCGCTCCATAAAGGCTCTCCAGACCCTGGAGGTAAATTGGGGACCTCGATCAGACACAATATCCTCGGGTACCCCGTAGTGCCGGAACACATGGGTGAATAGTGCTTCGGCAGTTTGCAGGGCAGTAGGAAGGCCCGGCATGGGGAGCAAACGACAGGCCTTAGAAAACCGGTCCACAACGACCAGTATAGTGGTATTCCCCTGTGAAGGAGGAAGGTCAGTAAGGAAATCCACCGAGAGGTGAGACCATGGTCGTTGTGGAACGGGCAGGGGTAGTAACTTACCCCTAGGCAGATGTCTAGGCGCCTTACATTGGGCGCACACCGAGCAGGAGGAAACATAAACCCTCACATCCCTTGCCAACGTGGGCCACCAGTACTTGGCACTAAGACAGTGCACTGTCCGGCCGATACCAGGGTGTCCAGAGGAGGGTGACGTGTGAGCCCAATAGATCAATCGATCCCGAACCTCGAGCGGAACGTACTTCCGACCCTCCGGGCATTGCGGTGGACTAGGGTCGGTGCGTAACGCCCGCTCGAGCTCAGCATCGACCTCCCACACTACCGGTGCCACCAGACACGACTCCGGCAGTATGGGAGTGGGCTCCACGGACCTCTCCTCCGTGTCATACCGCCGAGACAGTGCATCTGCCTTACCGTTCTGTGACCCAGGGATGTACGTGATCTCAAATGTAAACCGGGTCAAAAACATATTCCATCTTGCCTGGCGAGGGTGCAGCCTCCTCGCTGCCCGGATGTACTCCAGGTTACGGTGGTCCGTCAAAATGAGGAAAGGGTGTTGAGCCCCCTCAAGCCAGTGCCTCCACACCTTTAGGGCCTGTACCACGGCTAACAGCTCCCTGTCCCCTACGTCATAGTTTCGCTCCGCCGGACTGAGCTTCTTGGAATAAAAAGCACAGGGGCGGAGTTTAGGTGGCGCGCCTGACCGTTGTGAAAGCACGGCTCCTATACCGGCCTCTGAAGCGTCCACCTCTACCTGAAATGGCAAAGAGGGATCCGGATGTACCTGAAATGGCAAAGAGGGATCCGGATGCGCCAGCACCGGGGCCGAGGTAAACAGGTCCTTCAGCCTCCCAAACGCCCTGTCCGCCTCGGCAGACCACTGCAGACGCACTGGACCCCCCTTCAAAAGAGACGTGATGGGAGCTGCCACCTGTCCAAAACCCCGGATAAACCTCCGGTAGTAATTCGCAAACCCCAAAAACTGCTGCACCTCCTTCACAGTGGTTGGTGTTTGCCAATTACGCACGGCTGACACCCGGTCTACCTCCATCTTCACCCCTGAGGCAGACAACTGATACCCCAAAAAGGAGACCGACTCCTGGAAAAACAGACACTTCTCTGCCTTCACATACAGGTCGTGCTCCACCAGCCTCCGCAACACTCTGCGCACCAGGGCCACATGCTCGACTCGGGTAGGCGAGTACACGAGAATGTCATCTATGTACACAACCACCCCCTGCCCCTGCATGTCCCTGAAGATCTCATCCACGAATGATTGGAAAACTGACGGAGCGTTCATCAACCCGTATGGCATGACAAGATACTCGTAATGGCCCGAGGTGGTACTAAAGGCTGTCTTCCATTCATCGCCCTCCCTGATGCGCACCAAGTTGTACGCGCTCCTGAGATCTAATTTAGTGAAGAAACGCGCCCCATGCAATGACTCAGTCATGGTAACCCACCATCCTTTTTCTTCACAAAAAAGAAACTCGAGGACGCAGGGGAAGTGGAAGGCCGTATGTATCCTTGTCTCAGAGATTCGTCTATGTAAGTCTCCATAGCTTTCTTCTCCTCCTGAGACAGAGGATACACATGGCTCCGTGGGAGCGCAGCTCCTGCCTAGGGGTCTATCGCACAATCTCCCTGCCTATGGGGCGGCAACTGCGTCGCCCTCGACTTACTAAACGCAATAGCCAAATCCCCATACTCAGGGGGAACGTGCAATGCGGGCACCTGGTTTGGACTCTCCACCGAGGTAGCCCCTACGGAAACGCCCAAACATCGACCCACACACTGGGCAGACCACTCCATCAGAGCCCTCTCCTGCCACGAAATAGATGGGTAATGGGTACTCAACCAGGGCATGCCCAGCACCACCGGATACGCAGGCGAGTCGATCAGAAATAGCTGAATCATCTCCTGATGACCCCCCTGCGCACACATCCTAAGTGGCGCAGTGACCTCACTGATCAAGCCCGCACCCAACGGACGGCTATCTAGGGCATGAACGGGGAAAGGGACATCAACAGGGAGAAGGGGAATCCCTAAGGCTAAACAAAACTTCTTATCAACAAAATTCCCAGCTGCGCCTGAATCTACCAGCGCCTTATGCTGGGAATGAGGTGCTACCTGTGGAAAACGCACAGGTATACAGAAATGTGCAACAGAGAGCTCTGGGTGAGTGGGGCGCCTACTCACCTGGAAGGACTCCCCAGTGCGGGACCTGTCGTCCTCTCCCCTAGGAGGCCATCCCCAGCACCTAGCCGTGGTGTGTCCTCCCCGACCACAGTTGGTGCAGGAGATGGACCCCTCGTAAGCCGACCCCTCCTCTCTCTAGCGCCAGCGCCCCCGAGCTCCATGGGGCACGGCTCGGAGGCGCTGGAGGGTGAAATGGACGGACCCCCCTCGGAACGTCCGCGGGTAGCTAGCAGATTATCCAGCCTGATGGACATGTCGACCAACTGGTCGAACGAGAGGCTGGTGTCCCTTCAGGCCAGCTCCCTACGGACGTCCTCGCGTAGACTACATCTGTAGTGATCGATGAGAGCCCGCTCATTCCACCCTGCATCCGCCGCTAGAGTACGGAATTCTAAGGCGAACTCCTGGGCACTCCTCTTCCCCTGCCGGAGGAAGACCAGACGCTCCCCCGCCGCTTTCCCCTCCGGGGGATGGTCAAACACCGCCCTGAAGCGGCGGGAGAACTCGTCGTAGGTGATGGTGTTCGCGTCGATCCTCCTCCACTCTGCGTTGGCCCATTCCAACGCCTTCCCGGAAAGGCAGGAGATCAGGGCGGACACGCTCTCATGTCCCGAGGGCGCCGGGTGCACGGTGGCCAGGTAAAGCTCCACCTGGAGAAGGAATCCCTGACACCCGGCCGCGGTCCCATCGTAGGCCCTCGGGAGCGAGAGTCGAACTCCTCTGGGTTCCGGAGCGGGAATGGGCTGACTTGCCGATGGTGCTGGCAGAGAGGATGGCGGTGGAGGAGTCCCCCAGCCTCGGATGGTGGTGATCACCTCCTGCAGTGCGGACCCCATCTGCAGGATCTGGTCACTCTGTTCACGGACCCTGTCCTCCAGCGTCGCCTGGGCTGCTGCGGCTCCTGCTGATTCCATTCTTGAAGGTGTGTGATTTTGTCAGTAATGCTGTAGGTGGGTGTAGTGGTGGAATCAAGCGCAGGACACCGAAGTATAGTCCAAAAGACTTTAGTGAAATTCCAACAAGGAAAAATAGAACAAACTCGCCCGAAGGCGAAACTACGCACGTAGGCGACAAAACAAAAGGTGCACTACACATGTGCGTAAAACGCATCCAACACAGTGGAGTAAAGCTCAACCGAGCGAATAAGTAATTCCTACAAGCAAACACACGACAGAAATAAATCAATCACACACAACACTAGACAAACACAACGAGAAACTTATAGGACACTAATTACACTAAACGATAACAGGTGTCACAACAAACAGACAAAAGCAAACGAACATAGAAACATGCAACGGTGGCAGCTAGTATTCCGGAGACAACGAACGCCGAAGCCTGCCCGAACAAGGAAGAGAGGCAGCCTCGGCCGAAACCGTGACACATATCTGTATATGTGCAACCAGAGGAAAAAATACCTCTAGACCACCTTTACTAAACACACAGAGACGCATACAAAGCTCTCCCTCACCCTCCATTTGGCAAATCTGACCATAACTCTATCCTCCTAATTCCTGTTTACAAGCAAAAACTAAAGCAGGAAGTACTAGTGACTTGCTCAATACGGAAGTGGTCAGATGACGCGGATGCTACGCTACAGGACTGTTTTGCTAGCACAGACTGGAATATGTTCCGTGATTCATCCAATGGCATTGAGGAGTATACCACCTCAGCCACCGGCTTCATCAATAAGTGCATTGACGACTTCGTCCCCACAGTAACCGTACATACATATCCCAACCAGAAGCCATGGATTACAGGCAACATCCGTACCGAGCTAAAGGCTAGAGCTGCCGCTTTCAAGGAGCGGGACACTAATCCGGACGCTTATAAGAAATCGCGCTATGCCCTCAGACGAACCATCAAACAGGCAAAGCGTCAATACAGGACTAAGATTGAATCCTACTACACTGGCTCTGACGCTTGTCGGATGTGTCAGGGCTTGCAAACTATTACCTACTACAAAGGGAAACCCAGCCGCAAGCTGCCCAGTGACGCGTGCCTACCAGACGGGATATCAGTCCTTCATGGCGTAGTGTGTTACCAATTGTTTTCTTGGTGACTATGGTCCCAGCTGCCTTGAGATCAATGACAAGATCCTCCCGTGTAGTTCTGGGCTGATTCCTCACCGTTCTCATGATCATTGCAACTCCACGAGGTGAGATCTTGCATGGAGCCCCAGGCCGAGGGAGATTGACAGTTATTTTGTGTTTCTTCCATTTGCGAATAATCGCACCCACTGTTGTCACCTTCTCACCAAGCTGCTTGGCGATGGTCTTGTAGCCCATTCCAGCCTTGTGTAGGTCTACAATCTTGTCCCTGACATCCTTGGAGAGCTCTTTGGTCTTGGCCATGGTGGAGAGTTTGGAATCTGATTGATTGATTACTTCTGTGGACAGGTGTCTTTTATACAGGTAACAAGCTGAGATTAGGAACACTCCCTTTAAGAGTGTGCTCCTAATCTCAGCTCGTTACCTGTATAAAAGACACCTGGGAGCCAGAAATCTTTTTGATTGAGAGGGGGTCAAATACTTATTTCCCTCATTAAAATGCAAATCAATTTATAACATTTTTGACATGCGTTTTTCAGGATTTATTTGTTGTTATTCTGTCTCTCACTGTTCAAATAAACCTACCATTAAAATTATAATCTGGTCATGTCTTTGTCAGTGGGCAAACGTACAAAATCAGCAGGGGATCAAATACTTTTTTCCCTCACTGTATATGTACATATACATACATACATCAACTCAGCAAAAAAATAAATGTCAGGTCATGTCAGGATGAGCCTGCAGGAAGGGTACCACATGAGGGAAGAGGATGTCTTCCCTGTAACGCACAGCGTTGAGATTGCCTGCAATGACAACAAGCTCAGTCCGATGATGCTGTGACACACTGCCCTAGACCATGACGGACCCTCCACCTCCAAATCGATCCCGCTCCAGAGTACAGGCCTCGGTGTGACGCTCATTCCTTCGACGATAAATGCGAATCCAACCATCACCCTTGGTGAGACAAAACCGCGACTCGTCAGTGAAGAGCACTTTATGCCAGTCCTGTCTGGTCCAGCGACGGTGGGTTTGTGCCCATAGGCGACGTTGTTGCTGGTGATGTCTGGTGAGGACCTGCCTTACAACAGGCCTACAAGCCTGTGTGATGTTCGGAAGTACCGATCCTGTGCAGGTGTTGTTATACGTGGTCTGCCACTGCGAGGACAATTAACTGTCCGTCCTGTCTCCCTGTAGTGCTGTGTTAGTCGTCTCACAGTACAGACATTGCAATTTATTGCCCTGGCCACATCTGCAGTCCTCATGCCTCCTTGCAGCATACCTAAGGCACGTTCATGCAGCTGAGTAGGGACCCTGGGCATCTTTCTTTTGGTGTTTTTCAGAGTCAGTAGAAAGGCCTCTTTAGTGTCCTAAGTTTTCATAACTGTGACCTTAATTGCCTACCATCTGTAAGCTGTTAGTGTCTTAACAACCATTCCACAGGTGCATGTTCATTAATTGTTTATGGTTCACTGAACAATTATGGGAAACAGTGTTTAAACCCTTTACAATGAAGATCTGTGAAGTTATTCGGATTTTTACGAATTGTCTTTGAAAGACAGGGTCCTGAAAAAGGGACATTTCTTATTTGCTGAGTTTATAAATACATATACATACAGTGAGGGAAAAAAGTATTTGATCCCCTGCTGATTTTGTACGTTTGCCCACTGACAAAGAAATGATCAGTCTATAATTTTAATGGTAGGTTTATTTGAACAGTGAGAGACAGAATAACAACAAAAACATCCTGAAAAACGCATGTCAAAAATGTTATAAATTGATTTGAATTTTAATGAGGGAAATAAGTATTTGACCCCCTCTCAATCAGAAAGATTTCTGGCTCCCAGGTGTCTTTTATACAGGTAACGAGCTGTGATTAGGAGCACACTCTTAAAGGGAGTGCTCCTAATCTCAGTTTGCTACCTGTATAAAAGACATCTGTCCACAGAAGCAATCAATCAATCAGATTCCAAACTCTCCACCATGGCCAAGACCAAAGAGCTCTCCAAGGATGTCAAGGACAAGATTGTAGACCTACACAAGGCTGGAATGGGCTACAAGACCATCGCCAAGCAGCTTGTTGAGAAGGTGACAACAGTTGGTGTGATTATTCGCAAATGGAAGAAACACAAAAGAACTGTCAATCTCCCTCGGCCTGGGGCTCCATGCAAGATCTCACCTTGTGGAGTAACAATGATCATGAGAACGGTGAGGAATCAGCCTAGAACTACACGGGAGGATCTTGTCAATGATCTCAAGGCAGCTGGGACCATAGTCACCAAGAAAACAATTGGTAACACACTACGCCGTGAAGGACAGAAATCCTGCAGCGCCCGCAAGGTCCCCCTGCTCAAGAAAGCACATATACAGGGCCGTCTGAAGTTTGCCAATGAACATCTGAATGATTCAGAGGAGAACTGGGTGAAAGTGTTGTGGTCAGATGAGACCAAAATCGAGCTCTTTGGCATCAACTCAACTCGCCGTATTTGGAAGAGGAGGAATGCTGCCTATGACCCCAAGAACACCATCCCCACCATCAAACATGGGTGCTTTGGGGGTGTTTTTCTGCTAAGGGGACAGGACAACTTCACCGCATCAAAGGGACGATGGACGGGGCCATGTACCGTCAAATCTTGGGTGAGAACCTCCTTCCCTCAGCCAGGGCTTTGAAAATAGGTCGTGGATGGGTATTCCGGCATGACAATGACCCAAAACACACGTCCAAGGCAACAAAGGAGTGGGCGTGGAAGAAGCACATTAAGGTCCTGGAGTGGCCTAGCCAGTCTCCAGACCTTAATCCCATAGAAAATCTGTGGAGGGAGCTGAATGTTCGAGTTGCCAAACGTCAGCCTCGAAACCTTAAAGACTTGGAGAAGATCTGCAAAGAGGAGTGGAACAAAGTCCCTCCTGAGATGTGTGCAAACCTGGTGGCCAACTACAAGAAACGTCTGACCTCTGTGATTGCCAACAAGGGTTTTGCCACCAAGTACTAAGTCATGTTTTGCAGAGGGGTCAAATACTTATTTCCCTCATTAAAATGCAAATACATTTATAACATTTTTGACATGCGTTTTTCTGGATTTTTTTGTTGTTATTCTGTCACTCACTGTTCAAATAAACCTACCATTAAAATTATAGACTGATCATTTCTTTGTCAGTGGGCAAACGTACAAAATCAGCAGGGGATCAAATACTTTTTTCCCTCACTGTATATATACATGTTCTTTAAAAATATATATTTCCTTTTATTACTTTCCAACCCCACCACCCCTTCCCTAATTGGAGTAAACTAGTGAACAACAGCACTTAGGCCTCTACTTCCAGCTTATACAACTATATACCATTTTATGGACACAGTCAATTTTATAATAATTATATTTTGTTTGTTTTTACTCCTGAACTTCCTCTACCCTCAACCTCTCCAATCATTTTCATGATGTCCATCCGGTTTGCTTCTATATGCCATATCTTTCTAACTGTGCTCTTTCACAAAAGCTCTCAACCTATAACCTACAGTGGGGAAAAAGTATTTAGTCAGCCACCACTTAAAAAGATGAGAGAGGCCTGTAATTTTCATCATAGGTACACGTCAACTATGACAGACAAAATGAGAAAAAAAAATCCAGAAAATCACATTGTAGGATTTTTTATGAATTTATTTGCAAATTATGGTGGAAAATAAGTATTTGGTCAATAACAAAAGTTTCTCAATACTTTGTTATATACCCTTTGTTGGCAATGACACAGGTCAAACGTTTTCTGTAAGTCTTCACAAGGTTTTCACACACTGTTGCTGGTATTTTGGCCCATTCCTCCATGCAGATCTCCTCTAGAGCAGTGATGTTTTGGGGCTGTCGCTGGGCAACACAGACTTTCAACTCCCTCCAAAGATTTTCTATGGGGTTGAGATCTGGAGACTGGCTAGGCCACTCCAGGACCTTGAAATGCTTCTTACGAAGCCACTCCTTCGTTGCCCGGGCGGTGTGTTTGGGATCATTGTCATGCTGAAAGACCCAGCCACGTTTCATCTTCAAT
The DNA here is from genome assembly GCF_964263955.1 of Coregonus lavaretus. Taxonomy (NCBI): domain Eukaryota; kingdom Metazoa; phylum Chordata; class Actinopteri; order Salmoniformes; family Salmonidae; genus Coregonus; species Coregonus lavaretus. The sequence goes on along the minus strand of NC_140012.1, from coordinate 22,158,815 downwards.
ACCCTTGCTGATAGAAGGAGGTTTTCACTCAAAATCTCACGATACATGGCCCCATTCATTCTTTCCTTTACACGGATCAGTCGTCCTGGTCCCTTTGCAGAAAAACAGCCCCAAAGCATGATGTTTCCACCCCCATGCTTCACAGTAGGTATGGTGTTCTTTGGATGCAACTCAGCATTCTTTGTCCTCCAAACACAACGAGTTGAGTCTTTACCAAAAAGTTCTATTTTGGTTTCATCTGACCATATGACATTCTCCCAATCCTCTTCTGGATCATCCAAATGCACTCTAGCAAACTTCAGACGGGCCTGGACATGTACTGGCTTAAGCAGGGGGACAAGTCTGGCACTGCAGGATTTGAGTCCCTGGCGGCGTAGTGTGTTACTGATGGTAGGCTTTGTTACTTTGGTCCCAGCTCTCTGGTCATTCACTAGGTCCCCCCGTGTGGTTCTGGGATTTTTGCTCACCGTTCTTGTGATCATTTTGACCCCACGGGGTGAGATTTTGCGTGGAGCCCCAGATCGAGGGAGATTATCAGTGGTCTTGTATGTCTTCCATTTCCTAATAATTGCTCCCACAGTTGATTTCTTCAAACCAAGCTGCTTACCTATTGCAGATTCAGTCTTCCCAGCCTGGTGCAGGTCTACAATTTTGTTTCTGGTGTCCTTTGACAGCTCTTTGGTCTTGGCCATAGCGGAGTTTGGAGTGTGACTGTTTGAGGTTGTGGACAGGTGTCTTTTATACTGATAACAAGTTCAAACAGGTGCCATTAATACAGGTAACGAGTGGAGGACAGAGGTGCCTCTTAAAGAAGAAGTTACAGGTCTGTGAGAGCCAGAAATCTTGCTTGTTTGTAGGTGACCAAATACTTATTTTCCACCATAATTTGCAAATAAATTCATAAAAAATCCTACAATGTGATTTTCTGGATTTTTTTTCCTCAATTTGTCTGTCATAGTTGACGTGTACCTATGATGAATATTACAGGCCTCTCTCATCTTTTTAAGTGGGAGAACTTGCACAATTGGTGGCTGACTAAATACTTTTTTCCCCCACTGTATATACTTATTATGGACACAGTATGCTTTACATTAGTTATCTTGTTGTTATTAGTTGTTGTTAGTTGTTATTAGTCCCATACTTCAGCTCCATTCAACACCTCCCATCTATATCTTAACACCATCCATTTTGGATTTCTATTTGCCATATATTTTTCAACTGTACTGTGATGTTTCACAAAAGTTCTGAACTATTCTATTCTCATTGTTTCTACAGATTGTAAATTGAAAATAAACATTTTTGCTAAAAGCATTATTATATTATTGATTGATTGACTATGACTTTTCAGATCACCCAGTAATGCTATCTGCAGGGTTAGCTCCAGGTAAATATTGCAATCCTTCAGCCATTCCTGGACCTGTGACCAAAAAGAAGCTACAAATGGACAGTACCAAAACTAATGATCTAATGATTCTGTCTCTTCGCAGCAAAATCTGCAGAGCTGGGAAGATTGTATCCCCCATATAAATAACATTCTATTGGTAGCAAGAATAATAATAATAATAATAATAATAATAATAATAATAATAATAATAATAATACTTTAAATTGAAAAATTTTAAGTTTTGAATCCGGCGTCGTTTTGCATATCAGTTCATAAACACTATGCCATGGAATCGGTACGTCAAAAATCTCTTTCCTACTATATTGCAATCTATATGCTACAGCTGTCAATCCTTTGGTCCTGAAATGAAACTGGTATACTTTTTTATTTATCACAATTTTCTTTAACCAATTATGTTCTTTAATGCAGGGCCGACAGACAAGTTCTTTACTTTTTCCACCTTTTCCTCTTCCATTTTTGCAATAATGCTGCAATTATTTGGTTGTAATTTTGGGTAGAGCAGACATTTCGATATGTTTTTGTTAGCTGCATATGCGACATAACTCCACCAGTCCTACCTATGATATAATCTACGAAGTTAGGGTTAGGGTTAGGGTTAGGGTTTTTAATTTTTTTTCCCCAAAATAATGATTTTTTTTATCAATTAGTATATTTGAGTTTAACCACAATATTTGTTGCATTATTTTTTCTGTCGTTTCTGGAGGATTAAGTTGAAATTGCAACCAACTTTCTATGGCTTGTTTTAGAAATAGTGATATTTGGGAGATGATTTCCTTTTCAAATAACTGAAAGTGAGAGGTTGTAATCTGAATAAAGGGAAAAAGGCCATTCTTGAACATGGGGTGCGACAATCTTACTAATTTGCTAGAGAACAAGTTCGGATTTAAGTGTAACTTTTGTATGACTGAAGCTTTTAGTGATAGGTTTAATGCTTTCATATTTAATAATTTCTGTCCTCCAAATTCATATTCATTATATAAATCGGGCCGTTTAATTTTGTCTGGCATGCCGTTCCAAATAAAATGGAATATTATTTTCTCATATAATTTAAAAACCGGTTCGCTAGGCGTAGGCAAAACCATAAGCAAATAGGTAAACTGGGATATTACTAAAGAGTTAATCAGGGTGATTTTTCCACAAATAGACCTTTCCATGGTAGCAAGATCTTATCTATTTTTTTTAATGATCATAATTTGGTTGTAATCCAGTGTCACGCCCTGGCTCTGGGGACTCTTATATGTTGAGCCAGGGTGTTAGTTTATATGTGTAGTGTCTATGTTTTGTTTTCTATGTGTTCTTGTTCTAGTTTATGTGTTTCTATGTTGGCCGGGGTGGTTCCCAATTAGAGACAGCTGTGTCTCGTTGTCTCTGATTGGGAACCATACTTAGGCAGCCTGTTTGGCACTTGTCTTTTGTGGGATCATGTTCCGTGTAGGTTGGTGTTTTGTTGCCTTAGGACTTCACGTATCGTTTTGTTGTTTTGTTGTATTGTAATAGTACTCATTAAAAGATGTACGCATATCACGCTGCGCCTTGGTCTGTTACTTACGACGATCGTGACAGAAGATCCCACCAAAACAGGACCAAGCAGCGTTTCCAGGAGCAAACGCCGGAGGTAACGTTGGTAGATGTCCTCCTCGGTTGGGGGAGGATAACGGAGGAGGAGGCCGTCCGTTACCGGAGGGCGATGAAGGGGGAGACCCAGGCAGGAGAGGAGAAGTGGCGCCAACCGGGCCGTCGTCGGACAGGTGAGAGGCAACCCCAATACATTTTTGGGGGGTGCACACGGCATGGACGACGGGGCTGCTGGAGGCAGCTACAGGGCGAGATTATGGACTAGGAGAGAAGGCCAACAGGTTACGGGGGCCATTGGTCATTAGAGGGAAGGAGAGTGTAGAGGCACGGCGAGAGGTACTGGGGTGTGTTACCAGTCCGGTCCGGCCCGTTCCTGATCCCCGCACAAGGCCAGTGGTGTGTGCTCCCAGTACGGTCCGGCCTGTTCCTGTCCCTCGCACCAAGCCTGTGATGCGCGTTGCCAGCCCGGCCCGGCCTGTTCCTGCCCCACGCACCAAGCCTGTGGTGCGCGTCGCCAGCCCGGCCCGGCCTGTTCCTGCCCCTCGCACCAAGCCTGTGGTGCGCGTCGCCAGCCCGGCCCGGTCTGTTCCTGCCCCTCGCACCAAGCCTGTGGTGCGCGTCGCCAGCCCGGTCCGGCCTGTTCCTGCTCCCCGCACCAAGCCTGTGGTGCGCGTCGCCAGCCCGGTCCGGCCCGTCCCTGCTCCCCGCACCAAGCCTGTGGTGTGCGTCGTCAGTCCGGCACAGCCCGTGCCTGTTTCACCGGTGCCTGGTCAGGTACCGGTCAGCTGCTCCACACCGGAGCCTAAGCAATCCGCTCCACCGATGTCCAGTCCAGCTCCAGCCAGCGGGGCCAGACCAGACCAGGGGCGCTACGGGGGGGTTGTTAGAGGGTGGTGGTCACGCCCGGAGCCGGATCCACCTCCGAGGTGGAATGCCCACCCGGCCCTTCCCCTGTTGGGTTTATGTTGGCGCGGTCGCAGTCCGCGCCTTTGGGGGGGGGTACTGTCACGCCCTGGCTCTGGGGACTCTTATATGTTGAGCCAGGGTGTTAGTTTATATGTGTAGTGTCTATGTTTTGTTTTCTATGTGTTCTTGTTCTAGTTTATGTGTTTCTATGTTGGCCGGGGTGGTTCCCAATTAGAGACAGCTGTGTCTCGTTGTCTCTGATTGGGCACCATACTTAGGCAGCCTGTTTGGCACTTGTCTTTTGTGGGATCTTGTTCCGTGTAGGTTGGTGTTTTGTTACCTTAGGACTTCACGTATCCTTTTGTTGTTTTGTTGTATTGTAATAGTACTCATTAAAAGATGTACGCATATCACGCTGCGCCTTGGTCCGTTACTTACGACGATCGTGACATCTAGAGAGTTAGAAAATGTATCTAGATCCTCTATGAGGCTGTGGAGGGATTCAAGTTGTGGATTTAAAAGAAAACATGAATCATCAGCATACAATGACACCTTTGTTTTTTAGCCCTGGATTTCTAATCCCTTGATATTATTGTTGGATCTGATTTTAATAGCTAACATTTCGATGGCCATAATAAATAGATATGCTGATAGTGGACAACCTTGTTTTACTCCTCTTGACAGTTTAAAACTTCCTGAGAAATAGTCATTATTTACTATTTTACACCTAGGGTTACTATACATGAACTGCATTGTTGGTTAAGGGCTTGTAAGTAAGCATTTCACGGTAAGGTCTACACCTGTTGTATTTGGCGCATGTGACAAATCAAATTTGATTTTGATTTGATGCACCACAACGATAACAGTCTGACCTGAGTGGGTGGGTGCAGTGTCCAGATGCGCCTTTCCAAGTGCTCTGATTGGTTGGGAATGGCAGTGCTATGATGGGTGATGGATAACTAAGGTAGGCTAAACAGCCAAACTAACGGGACTCAAGGGAAACTGAAGGGACTGTGAGGGAAATTTTTGTAGAAAGGAGGAGAACAGGACGGCCTTTTTTACAAATATTCGAATTGCTAAATTCTATGGTTTACCCAAGATCAAGTACCTGTGTTCTCATCTGATTGGTGCAGGTTTGTGGAGCTGCAGTCATGAAAACAGGATTACTGCATTGTAAACGTGATGCATTGTAAACTGGATACAAGTTTACAATGTAGTCTGTATTATGTGTGCACATTTTCACTGTATTAAGGTTTTAAATATAAACTAGATTCTAACAGTGTACCGATTGAATTGTAATCCAGATTTCATTAAATAAGGAATATATAATTAACAGGATTACATAGAGAGAAAGGGTAAGTGGAGGGATAGATTTTGCATGAATACTCATATAAAACCACATATGAGTCAATTTAGAATCCAGGTCAAACACTTGTGATATTAATAATGGTAAAAAATATATATTTAAATTTGCCCATGTGATAATTATGAACATACAGAGGGCTTTAAATCACATTATCAGTACGAACAAGAGACCAATAGAATGAGATCAAATCTGTTGAATAAATAACAAATGGCCGCTCTCTTTTCACGTCCTCACCTCCATTAGCTTCTCCTCTCCCTTCCCTCGTCCCTTATTTTCTCCCTTTATTCTAATGGTCTTTCCCTTGTTTACCTGCCTCATCTTTCCTTCTTATTTTTTTTTCTTTTCTCACAAGCCACCTAATCACTAATTTATTTGTCTGTTATCCCACATGAAAAGATACTATAGTAATGGTATAACTACTGTAGTGTTTTTGCTGACTTTAGTGTAGTATACTGTAGTATGCTGTAGTATTTACAGTTAACTATAGTGTATACTGTAGTGTTTTTATTGCGGACTGTAATATACTGTAGTATCTACTGTAGTGTTTTTGCAGACATTACTGTAGTATTTACTATAGTGTTTTTGTTTTATTATCTTTGACATAGAAGTGGAGGCTTTCTCCTTTAGAAAACCTACTGGATAAATACTAAAAGAGAAAATGTTCCTTAACCTGTAGGTAGGTAGGTCTGAACGGACAGTTCAGCGCATCTGCTCTTTTCTATAAACTGTATGGAACACAATATCGTCTATACTCATGTTGTGGTGAGTCCGGCGCAGGAGGGCAAATCACAGAATAGGTTTATTCCGAAAAACAGTATTACACAGCAATGCTCAGTCAAACACTACATTGCGGAAAACAGGCGCACTGGAAAACAACGAAGCACACGGGTGAAAATAACCCGGCGATACAAAATACAAAGAGCTCCACCGAGCTAATCAAACCTCCACAAATAAACAATCACACACAAAGACAAGGGGGCAGAGGGAACACATATACAGGTACTGATGAGGGGATATGAACCAAGTGTATGTAATAAACAAGACAAAACAAATGGAATGATGAGATGAGGAGCGGCAGTGGCTAGAAGGCCGGTGACGATGAACACCGAAGCCTGCCTGAACAGGTCGTGACACATGTAGGTTTCTCACTTATGGGTGGTACAAATTGGGATATGGGGGAGGGGAATGGGCAGGGTATATTAAATAATGTGTAGTGTTTTTGCGGACTGTAGTATTTTTTCAGACATGACTGTGGTATTTACACTTTACTACAACATTCTATAGTAAGTACTACACATGATCGAGGGATACTACGGTGTGTAGTATAGTATTCCACCTTATACTACAGTTTACTACAGAATTCTATAGTAAACTGTAGTGTATTTTTTTATGTGGGATGTCAGCCTCTTTATTTATCTCTCCACCCCTTCCTCTCTCCCTCCTCTCTCTCTGCCTCTCTATCTCTCTCTCTCTCTCTCTCTCTCTCTCTCCATTCTCTCCCTCTCTTGTTCCTTCTCTCTCTCTCTGACAGATTCATGGTGTGACTGGTGCTGTATCTGTCAGGGGCTGCCGCTCACTGTCACCCAGGCTGTCACCATGAGCCTTGAGAACGAGGACCTATCATACAAGGGCAGGGTGGCACCATTGTCACATAATGGCCCGATAAATCTGCTTATGATTGGTTTGAATGCAAACATAGACTACACAAACACACACAAACACACACAACCACACACACACACACACACACAGACACACACACCTTTGTGGCCACTTCAAAACTGCACTGTTAAAATTAAGTGCTTTGTAACACCAAAACTAGTGGCAACTGAGCTGCCACCAACTTGAAGGGGACGAAACCTTAACATTGCTGGAGTATTGAAACATATCATCCTGAGATGTTTTGAAACGTTAAATGATGTGTTGTAACAACACTTAATCAAGTGTTGTCCAACACCTTGCCAGGGACTGGCAGCACTAACAGAAAATATTGAAAACACTAATTTGGTGTTTTGAGTCCTGTATAGTGCAGAATTAGATAGCTTCTCTTTTGGTATCGTTTCCTCCCTCTAAAAGCTTCTAAACACCATTATGATGTTTTGAATCCCATTTAGTGCAGCATTAGATCCCCTTTTCTGAAGTGTCTTAACATTGTTTTATGTATTTTATCATTTGCCATTATATACTTTTTTGGTAGGCATTTTCAATCCCAGGGTGCAAACTACCAACACTAACTGGAGGTTGAACTGCAAGACTTGAGGATTCTGCTGGTGCCTCTTCTGCTGACAATCATGAATGTGGGAATGGGTGCTTTCCTCATTGAACGTCAATTTGTCTGACTGTTCTGATATCTGTTCATCATGATCCATTACACCTCATGGCACAACAAGCTTAATACTAATAAAGAAATATACCTTTCTTTCTTCAAACATGCATACAACATTGGGTGAAAGAATCATAAAGTTAAAAACAAATTGAATTACCCACAATCCTCTAAAAACAGTCACTTGGCGATAATGGAAATGCAAGGTGATTAAAACCATTGATTTCCAATGAGTTCAATCACTCAATTTTCTCTCTCTTTGGTTATCCTCATGAAAGATACTTACATTTTGAGCAACATATTAAGTTGGATTCATTCTTCCATTATTTTTGTAAAATTTAATTTAAAAATCATTGAAACGACTTGCATAACTTTTTTTTGAATATATATACTGTATGTTGGGGGTATTTTGACAGTTATGAAATGACAGAGGGGATACAGATAGGTGGGAGAAACAGATTGAAGGATTGGAGCGAGGAATTTAAACCTGGTCTTCGGTGGGGAGAGTGGTGCGTTACCGCTAGACCACAGGCTCTGCACGACTTGCATTATTTTTATTAAGTAGGCCTATATGTATTTTATTTGTTCACTCCAGAATAATTTCTTACAGCATGGCTGTGTGGGTAAAATTCCAATGAAATGTACCATCTGACTGCCCCTCCTGTTTCCAATCTGTCTAAATAAAGTTGGAATTCCACACAAAATATTCTCCATAGGCCCTTATCATCAATCAATATTTAGGCTATAAACCATTTGCATTTTGAAATCATTGATTGTATGATTAACACAGTTTTTGTGATTTGATGCTGCCTGTTACATGCACTGAAACCCCATTTTTACAGTGTGTTAAAGATCCAGCTTTGGCTGTGCACTGAGAGAATTCAGAATTCACAGATTTAAATCCCTCTTTATGTTGAGGCCTTTGCTTTGTGTTATCCGAGTTCTCCAATAATTATTCTGTTTGTGTCCTCCTTTCTAACCTTTAATAATTTCACACAGTTTTCTATGCTCTTGGGTGTGTGTGTGTGTGTGTGTGTGTGTGTGTATATTGCATCAGCTGAGTCATGCTGGGATTTTGTAGCAGCAAACTGTCGCCTCGGTCACAGTTTGTCCTTCAATGAAGTTGTTAGAAAAACCAGCCCACCATTTTAGCTTGGCCCTGTACTAATCCCCTCAGCTAGTGAGTCAGTGGACAAGACTGCAAAGTCTGAGCAGTCTCTTGCCAAGATTCAGGCCTTCTCTCTCACCCTCTCTCTCTCTCTCTCTCTCTCTCTCTCTCTCTCTCTCTCTCTCTCTCTCTCTCTCTCTCTCTCTCTCTCTCTCTCTCTCTCTCTCTCTCTCTCTCTCTCTCTCTCTCTCTCTCTCTCTCTCTCGCTCTCTCTCAATTCAATTCAATTCAATTCAATTCAATTTAAGGGCTTTATTGGCATGGGAAACATATGTTAACATTGCCAAAGCAAGTGAAGTAGATAGTAAGCAAAAGTGAAATAAACAATAAAAATTAACAGTAAACATTACACTCAGAAGTTCCAAAAGAATAAAGACATTTCAAATGTCATATTATGTATATATACAGTGTTGTAACAATGTGCAAATAGTTAAAGTCCAAATGGGAAAATAAATAAACATAAATATGGGTTGTATTTACAATGGTGTTTGTTCTTCACCGATTGCCCTTTTCTTGTGGCAACAGGTCACAAATCTTGCTGCTGTGATGGCACACTATGGTATTTCATGGGAGTTTATAAAAATTGGGTTTGTTTTCAAATTCTTTGTGGATCTGTGTAATCTGAGGTAAATATATGTCTCTAATATGGTCATACATTTGGCAGGAGGTTAGGAAGTGCAGCTCAGTTTCCACCTTATTTTGTGGGCAGTGTGCACATACTGTAGCCTGTCTTCTCCTGAGAGCCAGGTCTGCCTACGGCGGCCTTTCTCAATAGCAAGACTATGCTCGCTGAGTCTGTACATAGTCAAAGCTTTCCTTAAGTTTGGGTCAGTCACAGTTGTCAGGTATTCTGCCACTGTGTACTCTCTGTTTAGGGCCAAATAACATTCTAGTTTGCTCAGTTTTTTTGTTTATTCTTTCCAATGTGTCAAGTAATTATCTTTTTGTTTGCTCATGATTTGGTTGGGTCTAACTGTGTTGTTGTCCTGGGGCTCTGTGGTGTCTGTTTGTGTTTGTGAACAGAGCTCCAGGACCAGCTTGCTTAGGGGACTCTTCTACAAGTGCATCTCTCTGTAGGTGATGGCTTTGTTATGGAAGGTTTGGGAATCATTTCCTTTTAAGTGGTTATAGAATTTAACGGCTCTTTTCTGGATTTTGATAATTAGTGGGTATCGGCCTAATTCTGCTCTGCATGCATTATTTGGTGTTGTTCGTTGTCTCAATTTGGTGTTTGTCCCATTTTGTGAATTCTTGGTTGGTGAGCGGACCCACGACCTCACAACCATAAAGGGCAATGGGTTCTATAACTGATTCAAGTATTTTTAGCCAGATCCTAACTGGTATGTCGAATTTTATGTCATTTTTGATGGCATAGAAGGCCCTTCTTGCCTTGTCTCTCAGATCGTTCACAGCTTTGTGGAAGTTACCTGTGGCGCTGATGTTTAGGTCGAGGTATGTATAGTTTTTTGTGTGCTCTAGGGCAACGGTGTCTAGATGGAATTTGAATTGGTGTTCCTGGCAACTGGACCTTTTTTGGAACACCATTATCTTTCTCTTACTGAGATTTACTGTCAGGGTCCAGGTCTGACAGAATCTGTGCAGAAGATTCTCTCTCCCCTCTCTCTCTCTCTCTCTCTCTCTCTCTCTCTCTCTCTCTCTCTCTCTCTCTCTCTCTCTCGCTCTCTCTCTCTCTCTCTCTCTCTCTCTCTCTCTCTCTCTCTCTCTCTCTCTCTCTGTCTCTCTGTCTATCTTTGACCATCATCTGCACTGCAACCATGATGATGTAACAGCTGGCAACGCATACAGCACATCTCCAAACTTCTGTATAAACTGATTCCCCAAACAAAAAAAGCTTTGGACCATGATCAATTCAGTATGTGTGTTGCAAAGGGTTTTGCACTTTCCATAAACAAGTCAATATGCTCTATATGGACTGTTCTACATGGACCAGAGTAAGAAATCACTTACCACAGTAACTAAAGTATACTGTAGGCCTATATATATTTTATGACATGGCTTGGCTGAATACAGGGCTCCGCTGGTACAAATCATAGGTACAAACTTCCATGAAGGAGAATATAGAACAGCAGATGTGTTTTAAATGCCAGCAGTGGACAAAGCAAAGTGCCTTTTTAAAGTAACTGCAAACTTGTGGCCAAATAGGCTTAATATCATTATTAGCTTTTAATCACAGACTTATCACTGGGCAATCAGTGACATTAATTGATCAATTACGTGCCAAGGAGCAACAAAAATCTAGAGTGTAGGCCTCGAGGACTGGAGTTGTGCACCCCTGGCCTAAATTATTTTCATTGACAACCAAGGTGTGATTGCTGCACTGTTTATTGTCAGAAGGCACAAACAACCCAAACCTATGTCTGAAAGTTTTATCGGTTTATAATTGAGTTTATAACTGAGAAAATGAAAATCATTACCGTCTCCACACATGAATACTTAATGGATGATATACTGTATAAAGTTATCCCATTCATAATGGCAATGAGCATATTCATTACGTCTAGACGAAGTTGGATTGTAATTCCTTTATTATGAACATAATGAAAATGCATCAACCTCCAATTGCGATGGTGCTTAAAGATTGCTGTGTTGCAAAATTAATGATCTAAAATTCAGCAGCAAAAATAAAGAACTCATCACAGCATCTAAAAGCCTTGATATATCTCAGTGAGAATTGATATACTGTAATTCTGACTACTGGTCTTAAAGTTAACCACAGCATAACTTTATGTAAGTTTGAGAAGAACTGATTAAATAATTATAGCTGTGGGAATCAGACAGTACATTCTCATAAAGTCTGACCCCTCAATGACAGCTGGGGTGAATCAATTAAGGAATAAGTCTGTCATAACTCTGTATTTATCTTATCGAGTCAATATTGAGTTTAATAAATTCAAACTGATCTGTTCAATTGACAGTTTGGTATTTTACACACTAAAAACAAATTGTTCTATATAATGCCAAATAACGGTTATTTGGCTTGTAACCATAGCGGAACCCTTTTCAGTGCTACATGTAACCTTTTTTTGAAGGTTCTATAAAGAACCATGCTCATAAGATTCTAAATGGAACCTGTATGGTGCTATTTTATTTTATTTTTTATTTCACCTTTATTTAACCAGGTAAGCCAGTTGAGAAAAAGTTCTCATTTACAACTGCGACCTGGCCAAGATAAAGCAAAGCAGTGCGATAAAAACAACAACACAGAGATACATATGGAGTAAAACAAAACATAAAGTTGAAAAAAAATACAACAGAAATATATAAACAGTGTGTGCAAATGTAGCAAGTTATGGAGGTAAGGCAATAAATAGGCCATAGTGCAAAATAATTACAATTAGTATTAACACTGGAATGATAGATGTGCAAGAGATGATGTGCAAATAGAAATACTGGGGTGCAAATGAGCAAAATAAATAACAATATGGGGATGAGGTAGTTGGGTGGGCTAATTTCAGGTGCAGTGATCGGTAAGGTGCTCTGACAACTGATGCTTAAAGCTAGTGAGATAAGAGTCTCCAGCTTCAGAGATTTTTGCAGTTCGTTCCAGTCATTGGCAGCAGAGAACTGGAAGGAATGGCGGCCAAAGGAGGTGTTGGCTTTGGGGATGACCAGTGAGATATACCTGCTGGAGCGCCTACTACGGGTGGGTATTGCTATGGTGACCAATGAGCTAAGATAAGGCTGGGATTTGCCTAGCAGTGATTTATAGATGGCCTGGAGCCAGTGGGTTTGGCGACGAATATGTAGTGAGGACCAGCCAACAAGAGCGTACAGGTCATAGTGGTGGGTAGTATATGGGGCTTTGGTGACAAAATGGATGGCACTGTGATAGACTATATCCAATTTGCTGAGTAGAGTGTTGGAGGCTATTTTGTAAATTACATCGCCGAAGTCAAGGATCTGTACGATAGTCAGTTTTACGAGGGCATGTTTGGCAGCATGAGTGAAGGAGGCTTTGTTGCGAAATAGGAAGCCAATTCTAGATTTAACTTTGGATTGGATATGCTTAATGTGAGTCTGGAAGGAGAGTTTATTTGTAGTTGTCCACATACTCAAGGTCATACCCGTCGAGAGTAGTGATTCTAGTCGGGTGGGCAGGTGCCAGCAGCGTTCGATTGAAGAGCATGCATTTAGTTTTACTTGTGTTTAAGAGCAGTTGAAGGCACGGAAGGAGTGTTGTATGGCATTGAAGCTCGTTTGGAGGTTTGTTAACACAGTGTCCAATGAAGTGCCAGATGTATACAAAATGGTGTCGTCTGCGTAGAGGTGGATCTGAGAATCAACAACAGCAACAAGAGCGACATCATTGATATACACAGAGAAAAGAGTCGGCCCAAGAATTGAACCCTGTGGCACCCCCATAGAGACTGCCATAGGTCCAGACAACAGGCCCTCCGATTTGACACATTGAACTCTATCTTAGAAGTAGTTGGTGAACCAGGCGAGGCAGTCATTTGAGAAACCAAGGCTATTTAGTCTGCCAATATGAATGCGGTGGTTGACAGAGTCGAAAGCCTTGGCCAGGTCGATGAAGATGGCTGCACAGTACTGTCTATTATCGATCGCGGTTATAATATCGTTTAGGACCTTGGCTTTCAAAAACTTTTGAAAGGCAGGGCAGGATGGATATAGGTCTGTAACAGTTTGGATCTAGAGTGTCACCCCCTTTGAAGAGGAGGATGACCGCGGCAGCTTTCCAATCTCTGGGGATCTCAGACGTTATGAAAGAGAGGTTGAACAGGCTAGTAATAGGGGTTGCGACAATTTCGGCGGCTAATTTTAGAAAGAAAGGGTCCAGATTGTCTTGCCCAGATGATTTGTAGGGGTCCAGATTTTGCAGCTCTTTCAGAACATCAGCTGTCTGAATTTGTGTGAAGGAGAAGCGGGGGGGGGGGGCATGGGCAAGTTGCAGCGGAGGGTGCAGAGCTGGTGGCTGGGGTAATGGTAGCCAGGTGGAAAACATGGCCAGCCGTAGCAAAATGCTTGTTGAAATTATCGATTATTGTAGATTTATCGTTGGTGATAGTTTCCTAGCCTCAGTGCAGTGGGCAGCTGAGAGGAGGTGCTCTTATTCTCCATGGACTTTACAGTGTCCCAAAACTTTTTGGAGTTAGTGCTACAGGATGCAAATTTCTGTTTGAAAAAGCTAGCCTTTGCTTTCCTAACTGCTTGTGTATATTGTTTCCTAATTTCCCTGAAAAGTTGAATATCTTAGGGGCTATTCGATGCTAATGCAGTACGCCACAGGATGTTTTTGTGCTGGTCAAGGGCAGTCAAGTCTGAGGAGAACCGGGGCTATACAGAGAGGGAAAAAAGTATTTGATCCCCTGCTGATTTTGTACGTTTGCCCACTGAAAAATAAATGATCAGTCTATAATTTTAATGGTAGGTTTATTTGAACAGTGAGAGACAGAATACCAACCAAAAAATCCAGAAAACGCATGTCAAAAATGTTATAAATTGATTTGCATTTTAATGTGGGAAATAAGTATTTGACCCCCTCTCAATCAGAAAGATTTCTGGCTCCCAGGTGTCTTTTATACAGGTAACGAGCTGAGATTAGGAGCACACTCTTAAAGGGAGTGCTCCTAATCTCATCTTGTTACCTGTATAAAAGACACCTGTCCATAGAAGCAATCAATCAATCAGATTCCAAACTCTCCACCATGGCCAAGACCAAAGAGCTCTCCAAGGATGTCAGGGACAAGATTGTAGACCTAGACAAGGCTGGAATGGGCTACAAGACCATTGCCAAGCAGCTTGGTGAGAAGGTGACAACAGTTGGTGCGATTATTCGCAAATGGAAGAAACACAAAATAACTGTCAATCTCCCTCGGCCTGGGGCTCCATGCAAGATCTCACCTTGTGCAGTTGCAATGATCATGAGAACGGTGAGGAATCAGCCCAGAACTACACGGTAGGATCTTGTCAATGATCTCAAGGCAGCTGGGACCATAGTCACCAAGAAAACAATTGGTAACACACTACGCCATGAAGGACTGAAATCCTGCAGCGCCCGCAAGGTCCCCCTACTCAAGAAAGCACATATACTGTACATGCCCGTCTGAAGTTTGCCAATGAACATCTGAATGATTCAGAGGAGAACTGGGTGAAAGTGTTGTGGTCAGACAAGACCAAAATGGAGCTCTTTGGCATCAACTCAACTCGCCGTGTTTGGAGGAGGAGGACTGCTGCCTATGACCCCAAGAACACCATCCCCAACGTCAAACATGGAGGTGGAAACATTATGCTTTGGGGGTGTTTTTCTGCTAAGGGGACAGGACAACTTCACAGCGTCAAAGCGATGATGGACGGGGCCATGTACCGTCAAATCTTGGGTGAGAACCTCCTTCCCTCAGCCAGGGCATTGAAAATGGGTCGTGGATGGGCATGACAATGACCCAAAACACACGGCCAAGGCAACAAAGGAGTGGCTCAAGAAGAAGCACATTAAGGTCCTGGAGTGGCCTAGCCAGTCTCCAGACCTTAATCCCATAGAAAATCTGTGGAGGGAGCTGAAGGTTCGAGTTGCCAAACGTCAGCCTCGAAACCTTAATGACTTGGAGAAGATCTGCAAAGAGGAGTGGGACAAAATCCCTCCTATGATGTGTGCAAACCTGGTGGCCAACAACAATAAACGTCTGAAATCTGTGATTGCCAACAAGGGTTTTGCCACCAAGTACTAAGTCATGTTTTGCAGAGGAGTCAAATACTTATTTCCCTCATTAAAATGCAAATCAATTTATACAATTTTTGACATGCGTTTTTCTGGATTTTTGTTGTTGTTATTCTGTCTCTCACTGTTCAAATAAACCTACCATTAAAATTATAGACTGATCATTTCTTTGTCAGTGGGCAAACATACAAAATCAGCAGGGGATCAAATACTTTTTTCCCTCACTGTATCTGTTCTTAGTTCTGAATTTGTTTTATGGGGCATGCTTATTTAAGATTGAGAGGAAAGCACTTTTAAAGAACAACCAGGCATCCTCTACTGGCTGAATGAGATCGATATTCATCCAGGATACCTGGGCCAGGTCAATTAGGAAGGCCTGCTCACTAAAGTGTTTTAGGGAGCGTTTGACAGTGATGAGGGGTGGTCGTTTGACCGCGGACCCGTTACGGACACAGGCAATGAGGCAGTGATCGCTGAGATCCTGGTTGAAGACAGCGGAGGTGTATTTAGAGGGTAAGTTAGTCAGGATGATATCTATAAGGGTGCCCATGTTTACGGATTTAGGGTTGTACCTGGTAGGTTCCTTGATAATTTGTGTGAGATTGAGGGCATCTAGTTTGGATTGTAGGATGGCCGGGGTGTTAAGCATATCCCAGTTTAGGTCACCAAGCAGTACGAACTCTGAGGATAGATGGGGTGCAATCAATTCACATATGGTGTCCAGGGCACAGCTGGGGGCTGAGGGGGGTCTGAAGCAAGCGGCAACAGTGAGAGACTTATTCCTGGAAAGGTGGATTTTTAGAAGTAGGAGCTCAAACTGTTTGGGCACAGACCTGGATAGTATGATAGAGCTCTGCAGGCTATCTCTACAGTAGATTGCAACTTCACCCCCTTTGGCAGTTCTATCTAGACGGAAAATGTTGTAGTTGGGGATGGAAATTTCTGAATTTTTGGTGGCCTTCCTAAGCCAGGATTCAGACACTGCTAGAACATCAGGGTTGGCGGAGTGTTCTAACACAGTGAATAACTCAAACTTAGGGAGGAGGCTTCTGATGTTAACATGCAAAAAACCAATGCTTTTATGGTTACAGAAGTCAACAAATGATAGCTCCTGGGGAGTGGGAGTGACACTGGGGGCTGCAGGGGTTAACCTCTACATCACCAGAGGAACAGAGGAGGACTAGAATAAGGGTACTGCTAAAGGCTTTAAGAACTGGTCTTCTACTGCGTTGGGTACAGAGAATAAAAGGGGAAGATTTCCGGGCGTTGTAGAATAGATTCAGGGCATTATGTACAGACAAGGATATGGAAGGATATGAGTACAGTGGAGGTAAACCTAAGCGTTGGGTAACAATGAAAGAGATAGCATCACTGGAGGCACCGATTGAGCTGGTCTCCGCGTGTATGGGGGGTGGAACAAAGGAGCCATTTGAGGCAGTTTGAGAGGGACTTGGGGCTCTACAGTGAAATTGTATAATAAGAACTAACTGGAACAGCAATAGGCAAGGCATATTGACATGGGAGAGAGGCATAAAGCAATCACAGGTGTTATTTGAGAGAGCTAAGACAACAACTGGTAATGGCGATGAAAGTTTGGGCTGAGGCTAAACAGATAAACAGGACAGGGTACCGTGTAAAGGTCCAGTGAACAGCAATATGTAAGTCCGAGAGCAGTTCGAATTGGTGTTATAGCACAGGCGATCAGGAAGCACGCCTGTTGTTTGCGTGTGCTAGCGGGCCGGGGCTAGCAGAAGGATCTTTGTGGTCGTCGCAACGGGAAACCTGTCCACATTGAGTGAGGCGGGTTGCAGGAAAGTATATTTAGTAGAAGGATGAAAAGTGTGATAGGGAAATATGTACGAAAAAAAAAAAAAAAAAAAAGAGGAGGAAGAGGAAGAGGAAATAACCATTTTTTGAACTGCAAAGAACCATTGAAGGGCTCAAAGTGTTATTTGGGTCTGTATGGTTCCAAATAGAATCATCACCCTTCCCAAAGAACCCTTGAGGAACCCTTAATTTTTCAGTGTGTATTTTGAGGAGGAGAATATGTGAATGTGTGCTCTGTCTTCGATAGATCAGATTGCTGGTGTCGGGACCCCTACAATGTATACAACATCTTCATTTACAGAGAAAATATCACACTTTTTTCTAGTTTTGGTGAATGTATGAATGAATGAACGAATTAATGAATGAATGAATCAATCAATCAATCTAATGAATCAATCCAATGAATCAATGACTGAAAACCAACAAACAAACAAAACAAACTGACAAACTAAAGAATAAACAAACAAACTAAGAAAGTCCTATGTCTCAGTGTTCTTAGTGTTCTGAGGTCAGAGTTTGGTGTTTTCTCTGATTGTCATGCTTCTCTCTCCTCCCACACAATACAATACAGTCTGATTTTACACCTCAGGGTTCCCCTTCTCTCTCTCTCTCTCTCCCTCTCTCTCTCTCTCTCTCTCCCTCTCTCCCTCTCTCTCTCTCGCTCTCTCTCTCAGGGATGAAGCCAGACACCTGTAATTAGAGATGATTTCTCCTTCCCAGACGCTGGATGTGATCTCATAACAGGATTTACACATCTGTCTCCCATGCTGTCACTGAACTAGTGAGTTCATCTGGTGTTCTCACCTCAGCTTAACCACCACGTCCCCCTCCTTCCTCCCCCACAACTCTAACTCTATTGAATACTTTAGAGAGGAAAGAGTAAGATATGTTACAACAATAAGTTAGGGAAAAAAACATCAGGTAACAAGAATAGGGCTGATACTGATACAGCACATCTTGACAGTAGAGTGATGCCTTTACACAAACTCTGTCCAATTTCACTACACGTAGTAGCCTACATTAGACTCTGTTCATGACAGGACGCCATCCAAGAATTGCCCTCCACATGATTTAGCAATGTTAATGGATGAGCAGGAGATAAGACAAGGACACACACACACCGCTGACCATGTGTCCTCTCCATCTCAGACATGAGTTATTCCTTCATTATGGCATCATTCGCCCAGAGAGCAGGCAATTACACCCCAAAACACATGAGACCGGCAGCAGGCTAACCCAACCGTCCCCATTTACACCTCAGGACCAGCAGCACGCTAACCCAACAGTCCCCATTTACAACACACCCTCATTCATTATACTGCAGTTTTAGTAAGGCAATATGCTTTGGATCACGACCAGTTAACTATTCAATCACACTACCATCCTTTTCCCTTCAAATTGAAATAATGTTATGGATTACCTATTTTAAGGGATTCTAAGTTGTGTTTATTGTGGTGTAATTATGAAAAGGAGTGTGGATGCAGGTTGTGTACTGTTCATAATGTTAATAACAGCCATGGCAAATTGTAATTTTCCCTATTAGTCCAGGGGTAGAGGAGGCTTCCATGAGGATTTAGGAGCTGTGTCTCTCTATACTTGCTGTACGTCACAGATAACACACACACACACATGAGGCCTGTAGTGGCTTCTTCAGCTGCCAATGCCTGATTAGTTAGCTGGCTAATTACCAGGAAATTATGTATTAGTCATCTAAATGTCCACTTGGAGTACCGTTTGACTCAAATTATAGTGTGTTTAT
This sequence comes from Coregonus lavaretus, assembly GCF_964263955.1. Taxonomy (NCBI): domain Eukaryota; kingdom Metazoa; phylum Chordata; class Actinopteri; order Salmoniformes; family Salmonidae; genus Coregonus; species Coregonus lavaretus. The sequence continues at coordinate 22,139,789 of NC_140012.1, read as the reverse complement.
TTTTGGCAACAGGCATTGACTTTTATGAAAGGGCGTTATATACTTACCTGTAGTTGATTCAGTCTAATCAGCAAGGTAGACTGAGGTTTATAAATAATAATATGCCATTTAGCAGACGCTTTTATCCAAAGCAACTTACAGTCATGCGTGCATACATTATTTTATTTTTTTTGTGTATGGGTGGTCCCGGGGATCGAACCCACTACCTTAGCGTTACAAGCGCCGTGCTCTACCAGCTGAGCTACAGAGGACCACAGGTTTAAACACAGTGACCTGGTAAGACATCACTGTGTTAGAATCAGCTGAATCCCATTGGCTCATTCATCCCCTCAACTCTCTCCTGCAACTCATCATCAGGCCAATGTTGCAGAAAATAATACATTCTCAGTCAAGTTCCATGAGCAACTACTCATCTCCTGTATGTCGTTCCAAAACAGATACTTGACTGCCCCCTAGTGCTAGGAAACTTCAGTTTTCTTTCATCTTTTTGTATGTTCACTAACAACGCCCAAAGTTCTACTGTCCATCCCTTGTTCTTTTTCTTCCTCTGTTAGAGTTGTTTGACTTCCAGTTCAAACAGAGCGATGGTGGGCAGATAGCGGTTCTGGCTGAGAGAATCTGTGGTTGCCTAGCATCTCCCTGAGGAAGGAATGGTCTGAGCTCTCATTTCATGCTTTACTGGACTGTGTACAGGAGAAATGTGAAGGGTCTGAAACCACAAGGGCTTTAATTTTGATCTTTAGGGAGGGTGAAAATGTTGTTTGAAAATGCTCAAGTAAAATGTGATGATGAAAGCTAATGGGGGCTGTTTTATTTTTTTATATATTTTTTTATTTTTTATTTCACCTTTATTTAACCAGGTAAGCCAGTTGAGAACAGGTTCTCATTTACAACTGCGACCTGGCCAAGATAAAGCAAAGCAGTGCAATAAAAACAACACAGAGTTACATATGGGGTAAAAAACATAAAGTCAAAAATACAACAGAAAATATATATACAGTGTGTGCAAATGTAGCAAGTTATGGAGGTAAGGCAATAAATAGGCTATAGTGCAGAATAATTACAATAGTATTAACACTGGAATGCTAGATGTGCAAGAGATTATGTGCAAATAGAGATACTGGGGTGCAAAAGAGCAAAATAAATAACAATATAGGGATGAGGTAGTTGGGTGGGCTAATTTCAGATGGGCTGTGTACAGGTGCAGTGATCGGTAAGGTGCTCTGACAACTGATGCTTAAAGCTAGTGAGATAAGAGTCTCCAGCTTCAGAGGTTTTTGCAGTTCGTTCCAGTCATTGGCAGCAGAGAACTGGAAGGAATGGCGGCCAAAGGAGGTGTTGGCTTTGGGGATGACCAGTGAGATATACCTGCTGGAGCGCCTACTACGGGTGGGTATTGCTATGGTGACCAATGAGCTAAGATAAGGCTGGGATTTGCCTAGCAGTGATTTATAGATGGCCTGGAGCCAGTGGGTTTGACGACGAACATGTAGTGAGGACCAGCCAACAAGAGCGTACAGGTCACAGTGGTGGGTAGTGTATGGGGCTTTGGAGACAAAACGGATGGCACTGTGATAGACTACATCCAATTTGCTGAGTAGAGTGTTGGAGGCTATTTTGTAAATGACATCGCCGAAGTCAAGGATCGGTAGGATAGTCAGTTTTACGAGGGCATGTTTGGCAGCATGAGTGAAGGAGGCTTTGTTGCGAAATAGGAAGCCGATTCTAGATTTAACTTTGGATTGGAGATTCTTTATGTGAGTCTGGAAGTTGAGTTTACAGTCTAACCAGACACCTAGGTATTTGTAGTTGTCCACATACTCTAGGTCAGACCCGTCGAGAGTGGTGATTCTAGTCGGGTGGGCGGGTGCCAGCAGCGTTCGACTGAAAAGCATGCATTATTTGCATTATTTGCTAGATTACATGAGTAATAAAGCAACTAACAGTGGTGGAAAAAGTACTCAATTGTCATTCTTGAGTAAAAGTAAAGATACCTTAATAGAAAATGACTCAAGTAAAAGCGAAAGTCACCCAGTAAAATACTACTTGAGTAAAAGTCAAAAAGTATTTGGTTTTAAATATACAGTACTTAAGTATCAACAGTAAATGTAATTGCTAAAATATACTTAGGTATCAAAAGTAAAAGTATAAATCATTTCAAATTCCTTATATTAAGCAAACCAGACGGCAACATTTTTATTTACAGATAGCCAGGGGCACACTCCAACACAGACATAATTTACAAACAAAGCATTTGTGTTTAGTGAGTCCGCCAGATCAGAGGCAGTAGGGATGACCAGGGACATTCTCTTGATAAGTGCTTGAATTGGACCATTTTCCTGTAAAAATGTAATGAGTACTTTTGGGTGTCAGGGAACATGTATGGAGTACAAAGTACATTATTTTCTTTAGGCATGTAGTGAAGTAAAATATAAATAGTAAAGTAAAGTACGGATACACCAAAAAACTACTGAAGTAGTCCTTTACACCACTGGCAACTAAGTTGTATTTCTCCCTGAGACATCACTGTTCTACAGGAGGATTCCTGAGAGAGGATGCATATTCAGTCTTCAGAGAGAGAGAGAGAGAGAGAGAGAGAGAGAGAGAGAGAGAGAGAGAGAGAGAGAGCGAGAGAGAGAGAGAGAGGGAGCGAGAGAGAGAGAGAGAGAGAGAGAGAGAGAGAGAGAGAGAGAGGAGAAGAGCACATTGTTACAACACTGTATATATACATAATATGACATTTAAAATGTCTTTATTCTGGAACTTCTGCGTGTAATGTTTACTGTTAATATTTATTGTTTATTTTACTTTTGTTTACTATCTACTTCACTTGCTTTGGCAATGTTAACATACGTTTCCCATGCCAATAAAGCCCTTAAATTGAAATTGAATTGAGAGAGAGAGAGAGAGAGAGAGAGAGAGAGAGAGAGAGAGAGAGAGAGAGAGAGAGAGAGAGAGAGAGAGAGAGAGAGAGAGAGATAGAATGTGTATGGGAGAGAGAGAGAGGGAGAAGAGATTTTTGCTTCCTGTTTCCAAGTAGGAGACACTCATGGCCAAATCTGGGCAGGATGGGAGAAAAGACAAACAGTCTCCATCTCTACATCCTTCCGTCCATGAGGCTTGGATTTCCGCCCAAAAAACAGAAATATAATTAATAGTGTTTATACTAAGGAATATATTGCAGACATATTTGGAAGGGATGCAGGACGTGTGATGATTTTTATCAAAACATTTCCATGAGTGTTTTTAGCTGGGAGTAAAAATTTGGTAATGAGTGGAGAAAATGTAACTATGAATGTTCTGATGGAGAGAATGGACATAATGTTCAGATTGTAGGCTTACTGAGTGTTCATATGGTCAAAAGATTAGGCATGATCAGCTGTGATGTGTTTTTTATTGAACAACTTTACATTGAACAACGTCACATCTTTAATTAACAATACAACAAGTTGGATAATAAAGGTTTGGCACCCATTTTTGCTAAAGGTCTTGGCACACACTTACATAGCATTGAGATGATCTAACTCAGAATGAACTCACTGTACTAGGCATGGCATTTGCAAACACAGTCACACCACCACGTGTCGACTGTGCCCTATACTCTGTGTATACAGTAGGTTCGCGTGAGGTGGAAGCTAGCTGTTCCACTCCTCACTGATCCCCTGTTTGGACTTAGTCTCTGGACTCTCTCACCGGAGACTGCAGACAGAGGCTTTGACTTTAACATCTATCACTCAACCACATGGTCTACAGTAACCGCCACACCACTTCATCTACAGATTCATTTTATTCATCTGTGTATACTTTATCACACCGCTTAGCTTGAAGTAGATATCATTGTAACTATGGAATGGGATGGTCTACATGTACAGTGGGGAGAACAAGTATTTGAAACACTGCCGATTTTGCAGGTTCTCCTACTTACAAAGCATGTAGAGGTCTGTAATTTTTATCATAGGTACACTTCAACTGTGAGAGACATAATCTAAAAGAAAATAACATTGTATGATTTTTAAGTAATTAATTTGCATTTTATTGCATGACATAAGTATTTGATACATCAGAAAAGCAGAACTTAATATTTGGTAGAGAAACCTTTGTTTGCAATTACAGAGATTATTTGTTTCCTGTAGGTCTTGACCAGGTTTGCACACATTGCAGCAGGGATTTTGGCCCACTCCTCCATACAGACCTTCTCCAGATCCTTCAGGTGTCGGGGCTGTCACTGGGCAATACGAACTTGCAGCTCCCTCCAAAGATTTTCTATTGGGTTCAGATCTGGAAACTGGCTAGGCCACTCCAGGACCTTGAGATGCTTCTTACGGAGCCACTCCTTAGTTGCCCTGGCTGTGTGTTTCGGGTCGTTGTCATGCTGGAAGACCCAGCCACGACCCATCTTCAATGCTCTTACTGAGGGAAGGAGGTTGTTGGCCAAGATATCGCGATACATGGCCCCATCCATCCTCCCCTCAATACGGTGCAGTCGTCCTGTCCCCTTTGCAGAAAAGCATCCCCAAAAAATTATGTTTCCACCTCCATGCTTCATGGTTGGGATGGTGTTCTTGGGGATGTACTCATCCTTCTTCTTCCTCCAAACATGGCGAGTGGAGTTTAGACCAAAAAGCTCTATTTTTGTCTCATCAGACCACATGACCTTCTCCCATTCCTCCTCTGGATCATCCAGATGGTCATTGGCAAACTTCAGACGGGCCTGGACATGCGCTGGCTTGAGCAGGGGGACCTTGCGTGCACTGCAGGATTTTAATCCATGACGGCGTAGTGTGTTACTAATGGTTTTCTTTGAGACTGTGGTCCCAGCTCTCTTCAGGTCATTGACCAGGTCCTGCCATGTAGTTCTGGGCTGATCCCTCACCTTCCTCATGATCATTGATGCCCCACGAGGTGAGATCTTGCATGGAGCCCCAGACCGAGGATGATTGACCGTCATTTTGAACTTCTTCCATTTTCTAATAATTGCGCCAACATTTGTTGCCTTCTCACCAAGCTGCTTGCCTATTGTCCTGTAGCCCATCCCAGCCTTGTGCAGGTCTACAATTGTATCCCTGATGTCCTTACACAGCTCTCTGGTCTTGGACATTGTGGAGAGGTTGGAGTCTGTTTGATTGAGTGTGTGGACAGGTGTCTTTTATACAGGTAACGAGTTCAAACAGGTGCAGTTAATGCAGGTAATGAGTGGAGAACAGGAGGGCTTCTTAAAGAAAAACTAACAGGTCTGTGAGAGCCGGAATGCTTACTGGTTGGTAGGTGATCAAATACTTATGTCATGCAATAAAATGCAAATTAATTACTTAAGAATCATACAATGTGATTTTAGATTCCGTCTCTCACAGTTGAAGTGTACCTATGATAAAAATGACAGACCTCTACATGCTTTGTAAGTAGGAAAACCTGCAAAATCGGCAGTGAATCAAATACTTGTTCTCCCCACTGTAAATGTTATTGTGTGGTATTTCTGCCTGTATGTGAATATCTGTATGCTGTAGCCTATGACAAAGAAAACATTTAATCTGCAGACTATTTTTATTCATCCATGTACTTTATTGGTAGGTGATACCATTGAGTTTCCTGTCCAAAGATGGCAGCCAAGAGACCAGTTCATTTATGTATTCTCTCCCAAAAAGCAACACTTTCCATTGTTTGAAAGTGTCTGACAACGTGGCTCTCTCTGTCATCTGGTTTCATCTGCAAACTGCTCTTAAAATGAAGAACCCTCAAATGTTTTTTATAATAGTAATCTGAATATACTGTATGTCAGTGGAGGCTGCTGAGGGGAGGACGGCTCATAATAATGGCTGGAACGGAGTCAATGGAATGGAATCAAACTATGTGTTTGATGTATTTGATACCATTGCAGAATTCCGCTCCAGCCATTACCACGAGCCCGTCCTCCCCAATTAAGGAGCCACCAACCTCCTGTGCTGTATGTGCAGTCATGTTTTTCTTTAATTTCCTGCTATATTATTCGAAATTTTTACTGTTCTCATGCACTGTTCTTTTTTGTGACATACCACTACGAGTACTAATGCCTTTTTACATATATTTTCTTTGCCACCTTGGCCTAAGAAACAAATCTTGAGCCAAGGCAACATTCCAAATCTTAGGCCAAGGCAACATGCAGTGATGCAAGAGCAGAGACAGACACATCGGTCCGTAGGAAAGAGTTTTGTTTGGAATTTCAGCCCAAACTGTCCAGTTCCCTGGTCTGTATACAGAGCTGACAGAGAGATACATAAGCGGTCGAGAAATTTATTATCTGATGCTTATCAGCAGCCAGGGCCAAACAATCTGGAGCTAAAAACATGCAAGCATGCTTTCTGATAAAATAATATGACAGATCTGGAAGAGAGAATGTAAACTCACAGGGCGCAGAAAATGAATAAATCCCAAATGGAATGGAGATGGTGCAGAGGTGTGAGACCATATACAGCATGATCTAGAATCTAGATGATGTAGGGTAGGCCTAGATATCATAGACTAGAATGGAAATGGAAATTCATTATTGAAAGATTCAGTAAAAAGGATTTGTATCTTTTGTAATTTGCAGTCGTACCGTAAGGGGTTGTATGAAATAGCATAGGCATGAATAGGATGACCTGTGAAGTGAGTTCATATACTTCACAGAAGACATACCATATCTGCTCCAGCGATACTCCCTGTCCCATCACATAGCTATTTTTTCACATCACATTTTCATTATTTAAATTCATCGAATTGATACAATACAGTACATATGTATATTTTTTGAAAAACTCCCACCACCACCCACCCGGCAATCTGATAGCATATGTAAATCTATCATAAAATACAAAAATAAAAATATGCATGGCATAGTACATCTATTGAACAATACAGTACAATACATACATCCGAAATAGTTACAAATTATAGAGACGCATTCATGGATGTAGGCTATAGGCCCGTTTGATAAGAGTTCAGAAATATCTGCATTACATAGCTCTGAAACGTGGGAGTGGTTCCAGTTCCTTACAAGGGACTGCTATCATCAGGTGACCAATGGGTCCCTGTATTTTACTGTCAACAAAATATAACAAACATCAACAACATTGCGTACACACGTTCCCTGGGAATGTTCTCCTGTTGATTGTAAACAGTTTAGAAATATAAACAATAATGGTTTAATTACATGTTTTGTGCAGTATGTTTATATTATCATTATCAATTCTCTGAGATTCATGCATCATTGGGATAAAGAGACCCATTGTCTGAGATCTATGTTAATATCAGTATGTACATATATAAATATCTTTTACAACTTTGGCAAAGGGTAAAGTCTACAAAACTTTGTCCACTCTGTTCATAACAGATTCTAGTTTTGGGAACAAAAAACTGTATTGAGATCAAATGTTTCATCGATGAGACATTTTTGGTTGTGCGTGCAAACGCCAAGCGGATGCTTCACATTTATACATCTGGTGAAATATCTGTCTCATTCTTCTATCTGTGGTAATATTCCCCAATATGGTCTTTTAGGAGACACTTAAAAAAAAAAAATCCACATGTATTTAACACAGACTTACATTTGACACATACACTATATATACAAAAGTATGTGGACACCCCTTCAAATGAGTGGATTTGGCTATTTCAGCCACACCCGTTGATGACAGGTGTATAAAATCGATCACACAGCCATGCAATCTCCATAGACAAACACTGGCAGTAGAATGGCCTTACTGAAGAGCTCAGTGACTTTCAACGTGGCACCATCATAGGATGCCACGTTTCTCAACAAGTCAGTTTGTCAAATTTCTGCCCTGCTAGATCTGCCCCGGTCAACTGTAAGTGCTTTTATTGTGAAGTGGAAACGTCAAGAAGCATCAACAGCTCAGCCGCAAAGTGGTAGGCCACGCAAGCTCACAGAACGAGACTGTCGAGTGCTGAAGCAATCTTCTGTCCTTGGTTGCAGCTCTCACTACCGAGTTCCAAACTGCCTCTGGAAGCAATGTCAGGATAAGAACTGTTCGTCGGGAGCTTAATGAAATGGGTTTCCATGGCCGAGCAGCCGCACACAAACCTAAGATCAACATGCGCAATGCCAAGTGTCGGCTGGAGTGGTGTAAAGCTTGCCACCATTGGACTCCGGAGCAGTGGAAATGCTTTCTCTGGAGGGATGAATCATCACCATCTGGCAGTCCAACGGACAAATCTGGGTTTGGCGGATTCCAGGAGAACGCTAACTGCCCCAATGCATAATGCCATCTGTAAAGTTTGGTGGAGGAGGAATAATGGTCTGGGGCTGTTTTTCATGGCTAAGTGTCCTTATTTCCAGCGAAGGGAAATCTTAACGCTACAGCATACAATGCCCGACCTCACTAATGCTCTTGTGGCTGAATGGAAGCAAGTCCCAACAGCAATGTTACAACAACTTCCCAGAAGAGTGGAGGCTGTTATAGCAGCAAAATGGGGACCAACTCCATATTAATGCCCATGATTTTGGAATGAGATGTTCGACAAGCAGGTGTCCACATACATTTGGTCATGTAGTGTACAGTATTTTGAGTGTCTAAGGCCCTGTGACATTGTAGTAAGTGAAAGTAATGTGTCCAGCCGGCTGTTATTTAACACCGCTGGCTCACTGTTTATACTAACCGCTCGGTGTGTGTGTGTGTGTGTGTGTGTGTGTGTGTGTCTGGACCTGCTCCGTGTGTGTGCTGGAGAGTGTAAATGTGTTACTAAATTACTGAACGCTTCACAGAAAATTCCTCCTTTCAGCGTTAGCGAACCAGGGCTAATCTCTCCGTCCATCTCTAACACGAAACCAAGGAAATGTTATGACTACTGTTGGAATGAACATGATAAACTGGACATGAAATTGAGAAAAAATAACACAGATGTTCTGGCACCATCTATGCACTAATGTTTTGTTGATCATTTTTCATAGTAATTTGTTGTATCAATACAGTAGCAAAACTCCTATGGCTGCTGAAGGTTACTATGCGATAATCTCACTCTTTAGATTTTGAAAGGAATTTCCCCACAATTTTCCATAAGGGGGAGGAAGAGGAAAAAGAGGAGGAAAAGGAAGTGGAGGAAGAGGAGAAGGAGGAGGAGGATGAAGAAGAAGAAGATAATGAATAGAAGGGAGAGGTGGAGGAAGTGGAGGAGGAAGAGGAGGAAGAAGTGGAGCAGGAGGAGAAAGCAGGGAAATAGCATCCTCCACCCAGCAACCCCAACACAGCTCAGCTCCAGGGCAGGGGGACATTAACAGTTTAAGGGGAGTTAGAGAGGTGAGTCCAGTGTCACTGTCTCGTTATCGCATCACAATAACCCACTTTAAGGCCCACTGGGACAAAAACCACTAATAAATAGCCTTATTGGCCCATTGGGTTGGATCTCTCCTACATCATATGATGTTAGGGGAGGGGGAAGGAACTGAAACACCACACACACACACACAAAAAACTTTTGTCTTGTTTGGATGTTTTGATTTCACTTCCACCTGTAGTTTGTGTTTACTCAGTGTGGCCCTACACTCTTAAAAATAATGGTGCAAGTTGGAACCACATAAGGTTCTTGAGAGCGATGCCATTGGGGAACCATTTTAGGGTCTCTGAAGAACCATAAATGGGATGGTTCATTGAAGAGCCATACTAAACTCCTAACCCAGAAATGTTTATGCCCTCAAGGACTGGAATTGAATAACCCTGCTATAGAGTTTTAAGTCTTATTTGCATTTTTCCCCGGGTGAATTTTAGAGTTACCAGTACCACCCATGACTGTTGCTAGTGACAGAGATATGGTAGTTGCATTCATTCATTTTGAGATCCTAAGTGAATATGTTTTGATGAAAATATAATTCTTTAAGACAAGACATATTTCAAAAGCTGTCTTTTGATGGCCTAGTTTTACCCTAATACAGTGGCCTGAAACTCATTGCTAGACTGCCATTTTCAAGTCTTGCCATAGATTTTCAAGCCGATTTAACTGGAACTAGGCCACTCAGGAACATTTAATGTCATCATGGTAAGCAACTCCAGTGTATATTTGTCCTTGTGTTTTAGGTTATTGTCCTGCTGAAAGGTGAATTTGTCCCCCAGTGTCTGTTGGAAAGCAGATTGAACCAGGTTTTCCTCTAGGATTTTGCCTGTGCTTAGCTCTATTCCATTTATTTTATCCTAAAAAAAAACTCCCTAGTCCTTGCCAATGACAAGCATATCCATAACATGATGCAGCCACCACCATGCATGAACATATGAAGAGTGGTACTCAGTGGTGTGTTGTGTTGGATTTGTCCCAAACATAACGTTATGTATCAGGACATAAAGTACATTTCTTTGCCACATTTTTTGCAGTTTTACTTTAGTGCCTTATTGCAAACAGGATGCATGTTTTGGAATATTTGTGTTCTGTACAGGCTTCCTTCTTTTCACTCTGTCATTTAGGTTAGTATTGTAGAGTAACTATAATGTTGTTGATCCATTCTCAGTTTTTTCCTATCACAGCCATTAAACTCTGTAACTGTTTTAAAGTCACCATTGGCCGCATGGTGAAATCCCTGAGCGGTTTCCTTCCTCTCCGGCAACTGATTTAGGAAGGAAGCCTGTATCTTTGTAGTGACTGGGTGTATTGATATACCATCCAAAGTATAATTAATAACTTCACCATGCTCAAAGGGCTATATTCAATATCTGCTTCTTTTTTTTTACCCATCTACCAATAGAACTTACAGATAATTGTATTTGTGGGGTACGGAGATGTTAAACAATTTTATTGCACACAGAGTGAGTCCATGCAACTTATTATGGGACTTGTTAAGCACATTTTTACTCCTGAACTTATTTAGGCTTGCCATAACAAAAGGGTTAAATACTCATTGACTCAAGACATTTCAGCTTTTCATTTGTAATTAATTTGTCTAAAAACATAATTCCACTTTGACATTATGGGGTATTGTGTGTAGGCCAGTGACACAAAATCTAAATTTAATCAATTTAAATTCAGGCTCTAACACAACAAAATGTGGAAAAAGTCAAGGGGTGTGAATACTTTCTGAAGGCACTGCAGTTTTTGTTCATGCAAGGAGGGGTTGGTGTGGGTGACTTACGTGTCTGTTGGGGGTGGGTATTGTGTGTGAAGGTTAGTATGCATGATCTATTGACGTGAGAAGGATGGGTGGATATAGTACCTTGTTTGAGTGTGTATTGATGGGAACAAATAGTAAAAATGTTGGCTAATCACTGACTACTGTGTATCCTACAGACTAATCCTGCTGCTGCTGATGATGACATTGACACCAGCTTTAGTAGTACAGAGCCTGTAGACCCATTGGATGAAAGCTTTCAGCTCAACATAATCTGACTCGGAAACAAGCCAAGACAGCCAAAGGTATTTATGAAAGCACAATAGTGGTTTTGAGCGATGTAAGTAAAAAAATTGACCCGGAAGTGTTTTTCAGTTGTAGAGTTGTGTTTAGTTGTTTAAGGTTCCCAACATATGTCATTTTCTTCACTCATATAGTGACTAAATGACAGCATAGTTTTCAAGTATAATGCTAGCTAGTCTTGGATGTCAGCCTGGGAGAAGTTAGAGGAGAGATGGGTTGGATGAAAGTAACACAATATAAGAAAATGTTTAGAAAAATGTTTAACCACAGGCCATTGTCTCCTCTAGTTCATATTGCTTTTATAATGTTACCAAAATATCAACAAGGGACTGAATGTTTTTAAATTATATGACAGTAAAAGTATGGCTTAATCAATTGACTTGATGGATCAGTTTTTCACATAAGCTTTTATCGACAGGTTAGTGGTTAAAAATATATATCTTTATGATTCTGGGGGTCAATTACCTTATGTCAAGCCATGGAAATGGGATAAGTATTATGAGTTTGCCATTTGTGAAGAGAATTAGAGACGTTTATTCTATCAAGACACGAGGAGCGTGCATGACAAGGACAGCTGGAGCACACCTGATTGGTAGGGCTAAGCATGAATAGTCATTGAAAATTGTGAAAGCATCTCCTACTACACTCCATTAAAGCGAGAAAGTGAGAAAATGATGATTAATATAGCTATAATGTGATCCATTTTAGTCTGATTAATATTGTAAGGCAAAATGTTTTGTGTGTGCAACATTGCGTAGCAGTGCGGTCATGTATTCTGTAGTGTGCTCGTGTAAATAGCCTGTTTTTTGTTTTTTGTCTTTTTCGTATATATTTCTCAATCTCACTTTTCATCCTTCAACTAAATATACTTTCGTGCAACCCGTCTCACCCAATGTGGAAAGGATTCTACTTTTTCTTATACCTTTTTATCTAGAACCTCCGGCTGAAACTTGCCAGCTAGCCAGCTAACTAGCTACTTGCTATTAGCCACCGTTAGCGGTTTTCACTATTGTCCATGGCCTGCACTACCTACCAGCCAGCTCTAGCCTGGACAATTATCGGCCAGTCTGCACAGTCTGCACAGCGCACTATTGACCCAGAATATATCTGATTTTCTGCCGGAATCACTGAATCTTAACACCAGATCATCGCAACTAGCTAGCTGCAACCGAATGGATGTTGTTGTTGGCTAATCTACCCGTCCCGAAGCAAGCACCAGTTAGCCTTGAGCTAGCCTCGAGCCAGGCCCATCTATCTACCGGACGGGACCTCCTAGTGTCGACACAGAGCCCTGCCGATCCATCACGACTGGTCTGCCGACGTGATCGTCTGATGTGGCTTCAACAGGCTTCCCGTTGCGATGACCATGAAGATCCATATGCTAGCCCCGGCCCGCTAGACAGCTACACAGCTGATGCCTGCTGGACTGTTCCTTTACACGGTACCCCATCCTGTTTATCTGTCCTGTTTATCTGTTTAGCCTCAGCCCAAACTTTAGTCGCCATTACCAGTTGTTGTCTTAGCTCTCTCGAATAACACCTGTGATTGCTTTATGCCTCTCTCCCATGTCAATATGCCTTGCCTATTGCTGTTTCGGTTAGTTCTTATTATACAATTTCATTGTAGAGCCCCCAGTCCCGCTCAACCTGCCTCAGATAGCTCCTTTGTCCCACCCCCCATACACGCGGAGACCGGCTCAATCGGTGCCTCCAGTGATGCTATCTATTTCATCGTTACCCAACGCTTAGGTTTACCTCCACTGTACTCATATCCTTCCATATCCTTGTCTGTACATAATGCCCTGAATCTATTCTGCAACTCCCGGAAATCTGCCCCTTTTACTCTCTGTACCCAACGCACTAGAAGACCAGTTCTTAAAGCCTTTAGCCGTATCCTTATTCTACTCCTCCTCTGTTCCTCTGGTGATGTAGAGGTTAAACCAGGCTCTGTAGCCCCCAGTATCACTCCTACTCCCCAGGCGCTATCATTTGCTGACTTCTATAACCGTAAAAGCCTTGGTTTCTTGCATGTTAACATCAGAAGCCTCCTTCCTAAGTTTGAGTTATTCACTGCGTTAGCGCACTCCGCCAACCCTGATGTTCTAGCAGTGTCTGAATCCTGGCTTAGGAAGGCCACCAAAAACTCTAAAATGTCCATCCCCAACTACAACATTTTCCATCTAGATAGAACTGCCAAAGGGAGCAGAGTTGTAATCTACTGTAGAGATAGCCTGCAGAGCTCTATCACACTATCCAGGTCTGTGCCCAAACAGTTTGAGCTTCTACTTCTAAAAATCCACCTTTCCAGAAATAAGTCTATCACTGCTATCACACTACAATCCAAACTAGATGCCCTCAATCTCACACAAATTATCAAGGAACCTACCAGGTACAACCCTAAATCCGTAAACATGGGCACCCTTATAGATATCATCCTGACTAACTTACCCTCTAAATACACCTCCGTTGTCTTCAACCAGGATCTCAGCGATCACTGCCTCATTGCCTGCGTCCGTAATGGGTCCGCGGTCAAACGACCACCCCTCATCACTGTCAAACGCTCCCTAAAACACTTCAGCGAGCAGGCCTTTCTAATTGACCTGGCCCGGGTATCCTGGATGGATATTTACCTAATTCCGTCAGTAGAAGATGCCTGGTTGTTCTTTAAAAGTGCTTTCCTCTCCATCTTAAATAAGCATGCCCCATTCAAAAAATGCAGAACTAAGAACAGATATAGCCCCTGGTTCACCCCAGACTTGACTGCCCTTGACCAGCACAAAAACATCCTGTGGCGTACTGCATTAGCATCGAACAGCCCCCGCGATATGCAACTTTTCAGGGAAGTCAGGAATCAATATACACAATCAGTTTGGAAAGCAAAGGCTAGCTTTTTCAAACAGAAATTTGCATCCTGTAGCACTAACTCCAAAAAGTTTTGGGACACTGTAAAGTCCATGGAGAATAAGAGCACCTCCTCCCAGCTGCCCACTGCACTGTGGCTAGGAAACACTGTCACCACCGATAAATCTACAATAATTGAGAATTTCAATAACCTGGCTACCCCTACCCCATCCACCAGCTCTGCACCCTCTGCTGCAACTTGCCCCCCCCCCCCCCCCCCACACTTCTACTTTACCCAAATTCAGATAGCTGATGTTCTGAAAGAGCTGCAAAATCGGGACCCCTACAAATCAGCTGGGCTAGACAATCTGGACCCTTTCTTTCTAAAATTAGCAGCCAAAATTGTAGCAACCCCTATTACTAGCCTGTTCAACCTCTCTTTCGTATCCTCTGAGATCCCCAGAGATTGGAAAGCTGCCGCGGTCATCCCCCTCTTCAAAGGGGGTGACACTCTAGATCCAAACTGTTACAGACCTATATCCATCCTGCCCTGCCTTTCGAAAGTATTTGAAAGCCAAGTTAACAAACAGGTCACCGACCATTTCGAATCCCACCGTACCTTCTCCGCTATGCAATCTGGTTTCCGAGCTGGTCATGGGTGCACCTCAACCACGCTCAAGGTCCTAAACAATATTATAACTGCGATCGATAAAAGACAGTACTGTGCAGCCGTCTTCATCGACCTGGCCAAGGCTTTCGACTCTGTCAATCACCGCATTCTTATCGGCAGACTAAACATCCTTGGTTTCTCAAATGACTGCCTCGCCTGGTTCACCAACTACTTCTCAGATGGAGTTCAATGTGTCAAATCGGAGGGCCTGTTGTCTGGACCTCTGGCAGTCTCTATGGGGGTGCCACAGGGTTCAATTCTCGGGCCGACTCTATTTTCTGTGTATATCAATGATGTCGCTCTTGCTGCTGGTGACTCTCAGATCCACCTCTATGCAGACGACACCATTTTGTATACATCTGGCCCTTCATTGGACACTGTGTTAACAAACCTCCAAACGAGCTTCAATGCCATACAACAATCCTTCCATAGCCTCCAACTGCTCTTAAATCAGACCAGAGAATCTTGTTTCTCATGGTCTGAGAGTCCTTTATGCCTTTTGGCAAACTCCAAGTGGGCTGTCATATGCCTTTTACTGAGGAGTGGCTTCCGTCTGGCCACTCTACCATAAAGGCCTGATTGGTGGAGTGCTACAGAGATGGTTGTCCTTCTGGAAGGTTCTCCCATCTCCACAGAGGAACTCTGCTCTGTCAGTGACCATCGGGTTCTTGGTCACCTCCCTGACCAAGGCCCTTCTCCCCCTATTGCTCAGTTTGGCCAGGCGGCCAGCTCTAGGAAGAGTCTTGGTGGTTCCAAACTTCTTCCATTTAAGATTGATGGAGGCCACTGTGTTCTTGGGGCCCTACAATGCTGCAGAAATGTTTTGGTACCCTTCCCCAGATCTGTGCCTCGACACAATCCTGTCTCGGAGCTCTATGGACAATTCCTTCGACCTCATGTGGGAATTTATATAGACAGGTGTGTGCCTATCCAAATCATGCCCAATCAATTACATTTACCACAGGGGGACTCCAATCAAGTTGTAGAAACATCTCAAGGATGATCAATTGAAACAGGATGCACATGAGCTCAATTTCGAGTCTCATAGCAAAGGTTCTGAATACTTATATAAATAAGGTATTTCTGATTTTTATCTTAACAAATTTGCTAACATTTCTAAAAACCTTTGTCATTATGAATGGCACCGGAGAAGATGGCTGCCGTTTTACAGCCCTCTAACCAATTGTACTATTATTTGTGTTTTTCCGCATTATTTGTAATTTATTCTGTACATAATGTTTCTGCCATCATCTCTTATAACCAAAAAGAGCTTCTGGATATCAGGACAGCGATTACTCACCTCGTATTGGACAAATAATTTTTCTTCAACAAGTCGGACGCGAAGGATATCCTACAGACACCCGACAAGGCTCAAATCCCTGTCATTCGCATGAGTAAGAGACAGCGATATTGTGGACGTAGGTTGGGGTGCCTTGTAAGGATCCGACAGCGAGGGAGTAAACTGCCTCTTCCATCAATCCTATTAGCCAATGTTCAATCATTTGAGAATAAATTGGATGACCTAAGATTACGGTTATCCTACCATATGTATTTTTTTAATTTTTGATTATTGTGTGCTTGTTAACATTTACTGCATTGATTGATAGGAACTAGGAACATAATCATTTTGCTGCACCTGCCATAACACCTGCTAAACTTCATACCCGACCAATAAAATGTGATTTGATTTTGATATAATGTTTTTTTTTTTTTACAAGTGTACTGACAAGTGAATAAATGATTCCAGCTGCATTAGAAACCAATAAAGTGTTAACTTCAACATCTGGATCAATTCATTGTGATATTCATTAAATGTATTTAGATGAACTAGCTTCAATCTCACTACTAAAACAAATGATGCAGGGAGTTGGTGTATCATTTAAACTTTCATTTGTTGGCAAGTAAAAAATGCTATTAGACATTCCTGGGCAATTATTGTGTACTGTCTGTATTCTTACTGTAGCAGCATGGTGTAGAATAAGAGACATCTCACAGACACACATTAGCTAGCTAGCTACAACACACAGGTATAGTTACTCTAAAACGAATATGAGTCATAAAGCCATAGTCATTCCTTTACTCTCCGCCATCATCATCAAAACATGTATCCAGTTTTACTCCTAATGAGAGGCCATGAGGCTAGCTAGGCTAGTTATCTAGCTAGCTATAACGTTAGACTACAGTACATTTTAGGTATAGAAAACAAAGCTAGCTAGCTAAACTTGGCTAGCTTGGCTTGTAGTGGTACTAGCAAGCCCCGTTATGGTTGAATCAATCACGAAATTGTACTGTACTGAACAACACTGTCTCGTGTAAAAAGAGAGCTTATATTGCTAGCTAGCTACCGACAGCAAAACAACTTACTTGTTTGTCATTTGCCCTCCTGATCCAGTTGGTCTCGGCTGCCGCCGCCAGTTGATCTAGGAGTTCTGAAGAGCCCGGCTTCGAGGGTGGGAACACAATTGGACAAGGAAGTAAGGCTCCCGTCAGTCTGTAGTCTTTACAAAGCCAGGGAAATTGAGTCAACCTAGATATCCTGCAATGTCCTGGCAGATAGGAACATCGTTGGCTCTATTGAATAAGGACAACCATGTTTATTCGCTGCTAGTGTGATCGTGCAATCGGCAAAACATAAAGGCCACAATAATTGCTACAAAACATGACTCCATTCATTTTTAGATCAGACAGCAGGCTCAATCAACCGATAACGTCATTGGTTGAACTCTCCCAGCGCAAAAATTGAAAAAAATACAGCTATAGTGCATAATCATGTCTGAAACACCCTCTCATCATTCATAATTATATAGGGAGACTGGAAACACCCCAAATAGTGTCTAGCAGTGAAGTTTCCCTTTAAGAACTTTAATTTTTTCAGTGTATGCCCTGGCTATGGTCTCAGTATGGATTGTCCTAAAATAACTCTATCGAAGGACGACCCTGTTTATGTAGTCTGTCACCTCCAATGTCTCCATCGAACAAACTTTAATAACACTGCAAAACCACAGCAAGAACAAGATTTATAGCAGCACACTAAAGCAAAACAACAAATACAGCAAACGTCAGAGTGAAAAGAGAGCTACTTCATCATGATAGTCAGCATCTGTAGCTCAGTTGGTAGAGCATGGCGCTTGCAACGGCAGGATTGTGGGTTCGTTTCCCACGGGGGGCCAGTATGAAAAATGTATGCAGTCACTAACTATAAGAGCGTCTGCTAAATGACTCAAATGTAATGACCCAGCCAGACCAGGGGCCTCATTTATCAAAGGTGCATATGCACAAAAAATACTCTAAACCATGAACACTCTGTGATGAGTCACTGACTGAAATGCTAAATTCCACTTCGCGATAAGAGTCACTGACTCAAAGCCACAAGAGGGTAGAACATATTTAAAACGTTGCTTGTTATGGGGAGGTAGTTAGTTGCAGAAACGTTGGAATGGTTTTGTCGACTAGCATGCTAGTAGATACCAATAGACATCCAGCCATTGCTCTAACGCTAGTTAGCATTGGCTGGCGAAATTACCTCTAACTTTCTTCATACTGGACACAGAGACATAAAAATGGTATCCACACGTTTATCGGACGCTGGGGAAGTAGATACATTGCCAAATCCCAAAGTATCCCTTTAATCTCAGAGCCTATATCAAGACAGGAGGGGTTGTAGCTCTCATTCACAAGCGCACAAATATAGTATGGTTCTGATTTATCAATAAAAACATGCGTATATGTTGTGTGTGACAGTTTGATAAATCCCAATACAATCTCCAATCTCCATGTACGCCAGAATTTAGTAAGATATTTACACACGGTTGATAAATTATGCCCTTGGCCCTGAGGTGATGTGGTGGCTGTGATGTTGTTTGGCTGTGCTGGGGTTGTGATGTGATGTGATACAGTTTAATGTTGACAAAGGCTGGACACTATGTTCTAGCAGCTTCCCCAAGCTCCAGGCTCTCTCTCTCTCTCTCTCTCTCTCTCTCTCTCTCTCTCTCTCTCTCTCTCTCTCTCTCTCTCTCTCTCTCTCTCTCTCTCTCTCTCTCTCTCTCTCTCTCTCTCTCCCTCTCCCTCTCCCTCTCCCTCTCTCTCTCTCTCTCTCTCTCTCTCTCTCTCTCTCTCTCTCTCTCTCTCTCTCTCTCTCTCTCTCTCTCTCTCTCTCTCTCTCTCTCTCTCTCTCTCTCCCTCCCTCTCCCTCTCCCTCTCCCTCTCCCTCTCCCTCTCCCTCTCCCTCTCTTCTCTCTCTCTCTCTCTCTCTCCCTGTTTGTTTTTCCTGCTATGAGTCCTGCGCTCATAAGCCCGCCACCTGGGGCCCTGCCATCACTCTCTGCCTCGGGAAGAATGTAAACACTCTGCACGGACACACACACACACACACACACACACACACACACACACACACACACACACACACACACACACACACACACACTATAGAATCCCTATGGGGGGGCGGGGAGGTAGGTTGGATAACTCCTGCTTAGTCTTTCTCACGCCACACTCCCAGCAGCCAGTACAGAACCAAACAGTTTATGTATCCAAACAGCAACCTGTTTAACTTCCAACATATCACCTGTCCTGAGTGCTAAACATATTCTAACCCATTTACAGCAAGTGGTAAACAACCTTCAGCGCGGTTGCCCAGGCCTGTCCTCATACAGAGTGCTGTGTTTACCCCAGCAGTGTCACAACGCTGGCACTTTTACATGCCCTTGATGGACATGAGGAGTGGGGCTGGGCAGACTTGTGTGTCTGTAAAAATTAATGCCTGTTTGTGTTGGCGTCCAGAAAACTTTTCCTTTGAGGTTGGGTTTTATGTAAAATGTTGAATGGGAAATGTAGGCCTACAGCAAAAATTATAATACCATTCATATGTTCTAGAGAATTATGATTTTTGATGATCATAATGAGTCATTTTAAAACAATCAATGCACTTTTCCTGAATGAGTCTTCGTTATCAGTTTGTTTCCATCTTTGTGTACATTTTGTAATTGTATGGTTAATGTAAAATGTTAACACAGGCCTACAGTAGGCTACTGTATTTTTCAGTGTCCCATAACAACTAACATCGGCACTATCTGCCTCTGTCAAGCATTCTCTCTGTGGTCATATACATTAACACAGACAAAATAATAACTATGTATGTGGTTGTATGATTCTTACAATGTACAGATTGTCTCAGAGACCCATTAAGTCGCCTGCGATCAGGACATTTTTCAGTAGCTCAGGATTATAAATGCTTGTGATTCAGAAAGAAAATATAACAAATCAAATATTCCCCCCAGAAAGAACTGCCTGTCTCGTTTCATCATTCCCCTTGGTTGAAGAAGCAGAAATCCAATACCTCTGACCCATATTGGATCCATACAGAAGCAGAAGGGTTCGGACATCAGTTTTCACAGTGTTATACCCATGTCGAATACGAGCACAGCTTTATCTGAAATATATTTATCATTTAGCTCACTCTCACAATTGTCTTAGTACCTCAATGGCCTGGTATGCTAGCAGCATACTGTTGTTTGGTATATATCGGTCTTTGTTGTTGAAAGGGCCCTGCTATAATGCATTCCTAAAACTCACCATGTTGGCGTTTTGACTACAAATCAGCTGAAAATGTTTTGAGCTAAAAGTGAAAAAGACAAAAAGGGACACTTTGTAAGAGACAAAAGATAGGAAATACTTGGGAAAGTACTTTTTAGCTATGTATTTTGCCTTTTTATCTATATATGTTGACCTCAAATAAAAGATCATGGGAGTGCACTTAAAATCTACTCCAGACCCGTTTTAAGACACGAGACAACAAAATGGGCCTGGAATCCTTTGTTTAGATTTACTTCTCCAGTGCTCACGAGAAGCTCTCATGACAATGGGAGAGAATGGTACAGTGATTCCGTGATGCACAAAAATGTCATAAAACCACAACAAAGTAAATACTGACATCTTCACGGTTCAGGCCAAGTTCACTGTTATCGCTGAGAGTAGACTAAGCTAAAATACTGGTAGAATCAAAGCCAAGCTCGCAGGAAACAAACCCAGACAGATCATTACTGTAATATCTCTCTTTAATGAGTGAAAAGACCCAAACACTTCACTGACTGTCTCCCATTA
This sequence comes from Coregonus lavaretus, assembly GCF_964263955.1. Lineage (NCBI taxonomy): Eukaryota > Metazoa > Chordata > Actinopteri > Salmoniformes > Salmonidae > Coregonus > Coregonus lavaretus. The sequence goes on along the minus strand of NC_140012.1, from coordinate 22,118,812 downwards.
TAAGCTGCTGTGTGCATCTGATCTGGTGAATAAAACGCTCATCGGTATAGTGTGAAAACTAAATGAGACAGTTATAGCTACCGTCTCAGCTTCCAAAACAATGAAACTAAAGTCTGTCCGAATGGGCCTGTAGGACTTGCCAAAGCAGCCATCCTTAACTTTATTGTGATAGGTTTGGCCTGTTTTTATGATGAAATAAAGTTTTATTTTATTTGAATGTGAATGAAGCATACATCACAGACGAGTGACAGACCAGACAGTTCTCTTAGCGAGAGAAGCTTCAGTTCAGTTGGCGAGTGTCTTACTATTATCTGTGTTTCAAATGGGCACACTTGAACCATCACATTAGCTCCTTGACAGCCTCTTCACTCTCGTCTCGGACCAAGTCCAGCTCCGACACACACGCACACACACACGCACGCACACACACAAATACACACCCACACACACAGACGATCCTTGGTATTGGGTAGCAATACCAGGGCTATCCTAAGGCCATGTCTCCATGAAATTGCTTTTATCACATTTACATTCTCCTGGACCTGAGAGAATTTCTCTATATATTTTCATTGTCGTCTAAACCCTCTTAAGCTGTTCATTGTTAGTGAAGATAATGCTGACATATGACTATATCCAGACTTTTTACAGCCATGCTTATGTAGCTAAGAGTAGAATAAACTAATTTCAGTTTGATATTTTGTATATCTCACAGTCACAAATGATGCTATGACTGGGTCACAGTGGAGCCTTAATTCCTGCATCTCCATAGCCCCTATAACATATAAAGTCACCTGGATGGATTCACTGTCAAATCTGCCCCCTATATTTATCAGAGCAATAGATCATCCTGTAATGAAAACACAATTACTCCAGCTGATGTATTACTAAGGTTAGCTCTTCATGTAAACAAATCAGCCATGAGTTTCACTTCCTCCCATTTCACAAAAAGTGACAGGTGTGTCTTGCATCATAATATACCATACTATCATATTATGATCTATAGAATGGCCGGATGGATGTACAGTCCATCAGAAGAGAAGGACATGCACCAAAGGATACTGTGCATTTATTTCATTGCTGGCTGAATGATCTACCCACACCAACATGGATTTTATTACACCCTGCTCTTGTGAAGGCCAGTAAACACTCTACATTAGTATAATGTGATGTGCTATACTGTAATTGCCTTTTAGTCTTACACTAAATATCCTTACTCTCAGTGTCGAATTATCTTACAATGTGGATGTAAGCCTATTTTACAATGTAAATAATAGCTGACGTTAGGTTACGGCTGTTTTAATATAAATCGGAAGCATAAACAACTCCTTCAATCCTCCACCTGGAAAGTGCACAACACCGTGAGGATAAATAGTTCTGGGTTGCTGTTGCGAGGCCAGGCATATGGCATTCTCCAGTTGTTTTATAGCATGACCTGTGTGATTATGTTCTCATGCCTAGCACCTGAGAAATACTAGATGTGCATATAAATAACTAACCCTAGCTGTCCACATCCTGACTAAACCCTAACCCTAACCATAACAACCCCGTGATATTTCGTTCTCTTACAGTTGTGGAGAGCCCAGTGGCAAAACAAAGGACACTGTAACTGTGTGACAAACAAAGCTGGCCCCGCAGAGCGATAGTAGGGCTTTAATATTAAACTAGAAGTGAGTCAACCCCGGCAGACTGGCACCTCAGGCCCTCCCCACACTGACAGTCCTGCAAAGTACCATTGATCGGTGGGGACTGGGAGAATTGTCATATCTTCCTCCATATATCTTATCTTCCTCTAGGTTTCCTCTAGGTAATGTTTCCCTTTTATTATAGGCGTTTATAACTTTTTATCTTGAACAAAGTTTCCTTTTTCTCTTTCATAACCCTATTTCACTATTATGTCAACATGTAAGCAATGTGGTAAATAACGCTGTAAACAAGGTGGTAAATAACACTATAATCAACCATCCTCATATAGCACATTGTTTACACAGTGATGTAATAGTGAAATAAGGTTATCTATTGATTAGCTTTTATCTTTCTTTCTAAATGTCTGATGAATGTAGTTTACTTCCACACATAGTTTTAAACCCCCTCTCTTTGTATATAATGTGCTATTTATTGTTAAACTTATAGTACACTTTGGAAAAGTTTGATTTGATTTATTAGAGATGTATTATTTTGGCTGCACCATCTGCACAGTGCATGAACAGTAGTACAACATGTTTCTCTGGCTTATGATCCATCCTGTGTGTTTGGTCATGGCCCCTGCAGCCCCTGTGGTGCGTTTGTAGATCCATTAGACCACACAGAGATCCCATTAGTGTCAAATACTGTTGATGAGGCCCTCTTACTGTGAGAGAACCACCCACATAAAACTGCCACTGAACCTTTAGCCCCAGTCAGGGATCAACACTGCACACCTTATGATGTGGCTGTGTGTGTGTGTGTGTGTGCATGCATGTGTGCGTGTGTGTGTATACTTTCTGCTTGTGTGTGCGTTCCCCTCCTGGACTATAAAGTCATTCTAGTAAAATAGCTCTCCCTTGTCTTATCTTGATTGGCTGGGACAAGGCCGGGCGGAGAAAAGGGGGAGGCAGACTGATGGGTGAGGATCCACAGACTTGTTCAGTCGCATTCAGGTCATCAGGGAGGACAGACAACAGAACCCTTGAGACACAGCCTGAGACGAAGACAACTTAACCAAACACACAGCGACAGGCAGACGAGCCAAAGACAACTTTACCAAATACTAAGAAGATGATGATAACTTTACTAATACACGTCAACTAGGTGAGGGACAAAGGACAAGTTTACTAACGCTTGTGAACTAGGACAGAGGACAACTTTACTAACGCACGTCAACTAGGACAGAGGACAACTTTACTAACACACGTCAACTAGGACAGAGGACAACTTTACTAACACACGTCAACTAGGACAGAGGACAACTTTACTAACGTACGTCAACTAGGACAGAGGACAACTTTACTAACACACATCAACTAGGACAGAGGACAACTTTATTAACGTACGTCAACTAGGACAGAGGACAACTTTATCAAATACTAAAACTAGGAGAGATGTCAGAGAAAACTTTACCAAACTGATCACAACTTAAAAAGGAGTGTCTCGTTTAAAGCCTCAATGAAATGGAGAACATTGCTCCAAAAGAAACCACAACTAGAATAAGTGCCTGGATATCTTTACTAAACATCTGTCAACCAAGAGAAGAACACCTTTTATTCCCAAAACATTAGAGCTACAGGAAGAATTTACCTTTAGAATATCAACCACACCTAAAAGAAGTGAAACACCGATCCTAAACAGGAGAGAAGCAGGCTCCATCTCTACCAGGCACCTGTAAAGATTTACCTAAACCAATCACAAATCATCTTTACACGAAAACCCACTGTTTCGAGGCGAGCCTACATAGAAGAGAGAAGACTGCCTTTCAAAAATCAGCTTAGAAGCCAAACACTGAGAGCAGCCTACACCGTGAGTAAGTCAGCTTAACCAAGCACATAAATCGTTCACAAGTCTCAAATCATCTTTACCTGGAAAACCACATTGGTGAAAGGACTGGACACTTTAGAGAAGAGGCTTGTGTCCATGTGTTGGTTCCGTGTGGTGTGGATGCTGAGAGCTAAGACAAGGATGAGTGTGAAGAGGGCATCGATGGCAGGCGGGTCCTTGAGGTGCCATCCAGCTTATATGTAAACAAAGCGCCATACTCATGCTACGACCAGCCTGGCACAGAGGGGGGTGGGCACTGGGGAGTACCACTCTCTCTCCTTTATTCCTACTGCTCCTCTCCAGTCTGCAGGTAAGATGGTCAGCTGCGCGCACACACACACACACACATTAATATTAAGATCACTTTATTTGTCAGTTGTGCACAAGGTCCAACCAAAATGTGACATCTGGTTTATCCCAATCCCCAAAAAAGACACACAAACAGGTTAAGTGACTTGCTCAATGTACAATGGCAGGCAATGGCATCTAGGATTTGATAACAGCAACCCTCCGGTTGCCAGCTCACTTCCCACCAGATTTTTTCCGGTCAGACCCAGGACTCAAACTGGCGACTCTCCGGTTGCTGGCTCGCCTCTCTAACCACTTGGCTACCTGCCGCCCATATATATACACACACACACACACACACACACACAAACGCAGGACACACACATGTGCATGTATTAATCTGAATACAATTTCTACAGAATATTGATTGTAAACCAGTTTTGGAGCCATTTTATATTTAACAACTTTTCTTACTTGTTTTCTCTGTCAGCACAGGAGGGTCAGTAAAAAATAAAAACGTAATTGAGCATTTATTTGAACATATATAGTACCTAAAATCCATATAGAATATTAATTAAAATATTAAAAAACAAATGTTCTGTTAAAAAAGTGTACTGAAGTAATCTCACAAATATTCCAACCTGACAACAGAGAAACATAATTTGATTAAATCCTTTATCTGATTGAGAGGATGAATTGCTACCGTTGAACTTTAAAACCATAAACACTGACACAGTGAGATGATAAGGCCTGAATTTATGGTTTGAAATCTGTTTTTTTAACAGATATGCGACTGGGATATGCAAGAACTTTGGAGTTGCTTAGCAACGTGGCTATATGATAATGTACTGGGTTGCATGGCATGGCGCACATATATCCATAGATATCACTCCAGACATAAATATTATCACAAAATCTGCTGGCGCACACAACATGTACCAGAACAGCCAGAAACAGACATACAGTATACAGCACATAAAATGTACCGACAAATTTCCAAAGTATGATTCTATCTGAGTAACTCCTAAAACTCTATGCCTTCAGTATTACCTTGGGTACTTACTGTAAGTACATCCCTTTACTCAATAGTAGCTACATATTATATGATAAACATGATCTCAGCAGAGATCTCTCGGATTTGATTCCGAGGCCCTCAATTATATCAGCACTCTCTCAATCTGTAACTGAGTTAAGCTCAGAATCCCTTAAGTGTCTCAGTGGATTTTAAAACATTTTCTCTTAAGGTAGAGGAGAGCCCCTGTACCTTCTTTTCACCCCAGATAGTAGTGAGAGATCTGACAGACAGACACACACACACACACTCCTCTGTGATAACTGCTGTCCAGACAACCTGATGACAAGAGACAGAAGGGGTCAATTGAAGCGTTAGAAAGTCAGGGAGCTCCTAGGATAGGACAGATCACAGTGGAACAGGTGGTGGTGGAGGGGGAATAGAACGGACAGGCACAGGGAGGTTACACAGTTCAGATAGATATACAGTATGTATCCCCACTGCAGTGTGAAGGCAAGGCAGGGAATGTTAGTCAGAGAAAGAGTACCGCACATAGAAATAGAATCCATTGGATTATATTTCTATGGTACTGCACCCCACCTGTGGAATAACAGATTCTAAATGGGAAAACCTTGATTCTCTGTTTACTTTACAAACAGAAGAGAAGTGTTGGTCTGTCACTAGAATAATTGAATTTATTACATTTTGTCAATGTTTTATTTCTAAAGAACATTGCCAAATCATGTGGTAAGATATCTTAAAGTAACTGCTCAGTTACCTTTCAAAGTTAATATCCAAATAATGTTGTTGACTCATCCTATACTCATATTTGTGGCCAAAGTATAAATTGGAGAAAAAACATCTCAAAAACCCCACCTCAAACTTGTATCTCAAACAGACCATTTAAAAAATGCTTGCTATTTCCTCATAGAATATAACGTAATCTCTTGAGCTGGCCAATCAGCGGTCTAGAAGAGGATGAGCTGGCCAATCAGCGGTCTACTTGCATGAATATTTTTAACAACTGGTATACACCCACACCATTCACCATTCTGTTGTTGGGGTAAGCTCACACCATTGCAACACAGAAAAGCTGATTTTTAACATACTTCATTAAACAATTTTGGAAGGAAAATATATAGGTAATATTTAATAGAAATCTGGAAACACTGGGCAGTATCTTTACATTTTGGACCAAGCATATGTTGTGTTTACACAGCCACCCTAAGAACCCAAATCTGATTTCATTTATATTTCAGAATATTTTTCTTGACTGTCCACACATAGTTTTACATGTGACCCATATCAGATTTGCGCATTCACACTGATGTAGCCTCTGAAGTAGCAAACAGATGTAATGCTCATTTCCCATCACTGTTACTGTACATTTTGGGGTGGTTGTCATGGTAATGTCAGGTCGTGTGCAATAATGATGAATTCATAACCAAGTGGGAAGGTGGTATTTACCACATACGACTGGGAAAAATCCACTTGAACGCCCCTCCTCGTAATTATTAGTTGGAAACTCGTCTATCATCCCTGAGCTCCGACTTTTCCCACATGCTGACCTCTGACATCACCTACTAAGGAAATTACCTTCGATAAGCATTTTTGGCAGGATTTTCGGAAGTTAAATGTAAAAACAAAACATGGTTTATAAAAATATATTAATAAGTTTTTTGAACACTATAATTTATTTACAATCATGATGGCTGTACTTACAGCTTGTTGGCCATTAGCCAATCAACGTTTCTCAATGAGTTCAAAGCACGTGAATGCATCCAACTGGTATTTACGAATTCACAACTGGTAATGACCACCTTCCCACTTGGTTATGAACTCAGCATCAAACCACTTAAGAGCAAAAAAATCTGATTTGAGCGTCCAGACAGAGGTCACATATGGAGGATTGGGTTTGTATCAGGATTCAGATTACACAGGCAGCCTAATTCTGATCTTTTGCCCAATCATTTACAAAATATCTAATCTGATTGGTCAAAATACCAATAATTGGGTAAAAGATCAGAATTGGGCTGCTGTGTAAACGCAGCCATATGGAGGTGGTATGAATCAAAAGTCAAAAGATCAGATTCCATGTAGTTTTTTTGAATGTTTACACATTAGGGAAAGATCAGATAGATATCAGACATGCAAATAATTGTCCAAAGATCAGAATTGGGCTGCCTGTGTAAGCGCAGCCTAACTGAGTTACTGGTGGTTAAATCTCCCATTTTGATTTCTCTCCTCAGAGTAAATGAAACAGGTGCATTTACTTCTATTAGTTTAGATCACATGACATTAGGGTCTCGATTCAATCTGTATCGCCGAAGTTCAGCGCTATAGCGCAATTTAAAATTAAAGACAATGTTCCTGCATCTGCGGAGACTGCATTCACGGTTAACCTTGCATATGTCGGCTCAATCGGAAATTACCTTTACATTTAAATCGCACTACAGCGCTGAACTTCAGCAATACGGATTGAATTGAGCCCTAGGCTTGTGAAATTGCCTACACAGACTCCTAACAACGACGATTGAGGTTTTGTAGTTAGATACCTCAGCAGGAATTCTACTCAAATACTGCCATCTTGTGGACTCTCACTAAAACCACATCCCCCTCAGTCTTCCTGGCACGTTGTTGGGGGTGGTTAAAATGTATAGTTTATCATAAAATATTCCTCTCTTTTTAACTGTCTTATTTGACATGAAAGGTGGTGGGCTCTGTGATTGATTTTATTTTATTAGGTTCCCCCATTAGCTGACGCCATGAAGATGACGCTTGAAGAGTTGATCTGCAAACGGAATGCATATAGGGAGAACTGCACCAGGATTTTAGCAGAAAGCATCTTCTCAGAAACTGGTGATCAGTTTATTTTTGGCCCTGGCCAGTTCCATGTATCAATGTAGTATGTTTCTGATACAATGTGTATTGTAATTTAATTGCGGCCAGACTGTCAGTGCAGCAATTGATCTATATGGAAATTCATTTTGAGTTAAGCAATAGCACATTATTATTCATGTACTTTTCTGTTTGTCTCTTACTCTTTACTTGTTTGTCCTTTCAGGAATCTATTGTAATGGGACGTTTGACGTGTTTGTGTGTTGGCCCCACTCAGCCCCCGGTAACGTGTCAGTGCCCTGTCCTTCCTACCTTCCCTGGATTACAAAGGGTGAGTCTGGAGGCTTCATATCACATTTATCCATACATTCCATATCTATAATGTCATGTGATTGCACAACACAACATCATAACATTTCATATAGTACCCCACAGAAGTAGAAGCATAGTTAAACGTGCCTTCCAACATGGTTGGAACGTGAGCACATCTCTCATTAACCAATCTATTGATTCCTCTTGTCTTCCTGACCCAGATGACTCCAGGAGTGTGTACAGGGAGTGTCTATCCAATGGGTGTTGGCGACTCCAGGAGAATTCTACGGAAGCCTGGCGGGACAAGACAGAATGTGATGAACCATACTACTTTAAAGCCGAGGTGAGGAAAAGGCTGTGAAAGGAAACAGAGGAGACTTGCCTTGCATTTAGAAAAGGCCTTGCAACTGAAATGTCAACAATAAATCATATTCCAGTTAAAAAGCAGAATGTCCCATTTGTATTTTATTAGGGATCCCCGTTAGCAGCTACTCTTCCTGGGGTCCAAACACATTAAGACACTTATATTACACATAAAAGACAAGATAAAACAGTACATCATGTAACATTGTCACACCACCACATATCCATGACCACTATACAACAAAATTACAATGTACGTGTGCGTAGAGTGCGTGTGCCAGTGCCCGTGTGCATATGCGTGTGTCTGTACATGTGTGTGTGTCTCTCCACAGTCCCCGCTGTTCCATAAGGTGTATTTGTATCCAGGGACGGCCTGTTCAATAGGGCGATATGGGCGACGCACTGCCAAACGGGAAAAGGAAGGGATTTTTTTCTAATCAATTATATCACGGCAACAGCAGTTATCAGTGTTCACGTCTGATCTGCCAGCCACTAAATGTCAAATCAGGCTAAAGTCGTGCTTCAAATGGCCCCGCCCGTTTTTGGGGCGATTTCAGTCAAGTTGAAAATCGCCCAGAAGTCTCTCATAGCCTGTCATGTAAAATCAATTTTTTTCAAATTTCAAAGCTTTCAATACATTCTCTATGGGTGTCTGTGGGCTTGCACTTACGCGCTTTCGTCATACGTGACGTAACCATGAACGTAACTGAGAAAAGAGTGGATTGTTTGAAAGAAGTTCCTTTTTGTCGGCGAACAAATGAAGATAAATTGGCAACGAAACAATTAGGACCTCCCAGACCAAATTTAATAATTCAACAGGTTTCTACTAAAGGCGGAAAGTCCTACACCCGAGGATTTTCCAAAAATTGGTACGAACGAAAAAAGACATTGCCACTCACTCAACTGGATGACGAGGGATACAGGCTAGCTGTCCGCCGCCACAACGATGAGGTTAGTGTTGATAATCACAAGTTTACTGGAGAACCAACTGAGACCAAGTAGAGACTTTGGACAGGGTGGATATGGTGTAATAAAGGCAGTTTATTCAGAGGTAAATATATCTGGAATCGCGTTCACGGACCCGTTCGTCAAACTCTTAGGGAGCTATAAATTAAGCCCCATTACTTACCATATCAGATAAGAGAAATTGCTGCAGCTACATATATTTTACATCCTGGCCCTACATAGTTCACTATTTGCATCACTTACCAAAATATTACATGTGGTCATATATGCTTGGAAAGTGGAGATGCCATAGAACGTCAAAAAAGTAAACATTGCTGGAGACACATTGCCGTTTTGGAGAAGACATCGCGTTTGCTAGCGAAGAGATTTGTTGTGGCAAATGAACTTGGGCTGGGAATTGCCAGGAACCTCACGATAAGATATATGCATCAGCATTGCGAGTCTCATGATTCTATACGTATTGCGATTCGATACTGTGATTTTATTGCGCACCATATGTCTGTTGCAGAGGGATCAGAAAGCCATGAGAACGAGTTTTGATCAGTCATGGAAATAAAAGTGCTGAAAACAAATTGGCTCCCAATGTGAAAAGATTGAGAACAAGCTATGAAGGAACAATAATGGTGTTTTGGTGCAGGTACAGCCAACTAGCGCTAAAATATTGCGATATTGTCAATACAGTATATCGTAAAGTATCACTATGTAACTCGATTTCTTTCACCCCAATCCCTCAAATTAACGGTAAATAACTGAATTGTTTGCCCCACATTTAGCTAAGATGATTAGCTAGCCAGCTAAAATGTTTTATTTAGTTAGCAGTCGCATCTACAATAGTTTACTGTCAATAACATGTCTCCAAAAATGACGTGGTGTCTCCAATTGTGTTGACATTTTACAATTGCAATGCGCATCCATGAGTATCCACTTTCTGTAGCTCAGCTGGTAGAGCATGGTGCTTGTAACGCCAAGGTAGTGGGTTCGATCCCCGGGACCACCCATACACAAAAATGTATGCACGCATGACTGTAAGTCGCTTTGGATAAAAGCGTCTGCTAAATGGCATATTATTATTATTATTATTATTATTATCTGAAGAGAGCCCCGAAACATTGTGTGCAGACATTTTATGCAATAAATGAAGTAGGTTCAATCTAGTAGTTCTGATCTTCTGATTGGTCCTGATGAGTTGGGCGAGGTCACCTCCAGGCTACTGTCACTGTTGCATTGGCTCTGAGTCGGGTTCTCTGTCTTCAAATGTTCAGCCTAAGAGAGGGGATTTTTGTGTGTGTGTGTGTGTGTTTAACAGTGATGATGTGTGTGTGTGTGTGTGTTTAACAGTGATGATGTGTGTGTGTGTGTGTGTTTGTGTGTGTGTGTGTCCTCAGAGCAAGAACTCGTGAGTTGGAAGAACTGAGAGGCCTATGGCGTGGGTGTTGTCCTTGGCCACCTGCTGACAAGGCTGACAAGATAGGACCCTTTTGTCCATTGTTATTGGATAGGAACAGAACTTATAACCAGCTCCTGACCTAAATAGATCTTAGCACAACATTTTACTCAACATATCATATTCCATATTCACTATAACAAATATATTTACTACGACATTAGCAAGAACCGCCACATCCTCAGCCGGCTAATCCAGTGTGTGAAGTTTTGCGGAGTGTTTGAGTTAGCTTTGCGAGGCAAAGATGAAACTGAGGGCTCCACCAACCCTGGTAAGCCAACACTTTTGAGATCAGTCAATAAATGCTTCTGGTATTGACTTATATGCTGCCCCTGTCTTCATGTTGTTGCTGGACATATCTTTTTTTAAATGTGTGTAGGTCACCTAAATCATCAGAAAAATTGCCCCTCCTGAGAATTTTTTCAGGAGCCGCCACTGTTTGTATCTTTAAAAAAAAAATCTGATTCTACTGCTTACATCAGTTACCTGATGTGGAATAGAGTTCCATGTAGTCATGGCTCTATGTAGTACTGTGTGCCTCCCATAGTCTGTTCTGGACTTGGGGATTGTGAAGAGTCATCTGGTGGCATGTCTTGTGGGGTATGCATGGGTGTCCGAGCTGTGTGCTAGTAGTTTAAACAGACAGTTCGGTGCATTCAGCTTGTCAACACCTCTTACAAAAACAAGTACTGATGAAGTCAATTTCTCCTCCACTTTGAGCCATGAGAGATTTACATGCATATCATTAATGTTAGCTCTCTGTGTACATTTAAGGGTCAGCCACGCTGCCCTGTTCTGAGCCAATTACAAGTCCCTCTTTGTGGCACCTGACCACACGGCTGAACAGTAGTCCAGGTGTGACAAAACTAGGGCCGGTAGGACCTGCCTTGTTGACAGTTGACCTGCCTTGTTGAAGGTAGAGCAGCGCTTTATTTATTTATTTATTTACAGACTTCTCCCCATCTTAGCTACTGTTGTATCAACATATTTTGACCATGACGGTTTATAATACAGGGTTACTCCAAGCAATTTAGTCACATCAACTTGCTCAATTTCCACATTATTCATTACAAGATTTAGTTGAGGTTTATAGTTTAGTGAATGATTTGTCCCAAATACAATGCTTTTAGTTTTTGAAATATTTAGGACTAACTTATTCCTTGCCACCCATTCTGAAACTAACTGCAGCTCTTTGTTAAGTGCTGCAGTCATTTCAGTCGCTGTAGTAGTTGACGTGTATAGTGTTGAGTCATCCGCATACATAGACACACTGGCTTTACTCAAATCCAGTGGCATGTCGTTAGTAAAGATTGAAAAAAGTAAGGGGCCTATACAGCTGCCCTGGGGAATTCCTGATTCTACCTGGATTATGTTGGAGAGGGAGGCTTCCATCAAAGAACACCATCTGTGTTCTGTTAGACAGGTAACTCTTTATCCACACTACATCAGGGGGTGTAAAGCCATAACACATACGTTTTTCCAGCAGCAGACTATGATCAATAATGTCAAAAGCCGCACTGAAGTTTAACAAAACAGCCCCCACAATCTTTTTATCATCTATTTCTCTCAGACAATCATCAGTCATTTGTGTAAGTGCTGTGCTTGTTGAATGTCCTTCCCTATAAGCGTGCTGAAAGTCTGTTGTCAATTTGTTTACAGCAAAATATAATTGTATCTGGCCAAACACCATTTTTTCCCAAAAGTTTACTCAGGGTTGGTAACAGGCTGATTGGTCGGCTATTTGAGCCAGTAATGGGGCTTTACAATTCTTGGGTAGCGGAATTACTTTTGCTTCCCTCCAGGCCTGAGGGCCTACACTTTCTAGTAGACTTAGATTGAAGATATGGCAAATAGGAGTGGCAATATCGTCCGCTATTATCCTCAGTAATTTTCCATCCAAGTTGTCAGACCCCGGTGGCTTGTCATTGTTGATAGACAACAATCATTTTTTCACTTCTTCCACACTCACTTTAAGGAATTCAAAATTACAATGCTTGTCGTTCATAATTTGATCAGTTATACTTGGATGTGTAGTGTCAGTGTTTGTTGGTGGCATGTCATGCCTAAGTTTGCTAATTTTGCCAGTGAAAAAATCACTTAAGTAGTTGGCTTTTTCATCACAAAACCCACTGATATTGCCATCTGATTCAATGAATGATGGAGCTGAGTTTGCCTTTTTGCCCATAATTTCATTTAAGGTGCTCCAAAGCTTTTTACTATAATTCTTTATGCCATTTATCTTTGTTTAATAGTGTAGTTTATTCTTCTTTCTATTCACTTTAGTCACATGATTTCTCAATTTGCAGTACATTTGCCAATCGGTTGTGCAGCCAGACTTATTTGCCATTATATTTGCCTCATCCCTCTCAACCATACAATTTTTCAATTTCTCATCAATCTGCAGGGATTTAACCGTTTTTACAGTCATTTTCTTAATGGGTGCATATTTATTAGTAGCTGGGATAAGCAATTTCATAAATGTGTCAAGTGCAGCGTCTGGTTGCTCCTCATTACACACAACAGACCAACAAATATTATTTACATCAATAACAAAGGAATCACTACAAAACTTATGGTATGACCTCTTATACACTATATTAGGCCCAGCCTTTGGAACTTCGGTTTTCCTAGATATGGCTACTATATTGTGATCACTACATCCTATGGATTTGGATACTGCTTTAAAGTAAATTTCTGCAGCATTAGTAAAGATGTCATCAATACATTTCATTCCTGTGCTGTTTGTAACTACCCTGGTAGGTTGACTGATAACCTGAACCAGGTTGCAGGCACTAGTTACAGTTTGAAGCTTTCTCTTGAGTGGGCAGCCTGATGAAAGACAGTTAATATTTAAATCACCCAGAAAATATACCTCTCTGTTGATATCACATACATTAGCATTTGGTGGTCTATAGCAGCTTCCCACCAGAATGGGCGGGAAGCTGCTATAGACAGATAAACCTGTAGCCATACTAGGTGAGGCAGATGAACCTGTAGCCATATTACCTCAACAGTATTTAACATGAGATCCTCTCTAAGCTTTACAATAATGTGGTTCTGAATATAAACGTCAACACCTCCAACTTTGGCATTTCTGTCTTTTCTGCAGATGTTATAACCATGTATTGTTACCACTTTATCATCAAAGGTATTATCTAAGTGAGTTTCAGAGATTGAGGTCAATTGCCTCTTTTTCACCTTTTATTTTCCTTGTCTGTGTCTTCCAGGAGGATGAGTTGTTTCGCCAAGCAGCCCTGAGAGTCATCTCCATCGTCGGCTACTCTCTGTCCCTCTCCTCCCTTTCTCTGGCCACTCTACTCATGGGCATTCTCAGGTTAGTGTCAAGTTGCTAGAGCTCAGGGATCCGGGGGTTAAGCACATGTTGATGATGATTATGATTAATTCTACTATCGTAGGGCGATGACACAATTGCAAAGCAATGACATACTCCTTAGTCATGGCATCGATTCAAACCCACTGGTCAGTGTTCAATGTCATTCATTGATAATCAAATATAAAACAGATACCAGGGGAGGCAGGATGACAAGATTACAGATGATGCTATTGATCACTATAAACTACATTGGATTGCCCATGTACTGAGCATTCATCTTCGTAACATAATCACAAAATCAATTTCCACACTAAATAGTCAGTGGTGGGTTTGAGTCAATGCCAACCTCTGTCTCTTCTAGGAAGCTCCACTGTACGAGGAACTACATCCACATGAATCTGTTTGTGTCGTTCATGTTGAGAGCCATTGCAGTCTTCATAAAGGAGATCGTGTTACATGTCATGTACACCAAACTACCCAGCGACGACCCAGGGTGGAACTCATACTCCAACTCAGTGGTACTCATGTCCTGTAGAGTTAGTTAAGAAAATCATTAAAAACATTGCATTTTCGTCCATGCTGACCTTCAGAATACTTATTTCTTATGATATAAGAAATCCTGGCACCCAGAACCAAATCTCAGGTGTGCTCTTACGTTAACGTCTGTCACAAGAAACTATGATGTAAGATACATTTATTCAACAAGAATAATAAGGCACTGTAATTATCATATTTCATCTAATCTTTCCTCTTCCTGTAGATAATGGTGGTATGTAAGGCTTCCCGGGTGTTCATGGAGTATTTTGTAGCCTGTAACTACTTCTGGCTCCTGGTGGAAGCCATCTTCCTCCAGACCCTCCTCTTCACCGCCGTCCTCACCAAGAGACGGCTGCTCAAGCGATACATGCTCATTGGCTGGGGTAAGGTTCTAATGTTTATAAGATACATGCTGATTGGGTGAGGTAATGCGCTAATGTTTAAAAGACACATTCTGATTGGTTGGGGTAAGGCTCTAATGTTTGAAAGGCACATGTTCATTGGCTAGGGTAAGGCTCTAATGAAGATAGATTGACAATTTATGGCAACAAAATACTTTTTCTTCTTCCTAAAGGTACTCCATTTGTGTTTGTGGTGCCATGGACAGTAACCAAAGCTTTATATGAAAATAAAGGGTAAGTATTTTGGGAGCATTTCCACCACTCATTTCAAGACTTCTGATCATATTTCTGTCTGTTCGCATAAAGTAATCAATCAGTACTGATCTGTGTAAATACCCAATAGTCTATGATACAAGCTGATGCTGTAGGCCCAAATCTTGTTTGAATCTCTCCTGTCCTAAGGTGCTGGGCCAATAAGAATAGATGGATCTGGTGGATAATAAGGGGACCCATCACTTTATCTGTGTTGGTGAGTAGCAACCTACAATATATAACCTATAGCAACCCCCTGTATCACCACTCAACTAAGGCTCCACTGATATCTAAGAACATGAGACAATTATAAATCGTCTATCAAACCATATGACTCTACAGTGTACGCCAAAATTGCACAAGACTGACACACTTGGGGCATCAGCTCGTGAGCTTTCCAGTGATTTCACACTGATTTTGGGATGTCTAAGATCAATAGTTGAGACCATGTGACATAGACATCAGCCAGAGCAGTGGTTGTCACAAGCATGTCATATAGGGTAGAATTGTTAGAGTGCACTGATCCCAATAAGATAGGGTTTCTTCTCTTAAAGACACAGTTTACTTTTTACACAACATAAGCATCTCTTACTGTTTATTCAGAAAATAATATATAATTGATTTGTGTTGCAGGTCATTTTCTACATATTCATCAAAATACTAATGTTGCTGCTCTCAAAGTTAAAGGCAGATCAAGTGAAATTCACAGACTACAGATACAGGTAGGCTACTGTCCCTCTAAAGGTTTACTCTGAACTGTGACAGGAGTACCCAGCACCCTCAAGCAACTATTTTATTTGAACCTCAGTACTGTCTGAATGCCAAAACTCCTTTCCTTTTCTATGTTAGCTTGGCCAGGGCTACGCTAGTCCTGATCCCTCTACTGGGGATCCACGAGGTAGTTTTCACTATACTGATAGACGAGAGTGTGGAGGGAAGCAGCCGCTATGCCAGGAACTTCATTAACCTCACCCTCAGCTCCTTCCAGGTAAGAGCTGAAAACAAAATGGCCACCTTCCACAAGACCATAACAAAGATGTTTGAATATGTTTCCGTTGATTTATGTTCCTGTTGAGTAAAGAAAGGAAAACATCCTGATCCCATTAAGAACTACATTTAGAGGGAGAAATTTGTCTTGATAATAATGCAATTGGAAAATGGTCCGGTAGAGAAACGCTAATGTTTGTTACCTTGAATACAATCATTATATGTGTCATACCTCTCTCTCAGGGATTCTTGGTTTCTGTGCTGTACTGCTTCGCCAATGGAGAGGTAACTATCCACAAACTAGCAGTTCAATTTACTTTAGCCTAAGTGTTAGCTTAACAAATCGTTATAATCGTAATAGAAAATAATAAATAAATAAAAATAAAAACACAATTAAAAATCTGTTATCTCCAGTTCCAGGCGGAGCTGAAAAAGCGATGGCAGCTCTTCCTGTTCACGAACCACTTCCAGGTCACGCCCTGCATCAACTTCCGGGGCGAGCCCCTCAAACACCTGTGGAAGTGCTCCAGAGGCCGACGCACACACGGCTCCCAGCAGAGCGAATCATTCGAGGAGGGGGGTGGCCCTTCCACACACTCACACTTGCTGCAGGTGGCCTTGCAGGGGGAAGGAGGCCGACGAGAGGGGGAAGGAGGGGAGGTGGCAGGGTGGAGAGATAGGGAGAGAAACATGGGAGGATTGGAGTTCCACACCAGGAAGAGCCTGTCAAGTAGCGATGGTGAGATGACGCTGGGAGAGACCATGGAGGAGATACTGGAGGAGAGCGAGTTCTGACCTCCTCCATCTTGTGGATACTCCTGGTCAGGGTTGGGTAGGTTACTTTCTAAATGTAATCTGTTACAGTTACCTGTCCAAAATTGTAATCAGTAATGTAACTTTTGGATTACCCAAACTCAGTAACAATCTGATTACTATCAGTTACTTTTGGATTACTTTCCCCTGAAGAGGCATTAGAAGAAGACGAAAAGGATCCATCGAACGCATTTGGTGTCATCATAGTGGTCTCTGACTTGTGGTCAGACTCGCTCAGGTGGAACAAACTGGCACCTTTTTTCAATGCGGAATTGATTGTCACTGAGAAAACCGAAACAAACTTCATTTGTGAATTTAAAAGTAATCCAAGAAGTAGTCATCTGTGGCGGCAGGTAGCTTAGTGATTAAGAGCGTTGTGCCAGTAACCGAAAGGTCGCTGGTTCTAATCCCCGAGCCGACTAGGTGAAAAATCTGCCGATGTGCCCTTGAGCAAGGCACTTAACCCTAATTGCTCCTGTAAGTCGCTCTGGATAAGAGCGTCTGCTAAATGACAAAAAAAATAAAAAAGATTCTTGTTTTTCAAAAGTATCTGTAATCTGATTACAATATTTTTGCTGGTAACGTAACTGATTACAGTTAGTTTTTTGTAATCAGATTACATGTAACTAATTACATGTAATCAGTTACTCCCCAACCCTGCTCCCTCCCTTTCCAGACTGTTATGAACTGTTAAGGTGCCTTGTCTCCTGACAGATGGGGAGAATCTCAATTGCATACTCCTTGCGTCTTCTCTCCTCGCCTCCTTCTCAAAACCCATTCGAGGAGAAAGTCAGAGGGTAGAACCCTGGCTTTCTAATCCAATGGGGTTTGAGGAGGCGAGGAGCGAGGACGCGATACAAGTCCTTGCTTGGATAGACAAGGGTCACGTCTGGCATATCACAATGAGATTGGTGTTGTTGTATCTTTGTACAGATTCTTTGTATGGTACCTTTGTGTATCATTTTGTTTGCGTGTATGTGAGTAATGTGCCACTATTACAAATATGAGTTTAATGATAAATCATAATACATACACTGAGTGTACAAAACATTAGGAACACCTCTTTCCATGACATAGACTGAACAGGTGAATCCAGGTGAAAGCTATGATCCCTTATTGATGTCACTTGTTAAATCCACTTCAATCATTGTAGATGAAGGGGATGAGAAAGGAAAAATAAGGATTTTTAAGCCTTGAGACATGGTTGTGTATGTGTGCCATTCAGAAGGTGAATGGGCAAAACAAAAGATGTAACTGTCTTAGAGCGGGGTATGGTAGTAGGTGCCAGGCGCACCTGTTTGAGTCAAGTACTACACCGCTGCTGGGTTTTTCACTCTCAACAGTGTGTATCAAGAATGGTCCACTACCCAACTTGAAACAACCGTGGGAAGCATTGGAGTCAACATTGGCCAGCATCCCTGTGGAACGCTTTCGACTCCTTGTAGAGTCCATGCCCCCATGAATTGAGGCTGTTCTCAGGGCAAAAGGGGGTGCAACTCAATATTAGAAAGGTGTTCTTAATGTTTTGTACACATATTTATGTACATACTTTTTATCAGAAAAACAATCAAATTACTCAAAGAAACTTTATCACATAAAGGTACTTGCTGCAGGTATAAAAACACAAACCAATGGAGTCAAAACAGTAGAGCATTAACAGGTAAGTGTAAATTATTTGTTGTCAGAAAATGTTGATATTGGAAAGGATATGTGTTACAGTTAATGTGCATGATGTGGGTATTATGTATTTGTCATATCTAAAAACGTATAGTAATACATTAAAGGAATATTGTATTACCGTTTGTGTTTGAAACAAATCTCTGATACTGATGACTAAATAATAAAAAGGTATACGGTAACGACACACAACAGATACCACATGGACAAGCTGTTCAGATGGCACACTTGAAGAAGTGCAAGTAATATAGTCAGCGCTCGATTTGAGGGGGTATGCGGGGGTACGCCGTACCACTTGTTAGAAAAAAGGGCAAAAAGTGTACACCTTGTTAGCTTAAAAATGTGAAGGCAAAAAAATGGATCCTGATTATATTAAGCAATCTATACCGACGCTTTACTCCGCAATTCTTTAGGCTAGAAACAAGATGTAAATTCCATGAGAAAGACGCAACTCCGATGCACATGTGGATATCTTTGGTTTGTCTATGAAATTCAGAGGCTGAGTTACGACCTTCTAAAGTCGATGAATTAAAAAAATACTTTGGAAGTGTAACGCGCTGTTTGGAAGGTTTGGGGAGTGGAACATCAGCTATAAGATAAGACTTGGACATGAGACAGCATAAGGAGCTCAGCAGGAAGTGACTTTACTCTGGTTCAGGCAACCACCATCCAAATTAGTTCACGTGATAGACAGGAATTTATTGACACACGTGAGGCATTCTAATCAATCAAGAATATCCAATTCTCATCCTTACAGAAGTAATAATAATAATAAATTACAGATGCAAATCACAAAGCTATTTACGTTGAGAGAAACCATTTAAATAAAAAACCTTTAGATGGGGGGGAGCTCGTTCCAGAGCCGGGGACCGAGGCAGCAGAATGCTCGGTCACTCATTGTTTTGAAGTGTGTCTTTGGGACTGCAAGGAGTCTTTGATCATTTGACAGGAGTGAGTGTGAAGACTGTTTTGGGCTGAGGAGTTCACTGAGGTATTGGGGACCAAAGGCATTGAGGGTTTTGAAGTTGATTCTGAATTGGATGGGTAGCCAGTGGAGAGAGGCAAGAATGGGGGTGCTTTTTGAGGGGAGACCACCAAGGAAGGCATCGCAGTAATCGAGTCGGGAGGTGACGAGGGAGTTGAACAGCTTTTCCAGATCAGGTTTGGAGAGAACAGGACGAAGCCGGGGTGATGTTTCTCAGGTGAAATAATGATTTTTTGCAGACTGATTTTAGGTGGCCGGAGAAAGTGAGGGAGGGGTCTAGTAACACTCTAAGGTTGGAGATGGAGGAAGACAGTGGGATGGAGTGGCTGCCCAGGGTAATGGTGGTGATGGGACTTATTTTGGTGTGATGGGGAGTGCCTAATGTGTGACTCTGTTGCTATCAATTGAGCTAATCACTTTCTGAAAAATATGTTTATCTAAATTGATACTTGACGGTTTATATAAATTATAATGTAATAGCCGACACATAAGATGTCATGAGTCATTTTACACTATGTAGAATTGCAGGAAATTAGCTTCAAAGCAACAACAATTTCCTAGGGCCCTGAATTAAACAAAACATGAACAATAATTAAAACAGGCCCAAATGCAGGCTCTGGTCTGCATTTTTGCCTCAAGCCTTGACCAACTCATATTTCCCACACATCTGTTTAGTCTTTCACAATAGCTAACGTAAGTCAGTAGAAAAATACTCTTTCCTTACAATGGGCAAAAATATAGGGTAATTGGGTGTGCTTATGTCAGCAATAACACTACTGTTATTCTCCATACTTCTTCTATTATTCCACTTCTTCACAGTTTTGCCGATGCAACTACTTGTTTTAAACTATGTCTGGACAGTGTTGTAAGTCATACAAATTAGAAAAGGCTATATGGAAATGCCTCAAGTATTTTGTTTTGTACTTTTAGTACCTCAAGCCAAGTTGTCAAGTTTTGAATGTTCATTCAATGTTAATAATAATAATAATAATAATAATAATAATAATAATAATAATAATAACAATGTTCAAAGCATCCTGAATATATCTAAGGCCTAAGCCTCCCAGTAGTCCTAAGAATTGACCAATT
Organism: Coregonus lavaretus; assembly: GCF_964263955.1. NCBI lineage: Eukaryota > Metazoa > Chordata > Actinopteri > Salmoniformes > Salmonidae > Coregonus > Coregonus lavaretus. The sequence continues at coordinate 22,098,004 of NC_140012.1, read as the reverse complement.
AACATCTGCTTTTACAACAACAACAAAACATAGCATACCCCTTGTAAACTTTTAACAATTTGATCCTTGACTATAGTACAAACATAACAAAAACTGCAAGCATCAGGTCTCTCTTGATGTGATGATTTTATCCCATAGAGACTAACCTGGATGAAGTGAAAGTACTTTTTTTTTATGGAGTACTCGGCTGCTACTGTTTCATCTCCTTTATTCTCTCCTGGATGTTCTGTGGCTCATCAAACTGGACCAGTCTGAGGATGTTCTTGTTGTCCATCACTCCCTGGATAAACTCCCCCTCTGTTAGCTTATCTGAGAGGACAGGAATCACAACAGATAAAATAATTATAATAATAACAAATCATAATAATAATATTAATAATACAATAATATTAATAATAATATGTAATTTGTGGAGCGCATTTCCCATGCTCAATGTACATAAGGTAGAAAAAAATGAAACAGCAACAATACATGAAAAAGTAGAAAATCACATTACATCAAAATATTACCTACTAATGCAAAATATAGATATTAAGCAAATGAGGCGATCAAACATCACATTTTAACATGTCTAGCTTGAATAGGTAGGTCTTTAGTTGTGTTTTAAATTAGGAAATTGAAGCAGCCTCTGTGACATGTACAGGTAGAGTGTTCCAGAGCTGAGAGGCCACATGTAAGAAGGCCCTGTCACCCATGCTGCGCAGGGTTGTGGTTGGTGTGACCAGGATATTTAGTCAGATAATTGAAGGGTGCGTGCTGGGGAATAGTTCTCTAGAGGTTGGCATATGTACAGTGCCTTCAGAAAGTATTCATACCGCTTGACTTATTACACATTTTGTTGTGTCATTTACATAAGTATTCACACCCCTGAGTCAATACTTTGTAGAAGCACATTTGGCAGCAATTACAGCTGTGAGTCTTTCTGGGTAAGTCTCTAAGAGCTTTCCACACCTGGATTGTGCAACATTTGCCCATTATTATTTTTCTAAATTCTTCAAATTGGTTGTTGATCATTGCTACACAACCATTTTCAGGTCTTGCCATAGATTTTCAAGTAAATTTAAGTCAGAACTATAACTCGGCCACTCAGGTACATTCACTGTCTTCTTGGTAAGCAACTCCAATGTAGATTTGGCCTTGAGTTTTAGGTTATTGTCCTGCTGAAAGTTTAATTCATCTCCCAGTGTCTGGTGGAAAGCAGACAGAACATATTTAAAAAAAAAAAAAACATTTTAGTCATTTAGCAGACTTACAGGAGCAATTAGGTTTAAGGGCATGTCGACAGAATTTTCACCTAGTCGGCTTGGGGATTTCGAACCAGTGACCTTTCAGTTACTGGCCCAACACTCCTAACTGCTAGGCAACCTGCCACCAGGTTTTCCTCCAGGAATTTGCCTCCATTCTGGGTTTTTTGTATACAGAAAAACTCCCTAGTCCTTAACAATTACAAGCATACCCATAACATGATGCAGCCACCACTATGCTTTAAAATATGGAGAGTGGTACTCAGTAATGTGTTGTATTGGATTTGCCTCAAACATAACATTTTGTATTCAGGACAAAAAGTAAATTGCTTTGCCACATTTTTTACAGTATTACTTTAGTGCCTTGTTGCAAACAGGATGCATGTTTTGGAATATTTGTATTCTGTACAGGCTTCCTTCTTTTCACTCTGTCAATTAGGTTAGTACTGTGGAGTAACTACAATGTTGTTGATCCATCCTCAGTTATCACAGTCATTCAACTCTGTAACTGGTTTAAAGTCACCCTCATGGTGAAATCCCTGAGTGGTTTCCTTCCTCTCCGGCAACCATGCTCAAAGGGATATTCAATGTCTGCTTTTTTGTTTTGTTTTTACCTACACTGTATCTACCAATACGTGCCCTTCTTTGTGAGGCATTGTAAAACCTCCCTGGTCTTTGTGGTTGAATCTGTGTTTGAAGTTCACTGCTCGACTAAGGGACTTACAGATAATTGTATGTGTAAGGTACAGGGATGAGGTAGTCATTCAAAAATCATGTTAAACACTATTATTGCACACAGAGTGAGTCCATGCAAGTGACTTGTTAAGCAAATTTTTACTCCTGAACTTATTTAGGCTTGCCATAACAAAGGGTTTGAAAACTTATTGAGTCAAGACATTTCAGCTTTTCATTTTTTATTAAATATGTAAACCTTTCCAAAAACATGATTCCACTTTGACATTATGGGGTAATGTGTGTAGGCCAGTGATAAAACATCTAAATGTAATCCATTTTAAATTCAGGCTGTAACACAACAAAATGTGGAAAATGTTAAGGGGTGTGAATACTTTCTGAAGGCGCATCAACCATGATATTCAATTTGATCCTATTTTGAACAGGCCAACATGTTACCAGGGCATGCACAAGCTTCTCAGACTCCACAGTGGACAAGAACAAACTGATCCGAGCGATGTTATGCATTTGGAAAAATGACACTTTCTTGATTTTATAGAATTCACAGATTGTTCTCTCTGGTACCGCACGGCAAGCAGTACCTATGCACCAAGTCTGTAACCAACAGGACCCTGAACAGCTTCTACCCCCAAGCCATAAGACTGCTAAATAGTTAGTTAAATATTTAACCAAATAGCTACCCGGACTATCTGCATTGACCCTTTTTGCACTAACTTTTATTTTATTTTACTCATCACATACTCCGCTGCTACTGTTTATTATCTATCCTGTTGCCTAGTCACTTTAATCCTAGTTATACAGTATGTACATATCTACCTCAATTACCTCGTACCCCTGCACATCGACTTGGTACTGGTACCCCGTGTATATAGCCAAGTTATCGTTACTCCGTGGGTATTACAGCAGGTTGGTTGCACCTTCATTGGAAAGAAAGGGCTTGTGGTAATGGCTGGAGCGGAATTAGTGGAACAGTATCAAATACATCAAATACATGGTGACCATGTGATGGTGCCATTCCATTTACTCCGTTCCAGCCATTATTATGAGCCATCCTGCCCTCAGCAGCCTCCACTGTTGTGTATTTATTATTACGTGTTATCGCTTTTATATTATTTCTTTATTTTCTTTCTATCTGCATTGTTGGGAAGGGCCCGTAATTAAGCATTTCACTGTTAGTCTACACCTGCTGTTTACAAAGCATGTGCCAAATAACATTTTATTTTATTTGATCTGATGTTGCAGATGTGTGCTTCAAATGAGAGGTTAGAGTCAAAAGTTACACCAAGGTGTCTGGTGGTGGGGGAAGCTGCAATGGTGTCATCCTCCAGAGAAATTGCAAATGTGCTCAATATACAATACAATATATTTTATGAATGATTGATTAAATTAAACAATAGGCCTACATGAAAACACAACAAGAGAAACATATTAAGAGCTAAAAGGGTTGCAAAGAGATGGAATGTGACTGGTAACTATAGAAATGTACAAATAAACTACCAGAATTCTGAAAACATTAACAACTTTCAAGGACATAATATGTAAAATATACACTGAGTGCACAAAGCAGTAAGAACACCTGCTCTTTCCATGACATAGACTGACCAGGTGAAAGCTATGATCCCTTATTGATGTCACTTGTTAAATCCACTTAAATCAGTGTAGATGAAGGGGAGGAGACAGGTTAAAGAAGGATTTTTAAGCCTTGAGACAATTGAGACATGGATTGTGTATGTGTGCCATTCAGAGGGTGAATGGGCAAGACAAAATATTTAAGTGCCTGTGAACGGTGTATGGTGGTAGGTGCCGGGCGCACCGGTTTGTGTCAAGAACTGCAACGCTGCTGGGTTTTTCACGCTCAACAGTTTCAATATGTCTTTGTTGTCAATGTTTTGGGGCCAACTGGTGGCAGTTGTGAAAAAAGATTTATGTGAACTACAGTATTCTTTGGGTGATTCTTAAAACATGAAAACAAGGCTTACCATTTTCTTTCTTGCCAACGAAGTCCCAGATTTTATCAGCTCTCTTCTCTGGTGTGTTCTCATCATCAGGAAGATTCCTCTAGTCCTCTTTGGAGATCATGTTGAATATCGACTATAAACAGAACGTTTGTTTCATCATTATAGAGATTTGAGCAGCACGGAAAACATGATGCTAACACATCTAATCTCTTACACCTATTTCACAATGACTCTACGACTCACCTTGACAATCTCTTGGATCACGTTCTTGGTGATTGATCCGTTGTGGTCGACGTCGTACAAGCTGAACGCCCATTCCAGTTTCTGTTTGGTCTTCCCAGAGGAGGTCAGGTGCAGCGCGACGATGTACTCCTTACAGTCCAGTGTCCCATCACTGCAGGATTCAAAATAATTGAATTACACCGTATCTATAAGCCACAAGCAATAATTATGCAGAGCAGTGCAAATCAGTAGGTACATTCTAATGATCATATAATCCATCCATCCATCCATCCATCTGTTACCTGTTGGAGTCAACGCTTCTTAAGACATGGTGTGCCTTGGGGTCTGGTAGGCCTTGGGGTCTGCGTCGGGGAAGAAGTTGGCATAGAAGGCCTCAAACTGCTTGCTGATTAGCCCACTGGGACACTCTTTCAGGAAGGTCTGGTACCTATTGAAGATGAAATAAAGAAGGATCAGACAGTGGCTACACCTCAAGTGACACCCTATTCGCCATAAAGTGCACTTCTTTTGACCAGAATTGTAGGTTCTAGGTACCAGGTACATACAGTGCCTTGCAAAAGTATTCATCCCCCTTGGCGTTTTTCCTATTTTGTTGCATTACAACCTCTAATTTCAATTGATTTTTATTTGGATTTCATGTAATGGACATACACAAAATAGTCCAAATTGGTGAAGTGAAATGAAAACAATAACTTGTTTCAAAAAATTCTAAAAAATAAATAACGGAAAAGTGGTGTGTGCATATGTATTCACCCCCTTTGCTATGAAGCCCCTAAATAAGATCTGGTGCAACCAATTACCTTCAGAAGTCACATAATTAGTTAAATAAAGTCCACCTGTGTGCAATCTAAGTGTCACATGAACTCAGTATAATACACCTCTTCTGAAAAGCCCCAGAGTCTGCAACACCACTAAGCAAGGGGCACCATGAAGACCAAGGAGCTCTCCAAACAGGTCAGGGACAAAGTTGTGGAGAAGTACAGATCAGGGTTGGGTTATAAAAAAAAATATCAAAAACTTTGAACATCCCACAGAGCACCATTAAATCCATTATTAAAAAATGGAAAGAATATGGCACAACAACAAACCTCTCAAGAGAGGGCCGCCCACCAAAACTCATGGACCAGGCAAGGAGGGCATTAATCAGAGAGGCAATAAAGAGACCAAAGATAACAGGAGCTGCAAAGCTCCACAGCGGAGATTGGAGTATCTGTCCATAGGACCACTTTAAGCCGTACACTCCACAGAGCTGGGCTTTATGGAAGAGTGGCCAGAAAAAAGCCATTGCTTAAAGAAAAAAATAAGCAAACATGTTTGGTGTTCGCCAAAAGCCATGTCGGAGATTCCCCAAACATATGGAAGAAGGTACTCTGGTCAGATGAGACTAAAATTGAGCTTTTTGGCCATCAAGGAAAACACTATGTCTGGCGCAAACCCAACACCTCTCATCACCCCGAGAACACCATCCCCACAGTGAAGCATGGTTGTGGCAGCATCATGCTGTGCGGATGTTTTTCATCGGCAGGGACTGGGAAACTGGTCAGAATTGAAGGAATGATGGATGGCGCTAAATACAGGGAAATTCTCGAGGGAAACTTGTTTCAGTCTTCCAGAGATTTGAGACTGGGATGGAGGTTCACCTTCCAGCAGTACAATGACCCTAAGCATACTGATAAAGCAACACTGGAGTGGTTTAAGGGGAAACATTTAAATGTCTTGGAATGGCCTAGTCAAAGCCCAGACCTCAATCCAACTGAGAATCTGTGGTATGACTTAAAGATTGCTGTACACCAGCAGAACCCATCCAACTTGAAGGAGCTGGAGCAGTTTTGCCTTGAAGAATGGGCAAAAATCCCAGTGGCTGGATGTGCCAAGCTTATAGAGACATACCCCAAGAGACTTGCAACTGTAATTGCTGCAAAAGGTGGCTCTACAAAGTATTGACTTTGGGGGGGTGAATAGTTATGCACGCTGAAGTATTTCTTGTTTGTTTCACAATAAAAACTATTTTGCATCTTCAAAGTGGTAGGCATGTTGTGTAAATCAAATGATACAGACTCTCCAAAAATCCATTTTAATTCCAGGTTGTAAGGCAACAAAATAGGAAAAATGCCAAGGGGGGTGATTACTTTCGCAAGCCACTGTAGCTGCTCCTCACTGTACTTGGTGTTCAGTTTCAGCTCTTGGACAAGGAGCCACTTTTGCTGTTGCCCATCTCTCCTTCTCTGTTTCGGGTTCTTCAGCTTACCCCCTCCCTTTCACTGTGCTCTGTATTTTCAGCTGTTTGAAGCTGGTGTACAAAACCGAAAGTAAAAGATGCAAAAACGAAATTTAAGACTGGGAAAGATAGAGAAATTACACATAGAATAGATCTACTGCTTCTTAGACATGCTTTCAATGAGAATGACAGCTCTATAACTCACAGTTCTATGTGAATTTGGTAGGGTCACCCAAAAAGTTACATATTGCAGCTTTAAAGAAATATACTTTTAATAAAATACAAATATATGTTTTTTGAAATACTCAATAAAGTCTGCAAAACATAAATTGGTCTCTTGTGCTGGGCAACATGTTTAATACAGAGTGGTGGTGACTCCTTACTCCACCTTCTCCATTCACTGCAATGCAATACACTGTATATGGGATACTTATTGGGTTGTAGAGAAATAAAAATCGCTGCCTGTCTCAGCTAAAGTGGGGTGGAAAATACTCAGCAGTGTTTCTACTAACCAAATATGGTTCGTTTTTGAGGGGGACTGTGTCGCACGGCCTGCTGTTGGCTTTTCACTCCGCCCCCCCTATAGCCCCCAATGCAATACACTGTAATAGACTGTGCATGGGATATACAGTATATTGGCTTGTAGAGAGAAAACGTTTCTACCTGTCTCAGCTAAAGTGGGATGGAAAATACTCAGTAGGGTCTATACTAACCAAATATGTATAGTTTACTGTTACAACTTTTCGACCCTTAGGTCTTCATCAGGCATCCATATCCCAGGTGGGGGTGGAAGGTCCTATATATAGGGGCAGTGCTCAATGACATCACTTCCTGAAACGGGAAGTAAAAATATATAATATCAGTTCACAATATCAACATTTAATATATCAAAATACTGTATATAACCACACATGAGGAATGTGATAAATATTTACAGTAATATATATACACAATATTCAATTAAGGTAAAAACAGTATTTTAGACATTTTAGAACTATAGAAATGGTTTCAAGTCAAACTCCTCATTAAGGCCAAGAGGAGACAGTGTGTTGAGCCTGTGGATAAAGAAAGACTGCCTTTGAAGTAGTTTCCTCTCAATGTCCTCTCCCCTGTGTGACATCTTGACGATTTCTATTCCAATGTATCTCAGCAAGCTAATAGGATGTCCAGCTTGTGCAAAATGAACAGCAACATGATTTTTTGTCTCACCTGTCTGTATATTGCTGCGGTGCTCACTAATCCAGGTCTTAAGGCTTCTGTGGGTTTACCATATGTAGGACAGACCACAGGGACATTTCAACATGTAAACAACATAGGTGGACATTGGTCTTTCTATAAACTAGGGTAAGCTTTTATTGTAGTGGGCAACTGTTTGGAACTTTTACAGAGTCATTAATAATAATTTGCCATTTGTTTTCATGTGAATACATTATGATATAAAGGGGGAACATACATTTAGATACATTTAATATAATTCATGAATTGAATCACAACCTATGTTTAAACCCTTTTTAATGCTTGGGGTCTTCACAGATTTGTCATGTGACATTTGTCGTTATATCATATACTAAGCATTTAACAACTGAATTACACATTGAACTTGATCCTGTAAAATTCCTGGATATTGCTGTAATATGAAATACTCTGAGACCAGGTTGCATGTTATGGTGTGAAAGGTGTGAAAATAGTTTTCATGGGAACACATATCCAAAATAATGTCTGTGATTGCAAAATCGAACGCTTCTAACAGAAAGAGTAACTTTAACATGATTAATAAAACAAAAATCCACTGTCATTAACAGAGTTCTTCAATAATTATCCATAATACTGTAGTTGTTTGATGTGCATCTGATGTTAGCTGTTTAGTAGGAGGGGACATTGTCATGCTACATCAGCTGATTCAGTGATAATGAGATCATGTGATGCCGCACGTGATTGAACAACAGCCAACGTGCGGGAATTAATGTTGATCTAGAGGATTTACAGAAATATGTTATGTCTGTTGTTGGGGGGGGGGGGGGGGGGGGGGGGGGGGGGGTCAAGATAAATAGCCTACGTTTATTCCTGAGGTAAGATTACAATGACAGCTGTAGCCTTGTTTTCTGTTTAACTTACGGCAGATTTGTTACATTGAGCAGAGACAGTGTCAAGTTCATGAGTGAAAGTTTATGAGTGATTGTCGATAGAACACTAGCTGACTTGTGATGGGACAGTGAGTGAGTCTGTGTTACGTAGAGCCATCATCATGCACTTACGGCGCATGTGACAAATAACATTTGATTTGATGCACAACATGATTGCAATGTGTATACAAAACATTAATTTCTAAAGTCTTTCCCAAAAAACTTTCCAAATTAAATGTTGACTGCAAAGAAAGCATGCCTGGCATAATGATATCATGATGGTTTGTATTAATCGGTTGGGTGTTTGTTTTGCAAACTCCCATCACATGTCTAGTAGCATAAAGAAACATCTTAGCCAAAATCAAAGGTCCATTGAGATCCGCACAGTGGAATAAAAGGGGGACTACTGCAAAAAAATAATGTTTACTCAAAAGTGGTCTACTGATGTGGTTTAAGCATTGTTGTGGACAGAACATCCATTTTTGTATTTTTTCTATAAAAAAAGTGTGATTTCTGGGGGGAAAATATGAACATTTTCTAAATCTGTAGTTTTTCATAGGCCTACTTGTCGTCATTTATTTATGATTAATCTATATGATAATATTAATATTATTTTACATAGCCTGCCTGAATACATTGTTAGACAGTTTTAAAATACACTTTTTAATGGATTTGATGGGATTTTGTGTGTCGTATTTACGTTTTACATTTTAGTCATTTAGCAGACGCTCTTATCCAGAGCAACTTACAGTTAGTGAGTAAATCTATTTTGTTTTTGTTATTTTTACAATTTATTTGGAATTTTACAGGTTCAAAGTTGCAAAATGTCCAGAAAAAGCTGCCATACTTGCTACGCATAAGATGCAATAAGGTAGATGAACGAGTCCCATCCTCTCCGAAAAGAAAAAGTGAAACCACAAAGTTGGAGAACCAGCATGAAGAATAAAGACCCTAAAAAATATTAGGAAATATTAAACAAAGGATGAAACTACAACAAAACATATAGACATGAGATGTCCCTTGCTGATAGTATCCTAAAAAAGAGGAACATTTCAAGCAAAGAGAGAGAGAAGGCAGAAAAGCTGCAGCAGCGGAAAAATATATACTGTATAATGCAAGTGCTTCCCAGAGAATGCAGAAGATGAGAGCAACCAAAAATGTGCTAAGAATACACTTACACGAACAGAATTACAGAAAAAGAAAGAGAAGAATGCAAAGCTGGCTTTAAAAGATATCAAACCGATAGAGCAGCTAGGTCAAAAGAGGAGCATGAAATAGACTAAGCAAAAAGACGGGACAAATATGGTCAGAACAAAGAAAAGGCAAAACAGAAGGAACAGGCAAAGCAGGTCAAAGCACAACAAGAGAAATTCTAGCAGAGAGAATTTGTCTCAATGAACTAGAGCAGGGGTGTCAAACTCATTTTAGCTCAGGGGCCACATGGAGGAAAATCTATTCCCAAGTGGGCCGGACCGGAAAAATCATGGTATATATAACTTAAAAACAACAACTTCAGATTGTTTTCTTTGTTTTAATACGATCAACATACAACATAAAGCTGGAGCCTGAGGACAGTGTGTCCAAAATAGTACAAGCACAACATCACTATTAATCATAAAACACGTCAAGTTTATTTGAAAATTCTAAAGAAAAAGAACACACAAACACACAATGCCTCAGTGATTAACATAACTGTTTCACAGATCACAGAACTATATCAGGGTGTCATTTCTCAGGCAGAAATGTAGATAAAAATAATGAAATCCTGTTCCCCAAACAAGTGCAAGAACCACAGAGTCAAGAATAGGTTAAATATACAAATAAAATAAAATCAATTAAAAACAATAGCACATCAACATAAAAACATATAAACATAAAGCTGGAGCCTGAGGACAGTGTCCAAAAGCACAACATCACTATTAATCATAAAACACCTCAAGTTATTTGAAAGTTCTGAGGACAAAGAACACACAAACACACAATGCCTCAGTGATTCACAGAAGTATATCACAGATCACAGAACTATATCAGGGTGTCATTTCTCAGGCAGAAATGTAGATAAAAAGAATGAAATCCTGTTCCCCAAACAAGTGCAAGAACCACAGAGTCAAGAATAGGTTAAATATACAAATAAAATAAAATCAATTAAAAACAATAGCACATCAACATAAAAACATATAAACATAAATGCTCAAACTCCCGTAACAGTCCAGTTATTTTATCTTTGAACCGCTTCATGTCTGCCACATGTTGGGTCGCGCACACATTTTTCAGACAGGGGAAGTGAGCTGCATCACCACCGGCAAGTTGCGTCTCCCACAATGACAGCTTCAACTTGAAAGAACGTATGCTGTCATAATACTGCATGACAACTTTGTTGCGCCCTTGCAGCTGTTTGTTCAAGTTATTCAGGTGCTCTGTAACATCCACCATAAATGCAAGGTCCGGCATCCATTCTGCGGAATGAAATTCTAACACTGGTTTGCCCTTTTCTTCCATGAACTGTTCAATTTCTTCTCGTAAATCAAAGAAACGCCTCAGCACCTCGGCTTAACCATCTTACCTCAGTGTGGTATGGCAGGCCATAGATGTGGTCTTTCTCTCTGAGAAGGCTGTCAAACTGACGGTGATTCAGGCTTCTGGATCGGATGAAATTAACAGTTTGGATGACCACCTTCATGACGTTATCCATCTTTAATGACTTGCAACACAAAGCCTCCTGGTGCAAAATACAGTGAAAAGTCAAAAATTCACGTCCTCCATTTGCAGATTGCACTTTCTCTCTGAACTTTGTCACAACGCCTGCTTTTTTCCCGATCATTGAGGGCGCACCATCTGTAGCCAGGCTGACAGCGTGGGACCAGTCCACTCCGACCCTGTCCAGCACGCCGACGAGTGCGGTAAAATTATTATTATTATTAATTTTTTTTTTTTTGGGGTTGAAATCATCTCGCGGGTCGGATTAAACCCGTTTGCGGGCCTTATCCGGCCAGCGGGCCGTACGTTTGACACCCCTGAACTAGAGGATAAATTAGAAAACAGAGAAAGCAACTTCAACATTCTAAAAGAGCCTTGCAGACGGCATGCCAAGATGTACAGGTTCCATCTGCCAGAAGGAAGAGCTTTCAAAGGGCTGAAGCCTATATGCCTGAAGCCTGTATGCCAAAACAGGCAGCACAATATGTCACTACTACCATGGAACTCATTGACAAGGCCTCACCGAGAAAGGCAGCCATTTTCCGTCAGAAGAACATCAGAACCACATTTTTACATTTACATTTTAGTCATTTAGCAGACGCTCTTATCCAGAGCGACTTACAGGAGCAATTAGGGTTAAGTGCCTTGCTCAAGGGCACATTAACGTCATTTAGCAGACGCTCTTAGCCAGAGCGACTCACAAATTGGTGCATTCACCCTATAGCCAGTGGGAAAACACTTTACAATTTGGGTGGGGGGTTAGAAGGATTACTTTATCCTATCCCAGGTATTCCTTAAAGAGGTGGGGTTTCAAATGTCTCCGGAAGGTGGTGAGTGACTCCGCTGTCCTGGCGTCGTGAGGGAGCTTGTTCCACCATTGGGGTGCCAGAGCAGCGAACAGTTTTGACTGGGCTGAGCGGGAGCTATGCTTCCGCAGAGGAAGGGGAGCCAGCAGGCCAGAGGTGGATGAACGCAATGCCCTCGTTTGGGTGTAGGGACTGATCAGAGCCTGAAGGTACAGAGGTGCCGTTCCCCTCACTGCTCCATAGGCAAGCACCATGGTCTTGTAGCGGATGCGAGCTTCAACTGGAAGCCAGTGGAGTGTGCGGAGGAGGGGGGTGACGTGAGAGAACTTGGGAAGGTTGAACACCAGACGGGCTGCGGCATTCTGGATGAGTTGTAGGGGTTTAATGGCACAGGCAGGGAGGCCAGCCAACAGCGAGTTGCAGTAGTCCAGACGGGAGATGACAAGTGCCTGGATTAGGACCTGTGCCGCTTCCTGTGTAAGGCAGGGTCGTACTCTCCGAATGTTGTAGAGCATGAACCTGCAGGAGCGGGTCACCGCCTTGATGTTGGCGGAGAACGACAGGGTGTTGTCCAGGGTCACGCCTAGGCTCTTCGCACTCTGGGAGGAGGACACAGCGGAGTTGTCAACCGTGATGGCGAGATCATGGAACGGGCAGTCCTTCCCCGGGAGGAAGAGCAGCTCCGTCTTGCCAGGGTTCAGCTTGAGGTGGTGATCCTTCATCCATACTGATATGTCTGCCAGACATGCAGAGATGCGATTCGCCACCTGGTTATCAGAAGGGGGAAAGGAGAAGATTAGTTGTGTATCGTCAGCGTAGCAGTGATAGGAAAGGCCATGTGAGGATATGACAGAGCCAAGTGACTTGGTGTATAGGGAGAAGAGGAGAGGGCCTAGAACTGAGCCCTGGGGGACACCAGTGGTGAGAGCACGTGGTGCGGAGACAGCTTCTCGCCACGCCACTTGGTAGGAGCGACCGGTCAGGTAGGACGCAATCCAGGAGTGAGCCGCGCCGGAGATGCCCAGCTCGGAGAGGGTGGAGAGGAGGATCTGATGGTTCACAGTATCAAAGGCAGCAGACAGGTCTAGAAGGACAAGAGCAGAGGAGAGAGAGTTAGCTTTAGCAGTGCGGAGAGTCTCCGTGACACAGAGAAGAGCAGTCTCAGTTGAATGACCAGTCCTGAAACCTGATTGGTTTGGATCAAGAAGGTCATTCTGAGAGAGATAGCAAGAGAGTTGGCTAAAGACGGCACGCTCAATAGTTTTGGAAAGAAAAGAAAGAAGGGATACTGGTCTGTAGTTGTTGACATCAGTGGGGTCGAGTGTTGGTTTTTTGAGAAGGGGAGCAACTCTCGCTCTCTTGAAGACGGAAGGGACATGGCCAGCGGTCAAGGATGAGTTGATCAGCGAGGTGAGGTAGGGGAGAAGGTCACCGGAGATGGTCTGGAGAAGGGAGGAGGGGATGGGGTCAAGCAGGCAGGTTGTTGGGCGGCCTGCAGTCACAAGTCGCAGGATTTTATCTGGAGAGAGAGGGGAGAAAGAAGTCAAAGCATAGGGTAGGGCAGTGTGAGCAGGACCAGCAGTGTCATTAGACTTAACAAACGAGGATCGGATGTCGTCAACCTTCTTTTCAAAGTGGTTGACGAAGTCATCCACAGAGAGAGAGGAGGGGGGGGGGGGGGGGGGGAGGATTCAGGAGGGAGGAAAATGTGGCAAAGAGCTTCCTAGGGTTAGAGGCAGATGCTTGGAATTTAGAGTGGTAGAAGGTGGCCTTAGCAGCAGAAACAGATGAAGAAAATGTAGAGAGGAGGGAGTGAAAAGATGCCAGGTCGGCAGGGAGTTTAGTTTTCTTCCATTTCCGCTCCGCTGCCCGGAGCTCTGTTCTGTGAGCTCGCAATGAGTCATCAAGCCACGGAGCTGGAGGGGAGGACCGAGCCGGCCGGGAGGATAGGGGACACAGAGAGTCAAAGGATGCAGAAAGGGAGGAGAGGAGGGTTGAGGAGGCAGAATCAGGAGATTGGAGGGAGAAGGATTGAGCAGAGGGAAGAGATGATAGGATGGAAGAGGAGAGAGTAGTGGGAGAGAGAGAGCGAAGGTTGCGGCGGCGCATTACCATCTGTGTAGGGGCAGAGTGAGTAGTGTGGGAGGAGAGCGAGAGAGAAAAGGAAACAAAGTAGTGGTCGGAGACATGGAGGGGAGTTGCAGTGAGATTAGTAGAGGAGCAGCATCTAGTGAAGATGAGGTCAAGCGTATTGCCTGCCTTGTGAGTAGGGGGGGACGGTGAGAGGGTGAGGTCAAAAGAGGAGAGGAGTGGAAAGAAGGAGGCAGAGAGAAATGAGTCAAATGTGGACATAGGGAGGTTGAAATCCCCCAAAACTGTGAGGGGTGAGCCATCCTCAGGGAAGGAACTTATCAAGGCGTCAAGCTCATTGATGAACTCTCCAAGGGAACCTGGAGGGCGATAGATGACAAGGATATTAAGCTTAAATGGGCTAGTGACTGTGACAGCATGGAATTCAAATGAGGAGATAGACAGATGGGTTAGGGGAAAAATTGAGAATGTCCACTTGGGAGAGATGAGGATTCCTGTACCACCACCCCTCTGACCAGATGCTCTCGGGGTATGCGAGAACACATGGTCAGACGAGGAGAGAGCAGTAGGAGTAGCAGTGTTTTCAGTGGTGATCCATGTTTCCGTCAGCGCCAGGAAGTCGAGGGACTGGAGGTTGGCATAGGCTGGGATGAAGTCAGCTTTGTTGGCAGCAGAACGGCAGTTCCAGAGGCTGCCTGCGACCTGGAACTCCACGTGGGTGGTGCGTGCAGGGACCACCAGGTTAGAGAGGCAGCAGCCACGCGGTGTGGTGCGTTTGTGTAGCCTGTGCAGAGAGGAGAGAACAGGGATAGGCAGAGGCATAGTTGACAGGCTGTAGCAAATGGCTACAAAAATGCAGAGGAGATCGGAATGAAATGAGCTAAGCATCTGGGAGAGGAGAGAGCAGGGCCTTCCTCACCAAAAACTTCTACCTCAGAAACTAAAATTGTTTCACTGAACCACCCGAACAAAAACTCTCCCAACTTCCACCTTTAGAAATCAGAATTGTTGTGAACCACAGCGGTTCAATGTTTAAAGGAATAGACTCAACCCACTTTATTCAGCTAGCTAACTATGACACCATAGCTAACTAGCAAGCTAGCATCCTATAACAATAACACACCGTTTAGCACCAACACTTGGTCACAACAAACCACCAATAGTGTGATAACACACTAAACAGATCATTCGTGTCTGTGTCAAGTTCCTTTCATGACGCAGCAATGATTAGACGTTGGCTAGCTAGGACAAGTATATTGTATTTAGCTACTACCGTACAGTTAGCTGGTCGTGTTGGGTAGCTAGCAATGGCCACTGTGTTGACTTTGTTTGAAGAACGGCTAGCTAGCTAGCTTCGTGCTACACCCGGCACACAATGGCTATTGTGTTGACTCTGACTCTGTTCGAAAAAACGGCTAGGTAACCACAACAGAGAGGAAGTTGGAAGTGGCAGTTGTTGAAGCAGTAGCCAAAGGTCTATCGAAGTCCAGACAATCTGCAACTAGGAAGGCTTTGACTTGTTCACTGAATATGATTAAGAAATACAAACTACAAAGACAGTTTGCTAAAGTGAAAGCCAACCTCCCAGAACACACAGTATTGGGCATCCTGGACTTTGCCGAGAACTACCTTTGCAAGTACTAGCAAGAGCCCCAGGGGGCTTACTGGACCCAAGAGAGTGCTACACTGCCCCCCTTGATAATGTACTAAACATGTGGGAAATGCCCGAAGACCATCACAGAAAGTTATATAATGATATCAGATGACCTCAAGCATGACTACAATGCAGTCAATGCATTTCAAACTGCAGCTGTTGATCACATGAAAAACCAAAGAAATCTGAAGCTCAACAAGTTCTAAAGATACTCTGATGGCTGTGGTGCACAATACAAATCAAAACGAACTATATCTGATGTTAGCTATGCTGTGTCTGATTTTGATTTCCCCAAACAACACAACTACTCTGGCTCCAGGCATGGTAAAGGTGCCAGTGATGGGGAAAGTGCAGTAATCAAGAGCCATGCAACAACAGCAGTGAAGGTTGGCCAAGCCCTGATCAGAATCTGACAATGGAAGCATCTCCAGATACAGTACCAATTACCTCCGTACCATGTTCTTCATTCCCAGTGAGGACATTGAAAGAAACAGAAGTCACCGTAGTCTGGACCAAGTGCCTGGCACCATGAAGTTGGATTGCATCAAAACAGGACGGGGTAGTGGCCACCAGAAACCTCAGCTGCTTCTGTGATTCTTGTGTCCTTGGGATTGGAGTCTGTGAGAATGGATTATATGTTGAGCAATGGAGAGAGGTGAAACTTCATAGTCTGCATGGTAAGTAACACATTGCTTACATTATGTAAATCAGTTTGATATTAAATGACTTATTTCAGTAACCTCATGTGATTCTTTGTTTCCATACCAGAACTTTGAAATAAATGCCAGAGACAGATGTGCCAGAGACCAGATGTACCAGAGACCAGATGTACCAGGTGACAGTGACCAGACGGATGACAGCATCACACACACACGTGCACACACACACACACACACACACACACACACACACACACACACTCACACGCACACACACACACACACACAGGGTGCTGATTGATGGTAGTGGTGATAAAGAGAGAACATGCTGTATGTGAAAATAGGGTATACAGTGTAACAAACACATACACAATGCTTGAAGAGTTTACTGATTATATGAATTTCATTATTATTGTCAATGATTTTCTTGACAGAACCCATTGTATTATTTTATTATTATATCAACTATTAAAAAATATAGAAATTATGTTGTTTATCTTTTTCATTCTTCAGGAATGTTTAGCATAGCTATAAATGATAGGGAAATTGACTAAAGCACAAATAGACTTCGCTATATAATAGCCAGGTGTGAGGGCCGTCACCGACCAAGAGGATTGGGTGATTTTGCTCACACCCACTCAAATGCAAGCTGCTGCTACTCTGTTTATCTTATATCCTGTTGCCTAGTTCCATTACCCCTATACATACACTACACTGGATTTGGCTATTTCAGCCACACCCATTGCTGACAGGTGTATAAAATAGAGCACACAGCCATACAATCTCCATAGACAAACATTGGCAGTAGAATGGCCATACTGAAGAGCTCAGTGACCTTCAATGTGGCACCGTCATAGGATGCCACCTTTCCAAGTCAGTTTGTCAAATTTCCCCGGTCAACTGTAAGTGCTGTTACTGTGAAGTGGAGATTGTGAAGTGGAGCCGCACACAAACCTAAGATCACCATGCGCAATGCCAAGCGTCGGCTGGAATGGTGTAAAGCTCGCCGCCATTCAATCAATCAATCAATTTTATTTTATATAGCCCTTCTTACATCAGCTAATATCTCGAAGTGCTGTACAGAAACCCAGCCTAAAACCCCAAACAGCTAGTAATGCAGGTGTAGAAGCACGGTGGCTAGGAAAAACTCCCTAGAAAGGCAAAACCTAGGAAGAAACCTAGAGAGGAACCAGGCTATGAGGGGTGGCCAGTCCTCTTCTGGCTGTGCCGGGTGGAGATTATAACAGAACCATGCCAAGATGTTCAAAAATGTTCATAAGTGACAAGCATGGTCAAATAATAATCAGGAATAAATCTCAGTTGGCTTTTCATAGCCGATCATTAGAGTTTAAAACAGCAGGTCTGGGACAGGTAGGGGTTCCATAACCGCAGGCAGAACAGTTTAAACTGGAATAGCAGCAAGGCCAGGCGGACTGGGGACAGCAAGGAGTCACCACGGCCGGTAGTCCCGACGTATGGTCCTAGGGCTCAGGTCTCTCAGTTGGCTTTTCATAGCCGATCATTTAGAGTTGAAAACAGCAGGTCTGGGACAGGTAGGGGTTTCGTAGCCGCAGGCAGAACAGTTGAAACTGGAATAGCAGCAAGGCCAGGCGGACTGGGGACAGCAAGGTGTCATCATGCCCGGTAGTCCTGACGTATGGTCCTAGGGCTCAGGTTCTCAGAGAGAAAGAGAGAACGAGAGAATTAGAGAGAGCATACTTAAATTCACACAGGACACTGGATAAGACAGGAGAAGTACTCCAGGTATAACCAACTAACCCCAGCCCCTCGACACATAAACTACTGCAGCATAAATACTGGAGGCTGAGACAGGAGCGGTCCGGAGACACTGTGGCCCCATCCGAAGAAACCCCCGGACAGGGCCAAACAGGAAGGATATAACCCCACCCACTCCGCCAAAGCACAGCCCCCGCACCACTAGAGGGATATCCCCAACCACCAACTTACAATCCTGAGACAAGGCCGAGTATAGCCCACAGAGGTCTCCACCACAGCACAAACCAAGGGGGGGGGGGCGCCAACCCAGACAGGAAGATCACGTCAGTAACTCAACCCACTCAAGTGACGCACCCCCCCCAGGGACGGCATGAAAGAGCACCAGCAAGCCAGTGACTCAGCCCCTGCAACAGGGTTAGAGGCAGAGAACCCCAGTGGAGAGGGGAACCGGCCCGGCAGAGACAGCAAGGGCTGTTCGTTGCTCCAGCCTTTCCGTTCACCTTCACACTCCTGGGCCAGACTACACTCAATCATATGACCTACTGAAGAGATAAGTCTTCAGTAAAGACTTAAAGGTTGAGACCGAGTCTGCGTCTCTCACATGGGTAGGCAGACTGTTCCATAAAAATGGAGATCTATAGGAGAAAGCCCTGCCTCCCGCTGTTTGCTTAGAAATTCTAGGGACAATTAGGAGGCCTGCGTCTTGTGACCGTAGCGTACGTATTGGTATGTACGGCAGGACCAACTCGGAAAGATAGGTAGGAGCAAGCCCATGTAACGCTTTATAGGTTAACAGTAAAACCTTGAAATCAGCCCTTGCCTTAACAGGAAGCCAGTGTAGGGAAGCTAGCACTGGAGTAATATGATCAAATTTCTTGGTTCTAGTCAGGATTCTAGCAGCCGTATTTAGCACTAACTGAAGTTTATTTAGTGCTTTATCCGGGTAGCCGGAAAATAGAGCATTGCAGTAGTCTAACCTAGAAGTAACAAATGCATGGATTAATTTTTCTGCATCATTTTTGGACAGAAAATTTCTGATTTTTGCAATGTTACGTAGATGGAAAAAAGCTGTCCTTGAAACAGTCTTGATATGTTCGTCAAAAGAGAGATCAGGGTCAAGAGTAACGCCTAGGTCCTTCACAGTTTTATTTGAGACGACTTTACAACCATCAAGATGAATTGTCAGATTTAACAGAAGATCTCTTTGTTTCTTGGGACCTAGAACAAGCATCTCTGTTTTGTCCGAGTTTAAAAGTAAAAAGTTTTCAGCCATCCACTTCCTTATGTCTGAAACACAGGCTTCTAGCGAGGGCAATTTTGGGGCTTCACCATGCTTCATTGAAATGTACAGCTGTGTGTCATCCGCATAGCAGTGAAAGTTAACATTATGTTTTCGAATAACATCCCCAAGAGGTAAAATATATAGTGAAAACAATAGTGGTCCTAAAACGGAACCTTGAGGAACACCGAAATGTACAGTTGATTTGTCGGAGGACAGACCATTCACAGAGACAAACTGATATCTTTCCGACAGGTAGGATCTAAACCAGGCCAGAACTTGTCCGTGTAGACCAATTTGGGTTTCCAGTCTCTCCAAAAGAATGTGGTGATCGATGGTGTCAAAGGCAGCACTAAGGTCTAGTAGCACGAGGACAGATGCAGAGCCTCGGTCTGACGCCATTAAAAGGTCATTTACCACCTTCACAAGTGCAGTCTCAGTGCTATGATGGGGTCTAAAACCAGACTGAAGCATTTCGTATACATTGTTTGTCTTCAGAAAGGCAGTGAGTTGCTGCGCAACAGCTTTTTCTAAAATTTTTGAGAGGAATGGAAGATTCGATATAGGCCGATAGTTTTTTATATTTTCCGGGTCAAGGTTTGGCTTTTTCAAGAGAGGCTTTATCACTGCCACTTTTAGTGAGTTTGGTACACATCCGGTGGATAGAGAGCTGTTTATTATGTTCAACATAGGAGGGCCAAGCACAGGAAGCAGCTCCTTCAGCAGTTTAGTAGGAATAGGATCCAGTATGCAGCTTGAAGGTTTAGAGGCCATGATTATTTTCATCATTGTGTCAAGAGATATAGTACTAAAACACTTAAGTGTCTCTCCCGATCCCAGGCCCTCGCAGAGCTGTGCAGATCCAGGACAGCTAAGCCCTGGAGGAATACGCAGATTCAAAGAGGAGTCCGTAATTTGCTTTCTAATGGTCATGATCTTTTCCTCAAAGAAGTTCATGAATTTATCACTGCTGAAGTGAAAACCATCCTCTCTTGGGGAATGCTGCTTTTTAGTTAGCTTTGCAACAGTATCAAAAAGAAATTTTGGATTGTTCTTATTTTCCTCGATTAATTTGGAAAAGTAGGATGATCGAGCAGCAGTGAGGGCTCTTCGGTACTGCACGGTACTGTCTTTCCAAGCTAGTCGGAAGACTTCCAGTTTGGTGTGGCGCCATTTCCGTTCCAATTTCCTGGAAGCTTGCTTCAAAGCTCGGGTATTTTCTGTATACCAGGGAGCTAGTTTCTTATGACAAATGTCTTTCGTTTTTAGGGGTGCAACTGCATCTAGGGTATTGCGCAAGGTTAAATTGAGTTCCTCAGTTAAGTGGTTAACTGATTTTTGTCCTCTGACGTCCTTGGGTAGGCAGAAGGAGTCTGGAAGGGCATCAATGAATTTTTGTGTTGTCTGAGAATTTATAGCACGACTTTTGATGCTCCTTGGTTGGGGTCTAAGCAGATTATTTGTTGCGATTGCAAACGTAATAAAATGGTGGTCCGATAGTCCAGGATTTTGTGGAAAAACATTAAGATCTACAACATTTATTCCATGGGACAAAACTAGGTCCAGAGTATGACTGTGGCAGTGAGTAGGTCCAGAGACATGTTGGACAAAACCCACTGAGTCGATAATGGCTCCGAAAGACTTTTGGAGTGGGTCTGTGGACTTCTCCATGTGAATATTAAAATCACCAAAAATTAGAATATGATCTGCTATGACTACAAGGTCTGATAGGAATTCAGGAAACTCAGAGAGGAACGCTGTATATGGCCCAGGAGGCCTGTAAACAGTAGCTATAAAAAGTGATTGAGTAGGCTGCATAGATTTCATGACTAGAAGCTCAAAAGATGAAAACGCCATTTTTTTTTTTGTAAATTGAAATTTGCTATCGTAAATGTTAGCAACACCTCCGCCTTTGCGGGATGCACGGGGAATATGGTCACTAGTGTAACCAGGAGGGGAGGCCTCATTTAACACAGCAAATTCATCAGGCTTAAGCCATGTTTCAGTCAGGCCAATCACATCAAGATTATGATCAGTGATTAGTTCATTGACTATGACTGCCTTTGAAGTGAGGGATCTAACATTAAGTAACCCTATTTTGAGATGTGAGGTATCACGATCTCTTTCAATAATGGCAGGAATGGAGGAGGTCTTTATCCTAATAAGATTGCTAGGGTGAACACCACCATGTTTAGTTTTGCCCAACCTAGGTCGAGGCACAGACACAGTCTCAATGGGTATGGCTGAGCTGACTACACTGACTATGCTATTGGCAGACTCCACTAAGCTGGCAGGTTGGCTAACAGCCTGCTGCCTGGCCTGCACCCTATTTCACTGTGGGGCTAGAGGAGTTAGAGCCCTATCTATGTTGGTAGATAAGAGGAGAGCACCCCTCCGGCTAGGATGGAGTCCGTCACTCCTCAGCAGGTCAGGCTTGGTCCTGTTTGTGGGTGAGTCCCAGAAAGAGGGCCAATTATCCACAAATGTTATCTTTTGGGAGGGGCAGAAAACAGTTTTCAACCAGCGATTGAGTGCTGAGACTCTGCTGTAGAGCTCATCACTTCCCCTAACTGGGAGGGGGCCAGAGACAATTACTCGATGCCGACACATCTTTCTAGCTGATTTACACGCTGAAGCTATGTTGCACTTGGTGACCTCTGACTGTTTCATCCTAACATCGTTGGTGCCGACGTGGATAACAATATCTCTATACTCTCTACACTCGCCAGTTTTAGCTTTAGCCAGCACCATCTTTAGATTAGCCTTAACGTCGGTAGCCCTGCCCCCTGGTAAACAGTGTATGATCGCTGGGTGATTCGTTTTAAGTCTAATACTGCGGGTAATGGAGTCGCCAATGACTAGGGTTTTCAATTTGTCAGAGCTAATGGTGGGAGCCTTCGGAGTCTCAGACCCCGTAACGGGAGGAGTAGAGACTAGAGAAGACTCAGACTCAGACTCCGACTCGCTACATAATGGGGAAAACCGGTTGAAGGTTTCTGTCGGCTGAATGAGCGACACCGGTTGAGCATTCCAACAGTATTTCCCTCCAGAAGCCATGAGAAAGTTGTCCGGCTGCGGGGACTGTGCGGGGGGATTTATACTAACGTTACTGTCTGTACTTACTGGTGGCACAGACGCTGTTTCTTCCTTTCCTACACTGATATTACCCTTGCCTAACGATTGCGTCTGAAGCTGGGCTTGTAGCACAGCTATTCTCGCCGTAAGGCGAGAATTCTCCTGTATATTATGAGTACAGCGACTGCAATTAGAAGACATCATGTTAATGTTACTACTTAGCTTCGGCTGTTGAAGATGTTGATGAACCATGTCCAGATAAAGCGTCCGGAGTGAAAAAGTTGAATAAGGGAAAAAAGTTGCGATGGAAAAAAGGAAAATAACGTAAAGTTGGCAGCTAGAACGCACAGGAAAATGACTCTTCTGTCTCGGGATAAACGTCCGGGGTGAAAAAGTTTAACGAAAAAAGATGAGTGAGGACAAAACTAAAAAGTTGGTAAATTTGTTGAACACAGAGATTGATTAAACGTTTATTAAAAGTAAAACGTGAATAGCTTGGCAGGTAGCCAAGTAGCAACAAACAGCAGAGCAGCACGGAGACAATGCAGAAGCGAGACGGAAGTCACGTGACAAACTCAGAGATTCTGCCAGAGAAACCAGTGTTCCCACTGAACTCCCATTGAACTCTGGAGCAGTGGAAACGCGTTCTCTGGAGAGATGAATCACGCTTCACCATCTGGCATCCAACGGACGAATCTGGGTTTGGCAGATGCCAGGAGAACACTACCTCTCCCAATGCATAGTGCCAACTGTAAAGTTTGGTGGAGGAGGAATAATGGTCTGGGAATGTTTTTCATGGTTCGGGCTAGGTCCCTCAGTTCCAGTGAAGGGAAATCTTAACGCTACAGCATACAATGACACTTTGTGACAACAGTTTGGGCAAGCTCTTTCCTGTTTCAGCATGACAATGCCCCCGTGCACAAAGCGAGGTCCATACAGAAATGATTTGTTGAGATCGGTGTGGAAGAACTTGACTGGCCTGCACAGAGCCCTGACCTCAATCCCATCGAACACCTTTGGGATGAATTGCAATGCTGACTGCAAGCCATGCCTAATTGCCCAACATCAATGCCTGACCTCACTAATGCTCTTCTGGCTGAATGGAAGCAAGTACCCGCAGCAATGCTCCAACAGTGGAAAGCCTTCCCAGAAGAGTGGAGGATGTTATAGCAGCAAGGGGGGGACCAATTCCATATTAATGCCCATGATTTTGGAGATGTTCGACGAGCAGGTGTCCACATACTACCTCCATCACTCCAGTATCCCTGCACATGTAAATATGGTATTGGAACTGACTTTTTAAATATTTCCTGTATATAGTATGCTTACTTACTTACTTAATTGTGTGTCTCAGATTTCCTATTCTTATTTCTCATGTGTTTTTTTCTAGTAATACATTGTTATTGATTATTGCATTGTTGGATTTTGAGTTTGCAAGGAAGGCATTTCACTGTACTTGTGCATGTGAAATTAAAACTTGAAACTACTAGGCATGACAAGAAAAGACGCGGTGTCCATGTTTCATGTGACATTTTTAATGACATCTTGATGTTTTGTTGTTGCTAGGTGGAGTTATGGTCTCATTGTGCATATCTAGAATTGTATTCCTGTTATTACACATTTAAAGCTTCAAGAAAATCATATTTAAATGTACACTACCAGTCAAAGGTTTTAGAACACCTACTCATTCAAGGGTTTGTCTTTAGTTTTACTATTTTCTACATTGTAGAATAATAGTGAAGACATCAAAACTATGAAATAACACATATGGAATCATGTAGTAACGAAAAAAGTGTTAAACAAATCAAAATATATTTTATATTTGAGATTCTTCAAATATCCACCCTTTGCCTTGATGACAGATTTTGCACACTCTTGTCATTCTCTCAACCAGCTTCACCTGGAATGCTTTCCCAACAGTCTTGAAGGAGTTCCCACATATGCTGAGCACTTGTTGGCTGCTTTTCCTTCACTCTGCGGACCGACTCATCCCAAACCATCTCAATTTGTTTGAGGTCGGGGGATTTTGGAGGCCAGGTCATCTGATGCAGCACTCCATCACTCTCCTTCTTGGTAGAATAGCCCTTACACAGCCTGAAGGTGTGTTGGGTCATTGTCCTGTTGAAAAAGAAATGATAGTCCCACTAAGCCCAAACCAGATGGGATGGCTTTTCGCTGTAGAATGCTGTGGTAGCCATGCTGGTTAAGTGTGCCTTGAATTCTAAATACATCACAGACAGTGTCACCAGCAAAGCACCCCCACACAATAACACATCCTCCTCCATTCTTTACGGTGGGAAATACACATGCGGAGAACATCTGTTCACTCACACCGAAGCCAAGGCAACATCCGCACTGAGCTAAAGGGTAGAGCTGCCGCTTTCCAGGAGCGGAACTCTAACCCGGACGCTTATAATTAATCCTGCTATGCCCTCCGACGAACCATCTAACAGGCAAAGAGTCAATACAGGACCAAGATTGAATCGTACTACACTGGCTCCGACGCTCGTCGGATGTGGCAGGACTTGCAAACTATTACAGACTACAAAGGGAAGCACAGCCGCGAGCTGCCCAGTGTCACAAGCCTACCAGACGAGCTAAATCACTTCTATGCTCGCTTCGAGGCAAGCAACACTAAAGCATGCATGAGAGCATCAGCTGTTCCGGATGACTATGTGATCACGCTCTCCGTAGCCGATGTGAGTAAGACTTTTAAGCAGGTCAACATTCACAAGGCCGCAGGGCCAGACGGATTACCAGGACGTGTACTCCAAGCATGTGCTGACCAACTGGCAAGTGTCTTCGCTGACATTTTCAACATGTCCCTGACTGAGTCTGTAATACCAACATGTTTCAAGCAGACCACCATAGTCCCTGTGCGCAAGAACACTAAGATAATCTGCCTAAATGACTACCGACCCGTAGCACTCACGTCTGTAGCCATGAAGTGCTTTGAAAGGCTGGTCATGGCTCACATCAACACCATTATCCCAGAAACCCTAGACCCACTCCAATTTGCATACCACCCCAACAGATCCACAGATGATGCAATCTCTATTGCACTCCACACTGCCCTTTCCCACCTGGACAAGAGGAACACCTACGTGAGAATGCTATTCATTGACTAAAACTCAGCGTTCAACACCATAGTGCCCTCAATGCTCGTCACTAAGCTAAGGACCCTGGAACTAAACACGTCCCTCTGAAACTGGATCCTGGACTTCCTGACGGGCCGCCCCCAGATGGTAAGGGTAGGTAACAACACATCTGCCACGCTGATCCTCAACACGGGGGCCCCTCAGGGTTGCGTGCTCAGTCCCCTCCTTCACCCATGACTGCATGGCCAGGCACAACTCCAACACCATCATTAAGTTTGCCGACGACACAAAGTGGTAGGCCTGATCAACGACAATGATGAGACAGCCTATAGGGAGGTCGTCAGAAAACTGGTCGATTTTTGCTCACCGTTCTTGTGATCATTTTGACCCCACGGGGTGAGATCTTGCGTGGAGCCCCAGATCGAGGGAGATTATCAGTGGTCTTGTATGTCTTCCATTTCCTAATAATTGCTCCCACAGTTGATTTCTTCAAACCAAGCTGCTTACCTATTGCAGATTCAGTCTTCCCAGCCTGGTGCAGGTCTACAATTTTGTTTCTGGTGTCCTTTGACAGCTCTTTGGTCTTGGCCATAGTGGAGTTTGGAGTGTGACTGTTTGAGGTTGTGGACAGGTGTCTTTTATACTGATAACAAGTTCAAACAGGTGCCATTAATACAGGTAACGAGTGGAGGACAGAGGAGCCTCTTAAAGAAGAAGTTACAGGTCTGTGAGAGCCAGAAATCTTGCTTGTTTATAGGTGACCAAATACTTATTTTTCACCATAATTTGCAAATAAATTCATTAAAAATCCTACAATGTGATTTTCTGGATTTTTTTCTTCTGAATTTGTCTGTCAAATTTTAGAATTTTGGTTCCAACCGCCGTGTCTTTGTGAGACGGATGATCGCCGTATGTGTATTTCCCACCGTAAAGCATGGAGGAGGAGCTGTTATGGTGTGGGTGTGCTTTGCTGGTGACACTGTCTGTGATTTATTTAGAATTCAAGGCACACTTAACCAGCATGGTTACCACAGCATTCTGCAGCAATAAGCCATCCCATCTGGTTTGGGCTTAGTGGGACTATCATTTGTTTTTCAACAGGCCAATGACCCAACACACCTCCAGGCTGTGTAAGGGCTATTTTACCAAGAAGGAGAGTGATGGAGTGCTGCATCAGATGACCTGGCCTCCACAATCCCCCGACCTCAACCCAATTGAGATGGTTTGGGATTAGTCAGTCCGCAGAGTGAAGGAAAAGCATCCAACAATGCTCAGCATATGTGGGAACTCCTTCAATACTGTTGGGAAAGCATTCCAGGTGACGCTAGTTGAGAGAATGCCAAGAGTGTGCAAAGCTGTCATCAAGGCAAAGGGTGGCTATTTGAAGAATCTCAAATATAAAATATATTTTAATTTGTTTAACACTTTTTTGGTTACTACATGATTCCATATGTCTTATTTCATAGTTTTGATGTCTTCACTATTATTCTACAATGTAGAAAATAGTAAAAATAAAGAAAAACAGTTGAATGAGTAGGTGTTCTAAAACTTTTTACCGGTAGTGTATATCAAACCAAATTCTGACCCTGATGTCACACATTGGCCCCTTTATTTATAGAAAGACCCACATGCAGGTAATCAGGCCTTTGATCTTAAATCTTTGTCCTGAGCGAGGGTCGGTGAATGAGTCACATTTATATGTGAAACTGCATTGAGCACATTGGCCACATTTGTAATTTCCCTCCGGGACCCCGTCCAAGAAGGTTTCCCTTTTCTCTGGGGGGTAATCAGATTTGGCCACAATGTCTCTCACATTTGGGGATCTTTTAAAGACCATACGTGGGTTATGTTTAAAGATGGGTTTCAGTTGTGGGTCAGTGTCAACAATGTACTAGTGCTTCCTGATAATGTCCTTAAATGCTTTCCCCAAGGGTGAGTATCGGGTGAAGCATGAGGGGACGCGTTCTGCTTTTTCTTTTACTTTTGGTTGAAGGTTTCCCAACTGTGTTAGCCCTTCAAAACAATCATTGTCATGTTTTACCCCCCAAAAAAGATATGCCCTTTCCTTAAACTTTTGTGTGAGATCCGTGGTCTGTTTCTGGTATTAAGCATCAGAACAACATATCCTTTTAATGAGGCTGAATTGACTTACAGGGAGACTTTTAATGAGTGGACATGGATGGAAGCTGTCCCCTCTAAGGAGGGTGTTCCTGTCCGTAGGTTTCCTGTAGAAATCTGTCGAGATGGAGGTTTTGCCCTTAATAACCATCACATCAAGAAAACTGATTTGGGATAGGTCATAGTTAATGGTGAAACAAAGGTGCTCATTCATAGAGTTTAGATAGGCATGGAATTCCAAGAGTTCTTCCTGGGTCCCTGTATACGCTGTAGATCAGGAAAATATAATCTAAATATCTCAGAATTAGGAAAATATTGGGGAGAAAGGGGTTTAGATCTGGATTAAGCACCACCTGTTTTTCAAACATTCCTAGCTACATGTTAGCATAATTAGGAGCCATAGTGCTCCCCATCGCTGTCCCTTTGTTTGGTAAGAAAAAGGCTCCTCTGAAGAGAAAATTGTTGGAGGTTAGTACCAGTTCAGCCAAGTCCACAATACAATTGGTTCTGGGAAGAGCATTAGGGGGACATTCACTGAGGTAGAACTTGAGGGCCTCTAGGCTGCCCTGGTGGGGGATGTTAGTATATAGACTGGTAACATCAAAAGTAAAAAATATATAATTTTCTGGTATACAGTCCACAGATTTCAGGAGATTGATGAAAATCTATAGAGTCTCTGGTGTACGTGGGGAGAGAGCTCGCCCAGGGCTTCTCAAAGTCTACAAAGGTAGAAATGTTCTCTGTCAGAGATCCGTTACAACTCACAATGGGCCTGTCTGGTATAGCTGGCATCTTTTGAATTTTTTGGAGAGTGTATATGACAGGTATCGTTGGGCAGTCAACTTTCATATATTCGTATTCTGTCTTTGTAATTTCCTCTTCATTTAAAAACTTAAGACAGTTTATCGTGGATCAGAGACTTGAATTGATTAGTAGGATCCCTGAGAATGTCATTTTCATAGTCTGCAGCATTTTACATAACTATTGCACCTCCTTCATTGGCAGGTTTTATAATGATAGTGGAGTCATTCTTGAGTTCCATAAGGGATTCTTTCTCTGCTTTGGACATATTGTGGAATACCTTGTATTATCGTTTCTTAGCCAGGAGATTATGTACATCTTTCTCATCTAAGTGGCAGTATTTTTCAAGAGAGGATTTCTTTAGGGAGGTATAAATGTGCTTTTTCTCTTAAAATATGTATTTTCCCTTATCATGTCCGCAGAGCGAGAGTCAAGTTCATTGTCAATCAGGTTATCAATGGAAAGAGCATTAGCACTATGTCCTGTCTGGTTACTTGTCTCATTCAATGGATTTACATTGGCAGGTGCAAAAGGAGCAACCCCATTGCCAACTAATTCAGTCAATCTCAAGCTGCAGAAAAACTTTTGGAAGTCTATAACGGTATCAAAGTCATTGGTCTTTGCCTTTGGGACAAATGACAGTCCCTTACCTAAGGCAGATGAGCATGTGTCAGATATAGATAGACCTGTTGGACAAGTTAATTACAATGTCTTGCGCCGTGTGAGTCGAGGGGGACTTTGGGTGTTGTGCGTTATCAACATTGCAATGTTTTGAAAGGTGGGCTTTTATTTTGAAGGTTTTGTCATTATCATACAAAAGTGATGTCATCGTTTGTGCTGCACGCAAAATACTAGTTGGTATAGAGCCCCACAGTGGAGGTGTCATAATACCCATAAAACCTAGCGGTCAAACAGGGAAGTAGTTCCAATGGTTTTTCCACATAGGGAATTTTTTGAAACACTTAATAGGGGCTGTGTTTTGTGTAGGCTTACGCTGGCGTGACGTTTTGATAACCATGTAAATCTCTCTCGGACATGGTGACTTTGATCAATATAGTCGGTTGGTATCAAAATAGACATCATGCAAGACTACAAATCCCTGCAAGCTCCTGCACGTCATCTCTAGCTGACACCTTTGCTAACAGGTATTGTGCACAGGAGGTTGGTGGCACCTTAATTGGGGAGGACAGGCTCAATGGCTGGAGCGGAATTGGTGGAATGGTATCAAATACATGGTTTGATACCATTACATTTGCTCTGTTGCAGCCATTATTATGAGCCATCCTCCCCACAACAGCCTCCACTGGTATTGTGTCAATTTTAGCTAACATTACATAGTTAATCCAGAGATTCTTACCTTTACCTCTATTCAGCAGTCTCGTCCAGATCACCATGGTATTTTTAGTTCTTTATGATAGCCACATTAGCAGTTAATTAGCATTTGATTTTTTGCGGTAAATACAGGCGAATATATTGACAAATGTCACCTTGTCCTAGAGAGATTTACACGGTTATCAAAACATCACGCCAGGATAAGCCTACACGAAACATAGCCCTTAGTTTTTTTTTTTTTTTAACACCTATGGGAAAATGTATGGTGGAAAAACAATTGGAACCATTTCCCTGTTTGACTGCTAGGTTTTATGGGTATTATGACTCATACTGTGGGACTCTATTGTCGCTGCGCTTTGAGTGACGTAAGACAATACTAGGGGCGTGGACTCAATTCTCCACATTCGCAGCATAACCTATTTAACGGCATCTGAGACGATTATTAGTTACATTGTTTCCTTCTGTCAATCTGTTATTGCGATGGCACAAGCCGATACAAGAAACGAAGTAGCAGAGCGCATTGGATACATCACACGAGTCCAGAATTTTAGCGCGTGCCACCGATTGCACAGGTACCAGTGCAATCATTTTCTATCTTTTTTGTTGTTGTTGAATAGGACGACGCAATAGGCAGCTTAATGCAGGGTTGCGAGACGAGTGCAAGATGGAAAGCATTCTGTTATTATTTTGTTTCCAGTGAGCCGTTTTATTTGATAGAAGGAAGAGTTTTAACGCCACTAAACGAAACTGGAATGAAGTAAAACGTGTTGCGTCAATCTCGGAAGCTCATGGGATCTGTAGTTCTATTGTAGAGACAGCTAAGCCATCAACTTCTTAAAATGTTTAAACGTTTTTATTATCTATTTTTGTTTAATTGAAACCTCATGTATTGTATTGTTGTCACTCCAGCCCGACATTGAGTGATGAGGTAAACAAGAGGATATTTGGGAAGTGTAACAATCCCAATGGCCATGGACACAACTACAAAGGTCAGTCATTCTCCAAGGTCTCATCCAAACCAATTCTGTTGTCAGTTATTGTCTGATTCACAGTTGGCCAATAGGTTACATAGCTAGCCAGTTCCATAACTTCAAACCGGGTCCAACCCAATGTTTATCAAAGGCTCTGTTGTCTTTTCTTTTTGTAGTAGAGGTGACAGTACGGGGAAAGGTAAGTCCCACCTGAGACTCTCCGTACTCCAATATCCATAATGACACCACTTACCAAACATTATTGCCATGGTTGCTACTGTTTGAAACACACCAGTAAATCACATGACACTCTCATGATATGAAAGCAGTCTGCCTCCTGGGTAATGGATGTTGGACACACACACACACACACACACACACACACACAGTCACAGAGCTTCTCTTTGTCCATCCCCAGATCGATCGTCACACAGGCATGGTGATGAACCTTACAGATCTGAAGCAGCACATCGAGGTGAGACCCTCCCTTTCTTCCAGGCCTGGATTTGACTTTTTGATTTACAGCTAAGGCTATGCTTTGACAGCGTAGGCTGCTAGACTATTAATTTCTTAATTCATTCATTTCACATGTAAAGCACATTATAGGGAATAAGGAAAATAATGCATTAATTTATTACTGTGTTATTTACAAACTCATGTATAATCCTGATACAGGAAGTCATCATGATTCCGTTGGACCATAAAAATCTGGATAAGGACGTCCCATACTTTGCCAATGTTGTCAGGTGTGTGCCCCTCCCTACTGGACTGTAGCCTTATGTTTATGGGTAACGGGTGGATTTTCAGTTCGGAGCACGTGATTCAGAGTTTCCATGGTTTTAACTGTTTTGTCTGCTGTGCAGCACAACCGAAAACGTGGCTGTATATATCTGGGACAACATGGTCAAGCAGCTACCAGCCAATCTTCTGTACGAGGTCAAGATTCACGAGACTGACAAGAACATTGTTATTTATCGAGGAGAATAGCCAGCCACATTCAATGCCTTGTAATTAGGTAGATCGTTACTAATATATATTATGTAGTATGCACATCTCATGTTTGAGTTCATAGATGGACTTATACAATGTGTTATGAGAGTATTAAAGTACAGAGTTGGGGTTATTCTATTGAATAGTATTGTTACTATTGTGCATCATTTGCTGGTGCAATCCACTCGACAACTTTGTTACAATAAATGGAAAAGCTAATATTTAAACATGTTGCTTGTGCCTCTACAGTGCATCTACAATAGAGAACATCCAGAATGTACCTAACTACAGATTGACCACTAGAGGGCAAGATCTGAATGGCTCAAACCCAGTAAGCAGCTTGACTTGACTTAAATGTCTAGAACAGGGGTGTCAAATCCTTGGAGGGCATAGTGTCTGCTGGTTTTTCCTTTTAATTAAGACCTAGACAACCAGGTGAGGAGAGTTTCTTACTAATCAGTGACCTTAATTCAATCAAGTCCAAGGGAGGAGCAAAAACCTGCAGAGATTAAGCCCTCCGTGGAATGAGTTTGACACCTGTGGTCTAGTATGTCAAATCATTTAACAAAAAACCAACAGTTTGAGACTTTTAGTCACACTGTTCATGGGAACAAGCTAAAAGGAGCTTAGAAAAGCCATAGATACTAAATTATTTTGTTCCATTCTAAATTCTCATCAACTGATATTGATAAATGACCAATATTCAACAGTAGGCTACCATATTTCGTTAATTGCAGGACACACAATATTGTGGAGTGTCTCACATGGACTTGTTATGTTCCTTTTAAAAACATTACATCTCGTGACTTGTATAAGATCCTACAGTATGATCTTATACATGTACAGACCTGGAACATCATCTACCCTCCCCACCATCTGTCTTCTCTTCTCTTGTTATGAGCTCCTCCACAGATTCATAAAGCATGTATATACTGTAGTATGTCCCAGCACCTTTATACACCAGAGTGCCCTTACGTGATTTATGGAGATAGTTCCTGCTTGTACTATGGCGTTAACGAGAAGCCAGTAGTAAGGTTTTTTATCTTCTAGACATTAAATAACAAATGTTTAGTGATGTATTATGCTCTCTTTCAGACCTCAGGGTTAGCCACAGCTAGCATGTACAGTAAATTAGAAACTGATTTTACACTGGTACTGTAGAATCCTGACGAAATGTCAGTCACAAATCATAGCTGACACAATGTCAACATACTGTAACTCATCATACAGTTAGGTGATGAGGCTTTGGGGCAGTATGTGTGCTTACAGATTGGTACTCAGCATGTGATGACCTATAGACTTAAACCATGTATTTTAGTAGGCCTACTTTCAAATGCTGTGTATGCAAACAGGATCCAAATGCATTGCACAATACAGAATCCTCTTAAGTGCATCTTGGTGTGTATTTTCTCCTCGCTGTTCATTCATTCATGGTTTAAAATCCGTAACCACAACCACTTTGTCTAACAAACTGCAATGCTGATCCTCTTAATACTCTTGTGATTCAGACCACAACATATGTGAAATATCATATAGGTATACGTAGATGGGATGATGACACTGAAATGAGGGGGCCCTTCTCTGACAGAGTTATAATTCATTTGAAGAATGTACTGGGCGACTGTATAGTACAAGGCAAAATGTTACCACGGCACCAACCCCCAATTAATTAGATTCCAAAAATGTGCGTCATGCACCCGCAGACCTGCTGCTATGATCATGCTGGAGCACGACAGAGCAGGTCCAAGTTGCCCCTTAGAAATTGATGCTAGGTCAGATTTAGGTTTTCACTCCCAATAAGGTTTGGATCTAAGGAGGGTTGGTTGATCCTAGATCTGTGCATAAGAGCAACCTTTAACTGGAGCAGTAGAGATGGCATCACACATCTCTGTGTAAATACACAGTGCTTTGGGCCCTATCATTACATCCACATACTAGGCAGTGAGATTATAGCAATTACCAGGTAAAAGCCTGTCATTACGGCTCTTCTTCATAGAAGGTGGTATGATAGCGTCTTCCAATGAGGATAATCGATGTGGTGCATTATGACCAGTGGGTTATGAACAGGTATCCAACCAGGGAGGGGATGTAGCTCAGTTGGTAGAGCATGGTGTTTGCAACGCCAGGGTTGTGGGTTCGATTCCCACGGGGGGCAAGTATAAAAAATAATGTATGCACTCACTACCTGTAAGTCGCTCTGGATAAGAGCGTCTGCTAAATGACTAAAATGTAAATGTAATACTTTCTTTATTAGCTGTGTCTCTCCTGAAGACCTGCAGGTGATGATGACTCCTCAACATTGTTTTTGGGACTCGAAGCACAGCGATTTGATTACTTACTCAAACTGTATTGACAAACATATCACATATCAGTTGTAATTGTCTCACGAACATGTATGCAGAGTGAAACGTTCCCCCCCTCTTTTGCCGACAAATACTTGTTTCTACAGAGAAATGCATTGGTTTACACATTTGTGGTTTTACTGAGGCTGTGAGATGTCTTTTAGCATCCCCGCTGCTGACCCCCCCTCCTGATCCCCCCCCCCCCCAAACCCCCACTATGACAATGTCCAAAAGGGGTCCGTAATACACACACACAGCCCATGCTGGTTATCATTTAATGTGTATCATGCCAAACAAAAGACTCATTCACTGAGATGTGGCCCCAAGCCAGAACACAACCTTGATGATAAGCCGTACAAGGGCCTTGGAGGAGGAGGAACAATTATTCCACTGGCATCTAACTGGCTCTATCACAGAGGCTAGGGCTGAGGTGTAGAGTTTTAGGAGACTGGGAGATGGATTTAGTAAATTTATTAAAGGAAGGGTTGGAATAAAGGTTGGGAAGCCAATGCGTTGGAATTCAATCAAACTGTCATCTGTTGGCTGCCAGCACACACAACTCCTGGTGTTTGTCTTAATTTTTTTACCATGGGAAAAACAGCTATAGCTTACAGTAAATACCAAACTGTGGGCTTGATTGAATGGAGTCTCAAAGGTTTTCAAAACAGGAATGTTGGTACAGTTTGACCGAGTGCAGAAAAAGCCCTCATTTTTAACAAAGTCATCCAGGTAAAATGGTACAGTAAACTGAACTTGATGTCCAGCATCATACTCTCCACCGAGGTCAAATTCTTCAACTCCAGCTCACATCTGCTTCAACCTGGTGCTTGTGGAAAACTCTGAAATGTACTGTCATGCGATCCTCTTTGTCAAATAACGCTGGTGAAATTAATATTTTCCACCGTCATGGTGATTAAAAAGTGAAATTACCTGTCCTCTGCATGCCCCAAGATGAAACAAGCCAATCATCCTCCCTGTCATTTCTTCCACCTACTAAGTAAACATATAATTTCACGCATGGCGTCCTTCTCTCTTTCCCTGCCTCTAGAGATGTTGGGATGTAGTCTGCAGGAGTGCTGTCAGATGTGAGATCTAAAGAGCTTAACCTAGAAAGGACAGGTTATGTCAGGTACTGTAGGAAGTCTTTGTATAGAGAGAAGTTAATGACTACAGACGGATCGGATAAATGTGGGGAAATACCGATAGATGTTCGTAACGCTTTAGAATAGCCTTCAAGTAATAAACATTAACCCTATAACAGGCAGCTCAGCTAATTTTGACAACCAATTTTAAATGAAATTAAACATGAATTTTGTTTGGCATATTTTATCATCTCAACCAATGCCATTTAGTAAAATGATCATGTGGTTTTCATTATCAGACTCCTATATATATTTTTAACACGTATTCAAAGATGGTTGAAAACCAGGAAGTGAGTGTGAGCAAAACCGAACCTCATTTACCACACATTCTTTTATACACTGATTGTGTATAAAATCGGAAATTACAAGGTTGTAAAATGTTGTTGAATGCTTAATTTAAGAATGATTAAATTACTAATATTTTGTTGTTTTACAAATTTAAGAGCTCTTGAAAAATATGCTTTAGCAGGCAGTTGAGTTGCCCACTAAAGGAATGCTATTAAGTCAACGTTAGTGAAATTGTTATGGGAATTTTTTGTGCAAATACAAATATCCTTTAAATTCATATCATTATTTACTGTCTGCCTGTTATCTTCAATATGTTTCACAATCTCATTCAGTAGATGTAATTTTAATGGTATTCACATTTTGACACACAAATGTTCATATTTTATTTATTTGATATCAGTCCTCATTTAACTAGGCCTATCTTCCATTACAAGTAAATGAAGCAGACATTTCAAATTCATGCATCATTTTCGAGATTATTTAAAAAGTCTGTGCAAATTCCAATACAAAATTAGTTTACTCTAATTGGGCAACTCAACCGGCTGGTTGAGATGTTTGCAATGCATTAGCTATCAAAGTTTAAGTAATGCAAGCAAATATTATTAATTTATAGCCTATATTGAGGCTAAATACACATATTTTGCAGAACAAGAATTTATCTGATATTTTTTCTTGCTGTGCCAGTTTAAAGTGTTAATAAACTATTTATAATTAGTGTAGATACTACATTTTTAACTTTTCTAATACCTGTACAATATTTTCTATGTGTTTGATCAGTAAAGCTGTATTAAAACATGTTTTGTTGTCAGTGTTTGGTTTGATTATAGTGAAATTTTGCAGGTATTTTGATTTAGAGGATTAAGGGAATTCTGCCTCAGCATTTTCAGTTTGGATGCACTGGTTACTGTGCTCAGAATTACAGAGTGCTGAAAATAGAGAGCTCTGTTACAGAAAACATTGCTGTCATTACCTTTTGACTAATTACACTGACACAGTACACTGAATAGATACAAACAAATAAAGATGTTTTATCTTGTTAGCAGTTTCAGGCACACTGAATCCCCTTTTTGTGAATTTTCTCCTTAGTTGTGTAGTGTATAGGGGGTTAACACAGAGCTCTCCTCCGGGGGGGGGGGGCAGACTGTCTCTGTGTGTTGTGCCCCTGTCAGTGGGTGGTGGAGCTTGAGAGAGGGTGTGGAGGGAGGAGAAGGGGAGGAGAGGGGGGGGGGGAATGTTCAAGCTCGTTTGTGTTTTCTTTTTGCGCGTCAGATCCCTCCTCCTCCTTCTCTCCATCCCCCTTCCTCCCTTCCTCCCTTTCTCCAGACAGATCTGTTCTTCTCAGGGTCAGGTAGCAGGGCTGCAGCGAGCACACACGCACACATGCACACACACACTCACAAACTCACACACACTCCCCAGAGCACCAGCGAGCACACACACTTGCTCCCCAGAGGCCGGTGGGTGAAGACAGGATGGGGTGTAGCTCCAAGACAGAGATGTGAGGATGGAGAAGAGAGTGTGTGTCATCCAGACAGACTTCCATCAGTACAGACCCATCATCGCCATCCACAGCAAGCCACTGGCACATGTAAGAACCTCCTCTCCTCCTTCTCTTTGGATCCACTTCTCTGTGTCTGGTTCTGTGTCTGGTTCTCTCTCTCTCTCTCTCTCGCTCTCTCTCTCTCTCTCTCTCGCTCTACATGCTTGTTAAATTGGTTACAGCCCCTCCTCTGTTCTGCAGGAGGACTACCCCCTGAGTTAGGGGGTCTAGTGTGGGTCTCTACTCTTCCTGCAGGTGGAGTGAGTGAGTGAGTGAACTTATAAATCAGTGACTGAATGGAAGGAGGAATTTGTTGTTTTACTTGCAGCTTCTTCAGCAGGGAAGAGTAATAGTCTTCCCTAGTGGTTAGTTAACCTTGAGAGAGTGTTTATGGCTTTGACAGACAGTGATAATGTTGTCTGTCTAGAGAGACACTCTCACCGATGCAGCAAAGGAATGCAAACAGACTATCTATCAATCAGCCAGGTAGAAGACATGAGATCTTGTGTTGAAGAAATAGGAAGCAGTTTCGGGGATAATTTGGTTGAATGGTTGAAAATCAATATTGGTCTCAATGTTCTCTGAAAGGATGTAATATATTAGGGTTATTTTTATGTCAAGCTTGCATGTTTAGTTATACTGAGAGTGAGTGGGACTTCAGATTGCATGGTACAGTAATGTGTGAGTCAGATCTGAGACGGACGATATCTCTGTATAATCTATGATCAACAAGCCTGTGACATCAGCCTGTCTCTCTCCATTGCAGACCATGTGGGCTCTCTCTCTCACACACACACACGCACACACACACACACACACACACACACACACACACACACACACACACACACACACACACACACACACACACACACACACACACACACACACACACACACACACACACACACACACACACACACACACACACACACACACACACACACAGACACACAGCTTTTGAAGGCAACAAAAGCTGTCTGGTTTTCGCACCTTGATAATGCTGTTTACAGTTTTTTTCAATTGTTTAAGCACAATTTTGAAAACAGGGCCTGTGTGTGTCAAAACACTACACA
Source organism: Coregonus lavaretus (assembly GCF_964263955.1). Classification (NCBI taxonomy): domain Eukaryota; kingdom Metazoa; phylum Chordata; class Actinopteri; order Salmoniformes; family Salmonidae; genus Coregonus; species Coregonus lavaretus. The sequence continues at coordinate 22,059,829 of NC_140012.1, read as the reverse complement.
CAATTAGCACAACCCTACACCAAAGTAGCACAACACTTCAGATCATTTGCAAAATGGAACACTTTTGTCAAAACTATACACGACTTCATAAAAACAATATTTTGTTACCATACGAAACACACACATTTCATATGACTTAAATCTTTTTGAACCAGTTACACACTGCTGTTGCTAACCTAAAACACTTTTAGCAAGTCTAATTCTCAGTGATTAGAGTACTGTAAATGAAGTACACAGAGAAAGTGCAACTATACAAACACTACACAAGACCAATGCTGCAGACTGAGGAAAATATCATTTATTTCTCTCCATATACCCAAATCAGTCAACATGGAGAATCACAACAAAACATGTCCCAGTTTTCATGCTACTACAGTAGTGTGCATAACACTGTTAGCTCAGCAAACAACAGACAAACGTAAAATACTGTATCCAGTACAGGTTACAATTACAGTAAATAACAACAACAACAAACATAAAAAATATGTGCATACAATAAGCGGCTGATTACTGTAACTGTAGACAGATCTTCTTTTACCTGTTTTCCTGTCGAAAAGTCCTTATGACAGATGCCACTGTATATCTGCTAAGATTTGGCTGAACTCTCAGTCCAGCCTCCCTCAGCGTCAATCAGTGGTTCACAACATGGTCCACTAGTGTTGCACGAATGTCATTTGATAAGTTTGGTCCTCTTCTTCTTTGTGCACGTTCTCCTCCTGCTTCAGGTCTTCCTCGACCTCTGGCTCGGCCTCTGCCTCTTCCTCTACCTCCTTCTCCTCCTCTGTGTACTCCTCCTCTCACCCTCACTCTTCTTCTGACTCCTTCCATTTTGGTTGAAGGCAGGTGAACCTACCTGCTGCATTTTTATAGTGCTTAAACCTGATTGGTGTGTCTACAATTTAGCAATCATGTGTTTGTGCACCTGATGGCTGTGTTTAACAGATTGGCTCATAGGTGTGGTAATTTGACAGTCAGTGCTTTGGAATTGCAAGGAAGTGATGTCATGATATACATCTGTGTCTGATGTATACAAGTGTGTTTAGTGTTTTGCAAATCACTGTGCGTAAGGTTTGCAAATAGTGTGAAGCTGACAATGTGCTTACAGTTGTGCAAATCTAGCGTTGTGTTTTGCTCCTTGAGTGTAAGGTTTTGCTAATTGTGGGAAAAGTTTAATTTTAGTGTGTAAGCAATCGTAAAAAACTGTATTATGGGTAAAGACATTACAGAACAGTGTGTACTGGTCAGGTATAGTATAGTGTACACCTACCAGTCTCACCTTGTAATTAAATAAACTCAATTGAAAGCTAGAGTTTTATTACACTGTTTTGATTTTCAAGATGATGATGGGTGTATTTCATTAACACTGCATATTATTAGATCACCATGAGCTCCAGTTTGACTGCTGTCGCTCTATGTTTCTGTGTTGGAATTCTTTAGCATCCCAAAACATCTGTACTGAAGATCTTCTATCTTGGGCCTTGGCTTGTGAAATGTAATCACATGAAAACAATCATGTCATTGATCTAATGTAATCAAATAGCGTACATGCACCAAGAGATCAAACGCAGGCCTCTACACCTGTAGATGTAGAGGCCTGCATGTGTAGTGGCCTGTATGTGTAGAGGCCTGCATGTGTAGTGGCCTGTATGTGTAGTGGCCTGCATGTGTAGTGGCCTGTATGTGTAGTGGCCTGTATGTGTAGTGGCCTGCATGTGTAGTGGTCGGTTGATCAAAGACTCTGTGTGCTTACCTCCGTGACCTGGACCTACTAGAGTTCAAGTAGAGGCCAGACAAATCTGGTTCAGATTGGGCTGGGCTGCAGTTCAACCACCTGGCATTGTTTATAGTAGTACTGTGTGTTTTTAAGGAAATAGCCTAGCTTTACATGTGTTGTAGTTGTTCAGGGTTATGTTAATAGTTATTGCTTAAAATATCACAACCTTCTTATTATGAAGTGAAACCGTGTAGGTTAAGATTGTAGGGCTTAGTATGATTTTACACAGACTGATGTGAAACCAGTGGGTGGTACAGTACAGATACCCTCAGGTCAATGCAGTGAAAGTACTGTACATTCCAGGCATTTAAGGGCTTTGCAGTATCTTGGAGTTGAGCTATCATTGGTTTCCCAGTACTAGAATTGTTCCTACAGTTGGACAACAATGCATTCAACCTAAATGTGTCTTCCGCATTTAACCCTACCCCTCTAGTTGTTCAGGGTTATGTTAATAGTTATTTCTTAAAATCATCACTACCTTCCTATTATGAAGTGAAACCGTGTAGGTTAAGATTGTAGGGCTTAGTATTATTTTACACAGCCTGATGTGAAACCAGTGGGTGGTACAGTACAGATACCCTCAGGTCAATGCAGTGAAAGTACTGTACATTCCAGGCATTTAAGGGCTTTGCAGTATCTTGGAGTTGAGCTATCATTGGTTTCCCAGTGCTAGAATTGTTCCTACAGGTGTGAATGTGAATAGAGAGAGATACAGCCAAATAAGCCAGAGATAGGGTGACCACCATTGGGTCAACATCACAGTCAACCAGGAGAGAGGAAGGTGCTCCAAAAGGTTGATATTCGAATAAAGAGAGATAAGAGATTATCTATATATTTCAAAATTGACATTGGAATAAAGTATATCACTCATGTATTAAACAGTTTACAAACAGTGATACACTCTTCATACAAATTGAGAAGATTTGTTTAAAATGTCCCAGTCAACTTCACACTGACCACACTGTAAAACGTTTCCTGTAAAATTTACAGTAACTTACTGGCAGAAATTGGCTAGTAAAAGTTACTGTAATTGCTTTTACAGTACAGCTACTGTAGTCCATTAATGCGGTAATCCATTTTACAGTACCAAAAATGTTACTGTAATCAAATTTACGGTTTCTTACTGGAATTACCCATGTAGTGACATATTATCCAGTGTTCTGTGCAAGTTTTCATTTTTGCATTTACATTTTGGTCATTTAGCGGGTGCTCTTGTCCTTAGAGTCAGTGCATTGAACCAAGGTTAATAAAAAAAAAAACATATCACAGTCATAGCAAGTAAAATGTTTTTGTAAAACTGTTACTGAAAATGTTTTTGTAGTTAAGTTGGTCTTCAAAATAATTGTAATTACAACAATATATCTTATGATATATCTCTGACTATCTCTGGATAGTGCCAATACAATACTGAGATATTCATGGTAACTTGATGCCAGAGCAATGAAACACAGTACAATACAGTAAAAGTGACTATTAAACTGTAAGAAAATGATTTCTACAGTATTTTGCTGTCATTACAAGGGATTAGAGAAAGCAGGTTGGCTGTAGACATTTGCATATTACAGCATATTAATGAATACTAGGTGTTTTATATCACTTGCACCTTTAGAGGCCTAAACAAAGGCTTCCAAACTGGCCGTGATTACAGGGCAAAACAGATCAAATGGACATGGGGATACCTAGTCAGTTGGACAACTGAATGTATTCATTTTACATTTTTACATTTTAGTCATTTAGCAGACGCTCTTATCCAGAGCGACGTACAGTTAGTGAGTGCATACATTTTATTTTATTTTTTATTTTATTTTTTTCATACTGGCCCCCCGTGGGAATCGGACCCACAACCCTGGCGTTGCAAGCGCCATGCTCTACGCATTTAACCCAACCCCTCTCGTTGTTCAGTATGAAAAATGTATGCACTCACTAACTGTAAGTCGCTCTGGATAAGAGTGTCTGCTAAATGACTAAAATGTCTAAAAAATGTTATGTTAATAGTTAATAGTTCTTAAAATCATCACTACTTTCTTATTATGAAGTGAAACCGTGTAGGTTAAGATCGTAGGGCGTAGTATTATTTTACACAGACTGATGTGAAACCAGTGGGTGGTACAGTACAGATACCCTCAGGTCAATGCAGTGAAAGTACTGTACATTCCAGGCATTTAAGGGCTTTGCAGTATCTTGGAGTTGAGCTATCATTGGTTTCCCAGTACTAGAATTGTTCCTACAGTTGGACAACAATGCATTCAACCTAAATGTGTCTTCCGCATTTAACCCTACCCCTCTAGTTGTTCAGGGTTATGTTAATAGTTATTTCTTAAAATCATCACTACCTTCCTATTATGAAGTGAAACCGTGTAGGTTAAGATTGTAGGGCTTAGTATTATTTTACACAGCCTGATGTGAAACCAGTGGGTGGTACAGTACAGATACCCTCAGGTCAATGCAGTGAAAGTACTGTACATTCCAGGCATTTAAGGGCTTTGCAATATCATTGAGATATCATTGGTTTCCCAGTACTGGAATTGTTCCTACAGTTGGACAACAATGCATTCAACCTAAATGTGTCTTCCGCATTTAATCCAACTCCTCTGAATCAGAGAGGTGCAGGGGGTTGTCTTAATCGACGTCCAGGGAGCAGTTGTTGTTGGGGCTTAACTGCCTTGCTCAAGGGCAGAACGTCAGATTTTTCCACGTTGCCAGCTCTGGGATTCGAACCCTTCGATTACTGGTCAAACACTCTTAACCACTAGGCTACCTAGCGCCCTATGGGTAAATATTAAAAGGTTTTAAGACCTGCTGCTACCATTCTGATCTGTTCCCTATATACATTTGATTGTTAGGGAACTACTACCACATATCGCTTAAATTGGTACACCACTCTCACTAACGGGTGCAACAAATATAGCCTCTTACAAGACACGCCTCAAAATATGTTAATGTCTGAGTAACAACAATACCATGCACCCACTAATGTTCAAAAGGTTTTTGGCGCTCCAAAAATGTGGTATGGTACGTATTCTGAATTACAGTAAATTACTGGCAACAATTGGCCAGTAAGTTACTGTAGAGTTTCAGGACAAGGTTATTAGAATTCCTAAAATATAGTATATTACTGTATTCTGTGGGGTACAGCATTGTCACTCACGGTTGCAACAAATATAGCCTCTTTCAAGGCACGCCTTAAAATATGTTAATGAGCCAGAGACTCTTTCCCTGCCCACAACATTTTCCCAAAATGCACCATAATTAATACTGTAAAACACATTTAAGGTATTTGTATCTAGTGTATTCAGTTTATAAAGTATCATACTGTTGATTAATACAATACGTTTCTGATAAAATTACAAAAATGGCTAACAGTGCAGAAATTGTATTAATGAGAGGGATTTTATTTGGGGATCTGCCACTCTGTCCTTGGAAAAAGTGAGTGTGAAGTTCAGAGAGAGAGAAAAAAATTAAGGTATCTTCTGAATTCTCCCTTTCTCTTTCTTTGGTAGGCCTATTTACAGACCTACAGTGAGGGAAAAATAGTATTTCATCCCCTGCTGATTTTGTACGTTTGTCCACTGACAAAGAAATGATCGGTCTATAATTTTAATGGTAGGTTTATTTGAACAGTGAGAGACAGAATAACAACAGAAAACTCCAGAAAAACGCATGTCAAAAATGTTATAAATTGATTTGCATTTTAATGAGGGAAATAAGTATTTGACCCCCTCTCAATCAGAAAGATTTCTGGCTCCAAGGTGTCTTTTATACAGGTAACGAGCTGAGATTAAGAGCACTCCCTTTAAGAGTGTGCTCCTAATCTCAGCTCGTTACCTGTATAAAAGACACCTGGGAGCCAGAAATATTGTTACCTGTATAAAAGACACCTGTCCACAGAAGCAATCAATCAATCAGATTCCAAACTCTCCACCATGGCCAAGACCAAAGAGCTCTCCAAGGATGTCAGGGACAAGATTGTAGACCGACACAAGGCTGGAATGGGCTACAAGACCATCGCCAAGCAGCTTGGTGAGAAGGTGACAACAGTTGGTGCGATTATTCGCAAATGGAAGAAACACAAAAGAACTGTCAATCTCCCTCGGCCTGGGGCTCCATGCAAGATCTCACCTCGTGGAGTTGCAATGATCATGAGAACGGTGAGGAATCAGCCCAGAACTACACGGGAGGATCTTGTCAATGATCTCAAGGCAGCTGGGACCATAGTCACCAAGAAAAAAATTGGTAACACACTACGCTGTGAAGGACTGAAATCCTGCAGCGCCCGCAAGGTCCCAATGCTCAAGAAAGCACATATACAGGCCCGTCTGAAGTTTGCCAATGAACATCTGAATGATTCAGAGGAGAACTGGGTGAAAGTGTTGTGGTCAGATGAGACCAAAATCGAGCTCTTTGGCATCAACTCAACTCGCCGTGTTTGGAGGAGGAGGAATGCTGCCTATGACCCCAAGAACACCATCTCCACCGTCAAACATGGAGGTGGAAACATTATGCTTTGGGGGTGTTTTTCTGCTAAGGGGACAGGACAACTTCACCGCATCAAAGGGACGATGGACGGGGCCATGTACCGTCAAATCTTGGGTGAGAACCTCCTTCCCTCAGCCACGGCATTGAACATGGGTCGTGGATGGGTATTCCAGCATGACAATGACCCAAAACACACGGCCAAGGCAACAAAGGAGTGGCCGTGGAAGAAGCACATTAAGGTCCTGGAGTGGCCTAGCCAGTCTCCAGACCTTAATCCCATAGAAAATCTGTGGAGGGAGCTGGGTTCGAGTTGCCAAACGTCAGCCTCGAAACCTTAATGACTTGGAGAAGATCTGCAAAGAGGAGTGGGACAAAATCCCTCCTGAGATGTGTGCAAACCTGGTGGCCAACTACAAGAAACGTCTGACCTCTGTGATTGCCATCAAGGGTTTTGCCACCAAGTACTAAGTCATGTTTTACAGAGGGGTCAAATACTTTTTTCCCTCTTTAAAATTCAAATCAATTTATAACATTTTTGACATGCGTTTTTCTGGATATTTTTGTTGTTATTCTGTCTCTCACTGTTCAAATAAACCTACCATAAAAATTATAGACTGATCATTTCTTTGTCAGTGGGCAAACGTACAAAATCAGCAGGGGATCAAATACTTTTTTCCCTCACTGTAGATAAAATGGAAAGATCAGTTCACTGGAAAGTAACAATGTGCATGAATCACATAAATGTATGTATGTGTGTGTGTGTGTGTGTGTGTGTGTGTGTGTGTGTGTGCGTGTGTGCGTGTGTGTGTGTGTGCATACATACATACAGTGAGGGAAAAAAGTATTTTATCCCCTGCTGATTTTGTACCACAACACTTTCACCCAGTTCTCCTCTGAATAATAATAACAATATACCATTTAGCAGATGCTTTTATCCAAAGCGACTTACAGTCGTGCGTGCATAAATGTTTTGTGTATGGGTGGTCCCGGGGATCGAACCCACTACCTTGGCGTTACAAGCGCCATGCTCTACCAGTTGAGCTACAGAGGACCACACATTCAGATGTTCATTGGCAAACTTCAGACTGGCCTGTATATGTGCTTTCTTGAGCATTGGGACCTTGCGGGCGCTGCAGGATTTCAGTCCTTCACAGCGTAGTGTGTTACCAATTTTTTTCTTGGTGACTATGGTCCCAGCTGCCTTGAGATCATTGACAAGATCCTCCTGTGTAGTTCTGGGCTGATTCCTCACCGTTCTCATGATCATTGCAACTCCACGAGGTGAGATCTTGCATGGAGCCCCAGGCCGAGGGAGATTGACCATTCTTTTGTGTTTCTTCCATTTGCGAATAATCGCACCAACTGTTGTCACCTTCTCACCAAGCTGCTTGGCGATGGTCTTGTAGCCCATTCCAGCCATGTGTCGGTCTACAATCTTGTCCCTGACATCCTTGGAGAGCTCTTTGGTCTTGGCCATGGTGGAGAGTTTGGAATCTGATTGATTGATTGCTTCTGTGGACAGGTGTCTTTTATACAGGTAACAAGCTGAGATTAGGAGCACTCCCTTTAAGAGTGTGCTCCTAATCTCAGCTCGTTACCTGTATAAAAGACACCTGGGAGCCAGAAATCTTTCTGATTGAGAGGGGGTAAATTTTTTGACATGCGTTTTTCTGGATTTTTGTTGTTATTCTGTCTCTCACTGTTCAAATAAACCTACCATTAAAATTATAGACTGATCATTTCTTTGTCAGTGGGCAAATGTACAAAATCAGCAGGGGATCAAATACTTTTTTCCCTCACTGTATGTGTGTGCATGCGTGCTCCTGTGTATGTGTTTTTTGACATTTTCTGATTGGACAAACATCCTCCCCCTTCAAGTCAAAACATGAACACTTTGCTCCACAATAAGTCCCATTCATCAAGCAGGAGGGGGATGTACATTAACAAAGACAGAGGTTCATTAGGGTTAGCTGCCTTATTCACATAGACAATACCCAAGGCTTATAAAGCTTAGCACTGTGATTATGTGAAAGGTGAACCATTGATGTGCCACCTTTAATATCTTCCCCGTGCTTAGGAGTACTGAGGGCTATGGAGCTAATGTGCAGAATGATGTTGAGTGCGACAATAAATCCAGCCCTGACAAGTAAAATACTGTCTATTCAGCTGACTGTAGCCGAGGGAAGTTTTCTCAGTGTGTATCCTCAATGTTGGTTAAAAACACATCATCTTAAATCATATTTGGACAACAAGGCGATTACCCACAGACACTTGACTCAATGCTTCCCTGTCATTGTTAGTTGACAAACTGTACATGAGTTTGAAGAGGTAAACCCTTTGTTGAGGTTAGGGTTATAGAGTTGGGCTAATGACAGCTCTTTTCCAGTGACACAGATACCTTGGCTCAAGCTGCGACAGGTTTTTCTATTGCTGTGTGTGTGTGTATGTGTGTGTGTGTATTTTAGACAGCTTTTCTTTTCAAACTTCTTCAGATCGAGCTGTGGAAAATGTGTTCACATCTGTTTTTCCACACAAGGAAACTACAAATTTATGCTTTTTTGTAGGCGAGCCAGAATTGCTTGTAGAATCTTGTTAGGTAAAGAGAGAAAATAAGAGAAGATTGATTTGCCCTGGTGCACAGTAAAAGTCTAAATGAAGGCTGCAAGACTTCTCGTTGTTCTGGACAGCATGTAGGCCAAGGTTACATGCCAAGTGCACTTCAGTGCCATGTAGAATACATCAAATATGGACATTTATGGCCTTCATATGAAGTGCTGTTCCAGAGATCAAGTATGCACAAGAAGGCATTGATAGTCTGGCTTAGTTTGTCACACAAATACAATATCAGGCATAATGCACGTCCCAAATGGCACCCTATTCCCTAGTGCACTACTTTGACCAAGGCTCATAGGGCTCTGGCCAAAAGTAATGCACTATGTAGGGAAGGGTGGCATTTGGGACACAGATTTAGGCTGGTCCAGCCAACAGTAATAAATGCACTTTAAACCGTGGGCTGCAGTGTGTGCACCCAGCACATCAGATTAAAATAATCTAACTAGCCTTTAGTTTGACAGATTATTTGAATCAGATGTATTAGTGTTGTGCTTGAACAATAGCCTGCAGGCATTACCGTCCTCCAGGAGTGGTGTTTTCCCTTCCCTGAGCAGTGCAAATGAATGAGACTGCAAACTTGGTGACCGCACTACACCTTCTCTACCACTGTATGTTGGTTGGCTCCAAGACTCTCTAGCAGAGAGGGCACTTGAGCTGACTATACACTGGACTGAGAGAGATTGTTCCTAAACCTCTGTTGTTCTCTCTGATTCACCTCAAATCCCGTTGGAACGCTCCTGGGACCCAGACCTGCAGGGTCAAAATACTATTTGTTTTCTTTCAATTACTTGATTTAGCTTGGTTGTCTGGTGTGCCAGGTAGGCTGGATGTGCACTTTTGGGACAATTCCATTGGCTCTGTTGTGCTAGGCAAGCTGCCAAGCTCAATCAAGTGCATCTAAAGTATTTCAAAGAAAACACATTTGATTTAGAGAAGCAGGCCCAATTTTCTCATGGCGGGCTGCATTCAACTGAGAGTGTTATTGTATGTTTGTGATAACTTGTCAGGGGGCTCAAACTTTGATAGAGGACTGTTTAACTAAAGAAAACCAATGGACTGGGGTGGGTGATGTGTTAGGGTCAGAGGCTATGTGGTGCTGATGAGAGAGACGCATGGACAAAGACAAGGGCTGGTACTTTGTAAACATGTAAAGATATCATTACCATCCTGTCATCTCCATCTGTCTCCATAAAGCAGCTCACCAGCTGTCTGACCTCTAACCTCTGACCCTTGCGTGCCAGGTACACCTCACTTCCTGGAACGCACTGTACTGTACATGAGGATGAAACTCCTACAATGACAGGAACAGCTGGAGATAATGTATAGGACAACATATGGAATGGTCTGGAATGGTTTCCAGAGAATTACAGTAAAATTCCCTCTGGGACGATATCAATTGATTGAGTGACAAACAATAGAATCAGGTGTTCGTGTAAATGTCTAGCTAAGATTTAAGAATCACTATGCTGTATTTCTGATGGATTCTCCTCCACGTACATGTTAAGTATGATAACATGAACAGATGTTATCTCTCTCCACACACTATAGCGCTGTGTATGTTTCCATAAGCCCAGTTCTCTCCTCTTTCTTACCTGTCAATATCAGAGCTGTTAGATCAAATTCCAGGACACTGCGACGACAGCATCAGCAGCAGCAGCAGTATAGAGGTATTTACTTTCCAGAGGTCTTTAGTTCAGCAGGGGAGTAGCAGCCACAGCCCACAGGAGGACATTTTATATTGTTTTAAAGAGAGTGGGTCAGGAGAAGGCCCCATCTGGAGAGAGAGAGAGGTGTGTGTGTGTGAGTGTATGCGTGTGCATGTGTGTGTGCGAGTGCGTGTGCATGTGTGCGTGTGCACACGCGCATGCCGGTGTGTGTGTGTGTGTGTGTGCGTGCATGTGTAGAGGGGTGCTGAGGTACAGGGAAGGCAGCGTGTGTGTGTAGGGTGGGATGGGGGGAGCAGCCCAGACTCCAGACAGCAGCGAGAGCCAGCCAGCCAGCCAGCCAGCCAGCTAAAGGAGAGTGGTCTGTGTGTGTGTGTGTGTTGCTGCAGGTTGGGTCTCTGTCGCTGCAGCAGTGTACTCAAGCTCAGACTCAGACCCAGGAGGCAGGGATGAGAGAGAGAGAGGAGCTGAGGAGGGCTATAGAGCAGAGCGACCGTCTGCTAGCCAGGGTCCGAGAGCTGGAGGAACAGAACACACAGCTCGTCAAGGACAAGAATGAGGTGGCCACTAAATACAGAGCTGTAAGTCTCCATTTACTAAACGTCTCTCTTTCTCTAGGTCCCCCTTACCTTAACCCAATTCTCTGTCTGTTGTCCTCTCTCCCTCTCTTTCTCTCTCTGTCTGTCTCTGCCCATCTGTTTCTCTCTTCTCTCTCTCCTTCCCTCTGTTTCTCTCTCTTAGCCATGGGTTGTTGACACATCACTTTTTCTGACGTTGTCCATCGTTCGTTGTGTTGTTAGTCGATCTGGTTTCCATTTAGCTTTGTCACGTGACAAATGGCATGGATGGGATGTGTCTGCTAGGGCAAATTTGTGCATGATAAGGGATTCTGAACGTAGTTATTACTTCAACCGCCAGCGAATAAAACTCACTAGATAATGATATGTCTCTAGAGAGAGAGAGAGAGCGAGAGAGAGAAAGAGAGAGAGAAAGAGAGAGAGAAAGATAGAGAGAGAGAGAAAGAGAGCGAGAGAGAGGGAAAGAGAGAAAGAGGGAGAAAGAAAGAGCCAGTCAGTACCAGCTTGTTTTAACGATACTTTCTCTCTGTGTCAGTTTTATGACAATGCTGAATGATTTCCAGCAGATCGTTTTACTGTAGAGAGAAGATAGAGAGGTTGTGTGTTTTTATTGTGATTCTCTCAGAGCCAATAACAGGCATTATACAGCTCTGTGGCCTCGGGCAGGACAGTGATTGATTGGTTAACTGCTAGGAGAACTCTTTGATAGACACGCCCCCTTCCATTGAAAAGAAGGGTGGCAGAATGATAGGATAAGTTATCACTTTTTGAGTTATTCATCCTTTATACATCCAGGGGATCCCGATGAGATTAAAAGCTGTTCATCAAGAGAGATCTGTGTCAAGAAGGCAGCAGACAAACAGTTTGGCATTTACTAAGCATTACACTTAGTAGGCTATTGTGGCTGTTATGGTTCTGACTTGCAGAGGAGAAGTAGTAGCCTAGTCCCAGATAAGTACAGATCTGTCATTATAACAACAGTTAGAGATGTTGGCTAAAGTGCATACTGATCTGGGACCAGGCTAGAGAAGAAGTATAGAAGACAACACACACCAGGGCAAATTATTTAGTGTGAGTGGAAAAGAGAGAGAGGGAGAGAGTGTATTTGGTGGTATTGCCAGTGGTTTCAGAGAAAGCTCCAGTCCAGCCCAGGGGATTTGGCCATTACTGGTGCTGATTTCCTTAGCAGACCCGTCAGGCCCCCCTTCAGCCTCCTCCAATGGAACACATAGTGGAGTTAAAAGTACCACTGCAGCTCTCTTCACACACATTTGATCACTGTCTGAATTTGACATATTGAAGTGTAATTTGGAATCTTGAAATCTTGAAGTTGCCTCGTGGCTGACCGTTCACATACAGGTTATTTTAGATGTCCTTTTAAAAGCATTGACTTCTCCTGCCTAAGGAGCACTTCCCAGTTTTCCAGGGAAGTTTGTCCCTCTCTTCATTATCACGTAGTTTTCTGATGTCGGAGCAGGTCGGAGTTCTGGGGGATAGGAGGGACACCACCTCCCAGCTTTCTCTGTCATCAGGGAATTATGTATTCCTTCTTCTTAGTGTGTGTGTGTGTGCGTGCGTACACTGTGTTTGGGTGTGTGTGTTATTTTTACATCAGGCATCATCTTTCTAATTGGTTTACACACTCAGGTTAACATAATGTCTCTGTTTCTACTCTAATGTTACCTATAGACACCCCTAATCTTTATAACTGTAAAAAAAAACTCATAATTTGGCCCACAGTAAAAGTTAGCCTAATGAAATGGTAGCATTTCAAGCTTTGTCAGGACAAAGATACAAAGTGCCTTCGGAAAGTATTCAGACCCCTTAACTTTTTCCACATTTTGTTACGTTACAGCCTTATTCTAAAATTGATTATATAGTTTTTTTCCCCCTCATCAATCCACACACAATACCCGATAATGACAAAGCAAAAATAGGTTTAGAAATGTTTGCAAATGTATTACACATAAAAAACTTTAATATCACATTTACATAAGTAATTCAGACCATTTACTCAGTACTTTGTTGAAGCACCTTTGGCAGCGGTTACATCATCAAGTCTTCTTGGGTATGACGCTACAAGCTTGGCACACCTGTATTTGGGGAGTTTCTCCCATTCTTCTTTGCAGATCCTCTCAAGCTCTGTCAGGTTGGATGGGGAGCGTTGCTGCACAGCTATTTTCAGGTCTCTCCAGAGATGTTAGATCGGGTTCAAGTCCGGGCTCTGGCTGGGCCACTCAAGGACATTCAGAGACTTGTCTCGAAGCCCCTCCTGCATTGTCTTGGCTGTGTGCTTAGGGTCGTTGTCCTGTTGGAAGGTAAACCTTCGCCCCAGTCTGAGGTCCTGAGCACTCTGGAGCAGGTTTACATCGAGGATCTCTGTACCTTGCTCTATTCATCTTTGCCTCAATCCTGACTAGTCTCCCAGTCCCTGCCGCTGAAAAACATCCCCACAGCATGATGCTGCCACCACCATGCATCACCATAGGGATGGTGCCAGGTTTCCTCCAGACACAACGCTTGGCATTCAGGCCAAAGAGTTCAATCTTGGTTTTATCAGACCAGAGAATCTTGTTTCTCATGGTCTGAGAGTCTTTAGGTGCTTTTTGGCAAACTCCAAGCGGGCTGTCATGTGCCTTTTACTGAGGAGTGGCTTCCGTCTGTCCACTCTACCATAAAGGCCTGATTGGTGGAGTGCTGCAGAGATTGTTGTCCTTCTGGAAGTTTCACCCATCTCCACAGAGGAACTCTAAAGCTCTGTCAGAGTGACCATCAGGTTCTTGGTCACTTCCCTGACCAAGGCCCTTCTCCCCGGTTGCTCAGTTTGGCTGGGCGGCCAGCTCTAGGAAGAGCCTGGGTGGTTCAAAACTTCTTCCATTTAAGAATGGTGGAGGCCACTGTGTTTTTGGGGACCAATGCTGCAGAAATGTTTTGGTACCCTTCCCCATATCTGTCCCTCAACACAATCCTGTCTCGGAGCTCTACGGACAATTCCTTTGACCTCATGGCTTGGTCTTTGCTCTGACATGCACTGTCAACTGTGGGAACTTATATACAGTGGGGAGAACAAGTATTTGATACACTGCCGATTTTGCAGGTTTTCCTACTTACAAAGCATGTAGAGGTCTGTCATTTTTATCATAGGTACACTTCAACTCTGAGAGACAAAAATCCAGAAAATCACATTGTATGATTTTTAAGTAATTAATTTGCATTTTATTGCATGACATAAGTATTTGATACATCAGAAAAGCAGAACTTAATATTTGGTACAGAAACCTTTGTTTGCAATTACAGAGATCATACGTTTCCTGTAGGTCTTGACCAGGTTTGCACACACTGCAGCAGGGATTTTGGCCCACTCCTCCATACAGACCTTCTCCAGATCCTTCAGGTTTCGGGGCTGTCGCTGGGCAATATGGACTTTCAGCTCCCTCCAAAGATTTTATATTGGGTTCAGGTCTGGAGACTGGCTAGGCCACTCCAGGACCTTGAGATGCTTCTTACGGAGCCACTCCTTAGTTGCCCTGGCTGTGTGTTTCGGGTCGTTGTCATGCTGGAAGACCCAGCCACGACCCATCTTCTATGCTCTTACTGAGGGAAGGAGGTTGTTGGCCAAGATCTCGCGATGTATGGCCCCATCCATCCTCCCCTCAATACGGTGCAGTCGTCCTGTCCCCTTTGCAGAAAAGCATCCCCAAAGAATGATGTTTCCACCTCCATTCTTCACGGTTGAGATGGTGTTCTTGGGGTTGTACTCATCATTCTTCATCCTCCAAACACGGCGAGTGGAGTTTAGACTAAAAAGCTCTATTTTTGTCTCATCAGACCACATGACCTTCTCTCATTCCTCCTCTGGATCATCCAGATGGTCATTGGCAAACTTCAGACGGGCCTGGACATGCGCTGGCTTGAGCAGGGGGACCTTGCGTGCACTGCAGGATTTTAATCCATGACGGCGTAGTGTGTTACTAATGGTTTTCTTTGAGACTGTGGTCCCAGCTCTCTTCAGGTCATTGACCAGGTCCTGCCGTGTAGTTCTGGGCTGATCCCTCACCTTCCTCATGATCATTGATGCCCCACGAGGTGAGACCTTGCATGGAGCCCCAGGCCGAGGTTGATTGACCGTCATCTTGAACATCTTCCATTTTCTAATAATTGCGCCAACAGTTGTTGCCTTCTCACCAAGCTGCTTGCCTATTGTCCTGTAGCCCATCCCAGCCTTGTGCAGGTCTACAATTTTATCCCTGATGTCCTTACACAGCTCTCTGGTCTTGGACATTGTGGAGAGGTTGGAGTCTGTTTGATTGAGTGTGTGGACAGGTGTCTTTTATACAGGTAACGAACAGGAGGGCTTCTTAAAGAAAAACTAACAGGTCTGTGAGAGCCGGAATTCTTACTGGTTGGTAGGTGATCAAATACTTATGTCATGCAATAAAATACAATAAAATGCAAATTAATTACTTAAAAATCATACAATGTGATTTTCTGGATTTTTTTTTTAGATTCCGTCTCTCACAGTTGAAGTGTACCTGTGATAAAAATTACAGACCTCTACATGCTTTGTACGTAGGAAAACCTGCAAAATCGGCAGTGTATCAAATACTTGTTCTCCCCACTGTAGACAGGTGTGTGCCTTTCCAAATCATGTCCAATCAATTGAATTTACCACAGGTGGACTCCAATCAAGATGTAGAAACATCTCGAAGATGGTCAATGGAAACAGGATGCACCTGAGCTCAATTTCGAGTCTCATAGCAAAGGGTCTGAATACTTATGTAAATAAGGTATTTAAAAACAAATGTTTTAATCAAGAGGGTCGGGCTTGGTTTCAACTGTGTAGAGAGTGAAATTGTGGGAGAGAGACAGGCAGAGGAGAGGTTGAAAAAGGGAGAGAGGAGTGAGTAAGACAGGGTTTTCTTAAAGGTATCCATCCAAGGTGGTGCCCAAGGGATCAGATATGTGAGGGTTCGGATATTCTTTCTTATACTTTTTTTATAATACCATTTCATGTCAGCAGTCTTTGATATGATTGTGAAACAACCAGAGGCTGTTGGTTGAACCTTCCACCTCTTCTATTTCAACTCTCTAATCTGCCATAGAAACCCTGGAAGGCAGCAGCTGCTCACAATCTAATGTGGTTAGATTCAGATTTTCCTGTAATCTAATAGACATAGACCTCTCTAGTCTTCTCTCTCTCTCTCTCTCTCTGGAGGGGGAAGAAGGATGCAGTTTGGCAAGGAAGCAGTTTGAAATAGCTGGATATTATCCTGTCTAGGGACTTAAACTTTACCTTCATAATCTTCCACATCCACAGGGGCTTTCCAGAAAGCCTTCATAATGGCTTCTGTGTCCTTAGTATACTTCTGCACCTGTGAGTTCCTTACTGTAGCTTAGTCTTATAGCCTAGCCTTGTCTTTATGGAAGATAAGACTGTATCACTCCAACCAAAAGTTGAATGAAATACAGAGAGTGCAACATAATATTACATTTGTTTCAGTTCGTACAAACTGTACTACAACTTCAACAACTAACTACGGAACCATGATGTGAAATGGAATAGCAGTTGGTTGGTCAGAACAAACAAATGACAGTCATTGATGACATAAATGTGACTTCCTCTGATAGAAGAGAATCACTCAGATTCCTTCAACCCAAATCCATCTGAATATATGTCCATACTAGGCACCCATGTTATCTGCTATAAAGTATCAGTGTTCGTGTTGGATGGGAGTAGTACTTGAACACTGTCTGGGCATGCTGAGTGTCTCTGGTCTGTGTAGTTCATGTGGGTGTTACTGCGGGCTTTTATACAGACATGAACGGGTTCCTCTGTTCTGTCCACAGCAGAACTCTTACCACAATGTTGAAAATTCAGCAATGTTTTGAGAATATGTTTTGTTTCAGTGTTCTTTCTGCAGATGGATGGAAGCTTGCCATGGTTGGATGGGGCATTTGTAGCATACTTGCCCTCCCTCACATTGTTTATGCTCAGTCAGTGGTCAAGTTTTTAAGATTCACTGCAGGCTATAGTTTTTGAGAAATTCAGAAGGGTTATTTATGAGGTTTGGTTTTGGTGCCACACGTTTCTTTTATAGTAACCTTCAAAACACTTATTTGTTCATAAATGATAGATGCAGTAAACTGAGTTGGTCTTGGTCTGGTACTATCACATACTGTACATAACTTATGCTCAGGTGGTGGTCAAGTATCAGCTTCTACTTTAAAAGCTTCTGTCCAGTTCAGAAGGGACGTTAATTCAAAACCACAACAAGCACACTTTTAGTTTCACCTGGTTAGTTTGTTTTACGATAACCCTCAATACTAACTCAATACTTCCAGGCTCTGTCGTAGCCGGCCGCGACCGGGAGACCCATGGGGCGGCGCACAATTGGCCCAGCGTCGTCCAGGGTAGGGGAGGGAATGGCTGGCAGGGATGTAGCTCAGTTGGTAGAGCATGGCGTTTGCAACGCCAGGGTTGTGTGTTCGATTCCCACGGGGGGCCAGTGTGAAAAAATAATGTATGCACTCACTAACTGTAAGTCGCTCTGGATAAGAGCGTCTGCTAAATGACTAAAATGTAAATGTAAATGAAACTGGTTAATGAAGCACTGATGTAAAATCACTGATCTTATCTTACGTACAGTATTACATATAGAGAGTACCCAATGGGGACACACTGGTTGAATCAACGTTGTTTTCACATCATTTCAATGAAATGACATTAAACCAACGTGGAATAGACGTTGAATTGACGTCTGTGCCCAGTGGGTATGCATAGTCTAGCCTAGTCTCTATGCTTCGTCTGGTGGTTCATTCAAGAAAATCAGCTGCACTTGAACCTAAGGCACAATATGGCCTTTGTGTCCCTGTATAGATGAATGCCCTGGCATTGTTGAAACTATGTGGGTGTGGTGGGCACATAAGGTCTTTATACTGTTAATTTTAACAGAGAGAGAGAAGAGAGAGAAAAAAGTCATATTTGACTCTACGATACTGCCCTTGTTTTTGTCTCTTTGTGTTGTTTAGTTGACTGCTTTGATAGTGTAAGGGTTGTGTTACCAAGGGACTGAACAGGATAACTTAGAGCCATTCACATGACCTGACATCCTACACCATCCTACGGTCTCTCCAGGAATCCTTTGGATTGGGGAGAGAGAGAGACACCTGTTTGAGGAGGGGTGAGGCCAGTATATTAGTGGAGGACTGGACACAGAGAAGTGGGCTTCTGTTTTCTACTCTGGGGGACTGTAAGCGAAGGAAGAATTGAGGAGAGCAGAGGAGGAATGTGTGGATTACAGTAGCAAGTACCAACAGACTAAAATTAAAGAGGAGAAAAGTATTTGATTGAGTAGGAAAAAAAGAGAAAGCAAGCCACCGAACGAACAGGAGAGAGAGAGACAGAGAGACAGAGAGAGAGAGAGAGACAGAGAGAGAGAGAGAGAGAGAGAGAGAGAGAGCGAGAGAGAGAGAGAGAGAGAGAGAGAGAGAGAGAGAGAGAGAGAGAGAGAGACAGAGAGAGAGACAGAGAGAGAGAGAGAGAGACAGAGCGATAGATTGAGAGAGAGAGAAAGAGAGAGAGCGAGAGAAAGAAAGAAAGAGAGAAAGAAAGAAAGAGAAAGAGAGAGATTAGGGTCATACCACTGCAGGTGTGCAGCACTAGATCAAACAGTGAAGGCGCTATGGGGAGAGAGAAGGGAGACTGACTGTTCGCAGCATGCTGAGTGGAGTTACCGTGGTGACCAAACCGTGAATTAGTACCTTCTCTTCTACAGTGAACCCTCCTGAACCCTCTGGAATCTCCGCTAACCAATCACAGAGAGAGAAAAGCAGAGGGTAGAGGTGTTACATGGAACTTTATTTACGAGAGCAGAAGTACTAAAGTGTTGAAGAAATCTCTCGACTCTTAGGACCTATAAGTCTACCTGGCCTATTAAGGAGGTGCAGTATAGGGACTGTGTAAGGGTGTTAGGTTACTATTGAGGTGCGGTAGGTAGAGAGTGTTGACAGGTCGATTGACAGGTTGATTGACAGGCGTCAGGTTAAGGTGATGTCTGTGGGGCAGGGCCAAGGACGTGGCCACTCCCTCTCTGATGACTCGGAAGAGACCAACGGGCTGCAAGTGGATCCTGAACCAGAGGAACTGGACTGGGATAGCTTTAGTACTGCACTGGAACAGAGACTGGCTATTGTGGGTATACTGGTGTGTTGGGTTGGAGGGTGTGTGTATGTGTGTGTGTGTGTGTGTGTGTGTGTGTGTGTGTGTGTGTGAGAGAGAGAGAGAGAGAGAGAGAGAGGGTGTGGATGTGTTTGCATGTGTGTCTGTACTGTTAACTCTTTTACAGTATCTTCACATTATCTGGTAATGTTGAGACAGTGATTTATCTTAACACATTATCCAACCTTTTGGATAAACTGTGTTGAGGGTTGGGAAAAGAGAGTGCCAATTATGATGAAATATGCAACCTACAGTAAAAACGTAGTAACTGGCTAGGATAGATAAAGTAGGGATTATGAAGAAAGAGCATAGCACAAGCACATTTATAGAAATATATTCAGATAGAACATGTGGTCAATGATACATTTGCAATGGCCACATATTTGCATATGCTGTTCAGCCTCATTCCAAATGCCTTGACCATGATGACTGGTGCATTAGAAAATAGCTGACACACTCATCAACCAGGCACTAAATAAGACAGACTTTCAAATCTGTCCTGTTTGTGACGGCTGTTGATAAATGATCTGTGTTATTGTAAAACTGGCTAATCAAGTCTTTTTCTCCACGCATCACTGAGAGTATTCTTTCCCACTATATATTGGAGAGAGGGTTGGGAAAGGGAGGATAGTGTCTCACTACTTGGAGTACACTTGATGCAAGGCATTCTGCTGGTTTTACATCTGTGTGTCTAGGATATGATTGTCTCTCTATGTAAGCTAACTGATTTACCCTACTGTCCTCTCTCTGTCCCGTCTCTTCTTTGCCTTTACCTTTATATTCTTTGCTTTTACATTGTCTTACAACACTGTTTCACCCCTCAACCCTTTCCCTCAACCCTGAGGCCTCTCTCCTCCTGTTCATGCTCCATCTCCTATGCTCCATCTCCTCCTCCCTTACTCACCTCCTGACCCTCTCCGCTTCATACCTGTCTTCTTCTCCACCTCTTCAGGAGCAGGAGTGTGCCCAGGCGTCGGATCAGCGTTGTGTCCAGTTGGAGAAGGCCCGGCGTGGGCTGGAGCTGCAGCTGTCCGGCCTGTCTGAGCGCCTGGAGGAGGAGGAGGCGTGCTCGACCCAGCTGGCCCACCACAGAGAGAGGCTGGAGGCAGAGAACAGCAGCCTCAGACGAGACCTGGAGGAACTGGAGAGTGCTCTGACTGCCACCGAGAGAGACAAACAGGTAGGCTACAATCGACTCCTTATGCATTCTATGGCTTGGCACTGAATGCACCAAACCCGATGCACTAAACCGGAGCTGAGATATTTTTTAAACAAGAGAATGTCCTTGATTTGTGACTACTGAGATTTGTGACTACTGAGATTTGTGACTACTGAACAGGTCTGCACTATACTGATATGCTTCTAGTTCTACTTTACCTCTCTGCTTCATTTGTTTTCCTCTGGCTTCAGTATTGAATTTCATGGTTTTACTGTCTTCATTTTGACCACTTTAATAGTCCCTGGAGAGTTACTATATTGTAAATATCTGCCATGTTAAACTTGTGTGACTACTACATGTACAGACAGAGGTAAATATAGGGGGTGTTAACATATACTGTTACAAGAGCTTTATCTATTTAATTGAGGTTTATTAAAGGATTTAGATGGTATCTTTACTCAGGAATGCTTCATGGAATGTACTGTATTTACAGCATTTGTTGTCTATTTGTTGAGAGTTGAATTCCTTGGACTTAGACTTTGTCAAATTAGTCAGTTTTACCTAGGTAATTAATATGGTACTCAGAGTATATTTGGCATGAGAGGGGTTTTTGAGAAACAAAGAATAATGGTGTCAAATCCTTGAACTATGTGAATCTTTTGTTGGCTCAAGTGGGTTTCCTGACATGTACAGTAGAAAACAAGTATGTTTCAATATGGATGCGGTACACTGGGATCTACAAGACTAAACCTGCATGGTGGAGCTAATGGTACTGTGCTTTTACACCTAATAAGCAGTCGGTCTTGTTGTCATGACAGTTGTAGTACTATAGATAAGAGTGTTTTTGATCAAAGTCAAAATAAATAAGTTACAAGGAATGCAGGTTATTGGGATTGAGTTGCAAAACGATTTTATTGCACACTTTTATTATTGTTATGGTATTTGTCATAAAAGATTTGCTACACTTGCAACTTCATAAAAAAGGTATACATAATTAAGCTATAAGGCCTGAGGGGTTGTGATATATTGTCTGATATACCACGGCTTTAAGCCAATCAGCATCCAGGACCCAAACTACCCGGTTTATAATGAGGTATAACCACTTTCCTCTAAACTAAATCATTTCCCTCTCCTCTCCTCTCTTCTCCTCCATTCCTTCTGATTTATTTATCTGTAGTTCAAAGTCCTGACAGTTCCAAACTGTTCCCCTGGTTCATTAGAACCTGATGGCCAAAGTGGGACCAGAATGCTACATGCATGTGTTCCACTTTGATGTCCATGAAGAACAGAGTTAGAGTAATGAAATCTGTTTGGTCATCGAAGGGATAATTGTTTTATGGTTTGGCTGCAAAGCCATGTACTAATACAACTGTTTTCTCAAACCATCATCATGGTTCTTGTACCAGTAGAAAACACATTGCCTCAGGGTCAGATTACTTCCAGATAAAAACATGCACTGTGGTATTCTTTGTACAGACAGATTTATACAGCATACTCATTTTATATTTTCAAAGGTTTATTATTTTTCTCTATTTAGCAACATGTCTGGGAAAAATAAGTATGAAATACAATGTAATTTCCTCTTTCTCTCCCCCTCTCCCTTCATCCTCCAGTCTTCAGACGGCTCAGTCAGGAAGCTGTCAGAGGAGCTGTCCCAGAGAGAGGAAGCTGTCCAAAAGCTTCAGAAGGAGAAAGAACACCTGGTGGAGCTCAGCCAGGTGAGAACATACTGTCCCCAGGGGTCATAAAGGGAGGTCAGGGTGAAACGTGAAAAGTCGACCCTGGGTCTAACAGGAGGGTAAATGATGAGAGGGTTTGCGGAAATGCATATCACTCTCACTATAAAGAGCATGTATGCATGTGAGTGTGTGTGTGTGCGTGTGAGTGTGCGTGTGTGTGTGTCTTTGTAGATTTCTCTTAAGTTATTGTAGCTTTTGAGTCATACTATTTGTGTGTATTGAGAGATGTACTTCACAATGTTTGACAGAGAATAAAACATACACTACCGGTCAAACATTTTAGAACACCTACTCATTCAAGGGTTTTTCTTTATTTTACTATTTTCTATATTGTAGGATAATAGTGAAGACATCAAAACTATGAAATAACATATGGAATCATGTAGTAACCAAAAAAGTGTTAAACAAATCAAAATATATTTTATATTTGAGATTCTTCAAATAGCCACCCTTTGCCTTGATGACAGCTTTGCCCACTCTTGGTATTCTCTCAACCAGCTTCACCTGGAATGCTTTTCCAACAGTCTTGAAGGAGTTCCCACATATGCTGAGCACTTGTTGGCTGCTTTTCCTTCACTCTGCCGTCCGACTCATCCCAAACCATCTCAATTTGTTTGAGGTCGTGGGATTGTGGAGGCCAGGTCATCTGATGCAGCACTCCATCACTCCTTCCTGGAGGTGTGTTGGGTCATTGTCCTGTTGAAAAACAAATGATAGTCCCACTAAGCCCAAACCAGATGGGATGGCATATCACTGCAGAATGCTGTGGTAGCCATGCTGGTTAAGTGTGCCTTGAATTCTAAATAAATCACAGACAGTGTCACCAGCAAAGCACACCCACACCATAACACCTCCTCCACCATGCTTTACGTTGGGTACTACACTTGCAGAGATCATCCATTCACTCACACCGCGTCTCACAAAGGCACGGCGGTTGGAACCAAAAATCTCCAATTTGGACTCCAGACCAAAGGGCAAATTTCCACCAGACTAATGTCCGTTGCTTATGTTTCTTGGCCCAAGCAAGTCTCTTCTTCTTATTGGTGTCCTTTAGTAGTGGTTTCTTTGCAGCAATTCAACCATGAAGGCCTGATTCACATAGTCTCCTCTGAACAGTTGATGTTGAGATGTGTCTGTTACTTGAACTCTGTGAAGCATTTATTTGGGCTGCTAGCAATGAGGCTGGTAACTCTAATGAACTTATCCTCTGCAGCAGAGGTAACTCTGGGTCTACCACTCCTGTGGCGGTCCTCATGAGAGCCAGTTTCATCATAGCGCTTTATTATTTTT
Organism: Coregonus lavaretus; assembly: GCF_964263955.1. Classification (NCBI taxonomy): domain Eukaryota; kingdom Metazoa; phylum Chordata; class Actinopteri; order Salmoniformes; family Salmonidae; genus Coregonus; species Coregonus lavaretus. The sequence goes on along the minus strand of NC_140012.1, from coordinate 22,036,318 downwards.
GCGACTGCACTTGAAGAAACTTTCAAAGTTCTTGAAATGTTCCATATTGACTGACCTTCATGTCTTAAAGTAATGATGGACTGTCGTTTCTCTTTGCTTATTTGAGCTGTTGTTGCTATAATATGGACTTGGTCTTTTACCAAATAGGGCTATCTTCTGTATACCCCCCCCCTACTTTGTCACAACACAACTGATTGGCTCAAACGCATTAAGAAGGAAAGAAATTCCACAGATTAGCTTTTAAGAAGGCACACCTGTTAATTGAAATGCATTCCAGGTGACTACCTCATGAAGCTGGTTGAGAGAATGCCAAGAGTGTGCAAAGCTATAGGAACCCCAGTACAGTAATGCATACCAGACGCTCTAACCAACAGTAGCAGCTTGATATTCTATATAATCTGTTAAAGTAATTTTGAATCTGAGCCATTATCCTACAGTACACTTACTGCTTATTATACATATCCAGCGTGATGGAAGAGGTGTGTAAATTACAGATTAACAATGCAAGTAGTGTGAGAAATGGGAATGGAAGTGGTTCAAAGCTCCTAAAATGTAATGAGGGATATAGTCACAGGGTCAGATGTTATGGTAGGGTTACATACATCATGTCATGACAATTGGTTTGTGTCAGTCTTCTATTATCGATGTTGGAGAGAGAGGACTCATTCTTGGCATTCCTTTGAACAACCCAAATGAACTCATCACGGCTCCTCAGATCCAATATGGCTGACAGATGCACGCGAGGCCAATAGGGGATTAATGATTTAAACTACATCTGCGGCCCAGACTCAGCCATTTTGTTTCATCCCTGTATGCAGCAAGCCATTGAGGACCTGCAGAGCGAGGAGGAGAAGGTGAACCTTCTGACCAAGGAGAGGGCAAAGCTACAGGTGCAGGCGGAAGATGTAAGTGTATTTAGGGTAGATACTGTATGCCAATTTTACTTCAGTAATATCTAGCTTTATGGTTTTGGTACAGTATCATTGCAACATATGATCAAAGAACATTACGTTTCTATGATGTCTTTCGGATGCTGATGAACGGTTATGCTGTCCCCTCCATTGAAGCCCAGAAGCTCTAAAGCTTATATTATTCTCTCTCTCTCTCTCTCTCTCTCTCTCTCTCTCTCTCTCTCTCTCTCTCTCTCTCTCTCTCTCTCAGTTGGAGTACCTGTTAGAGCAGGAGCGGCGTCAGCGCGGGGAGCTGGAGAAAGCCAGGAGGAAGCTGGAGGGAGACAGCAGGTCCACTCTGGAGAGCCTCACTGAGATGGAGAGGATGAGGAGCAGCCTGGAGGAACTCATGAAGAAGTAGGTTATACAACAGTTATAAGCGCTTAATAAGCCAGTTAGAGGCACTCAATAATCAGTTATAGATGCTTAATAACAGTTTACAAGTCAAGAAATGGGTTATAGACAATGGCAAACCATTGAAAAAAGAACAGTTGAGGAGTTCAATAAGAACTTATAGACAATGAGTTATAGAGATATGAGATATTTATAGAGAGAAATATAATGCAAATTGGCTCAGTTTCTTCATAGACCCAATAGAGTTGGGACTGGGTGAATAGTCTGAATAGTCTGTTGAAATACCTATCTTATCCTCAACCCAAACAAGGGAAATTGGCAGACCGACAGTCCAGGTGTTGTCAACTGATGTCTTGGTTAAGGAATTGCATCTGCGTACTATATCAGCCATATGATATCTGTTCAACATCCAAGAAAAGAGAAAACAGTCCAGAAACAGTATTTGGCTTGGTGCTTGCAGACATTTGAATTGCATGTCCCTGGCTTGCAGCAAAACAAATGCCTGGATGCCTGCTGGAGGTTATAACATGATATCAGTAGTGCAGAGGACCGTTATCTAGATTTTAAGGGCTCGGGGCCTCAGGCCGGGGTTTCAGTAATGTTCTAACTTGTTGGTATGTGCCTCTCAGTAATATGAGGCTGAATGGAGGGAGGCGTTCTCTGACCTTTACCTGGAGAGTAGAACCAGCTGTGACATACAGAACACAAACGCAATAACATTTTCATTACCAAAACAGAACTGGGCCTTGACGTCAGATGTCATTCATTAATTTTCCCCCTTTCCTTCCCTCCTTCTCTTTCACTCACACACCTCTCTTTCACACAAAAACATTTTCATTTTCAAAGGAAGAGGGGTCCTTGATGTCATTCATCCTCGTTGCACAATATTATTCTCACTTGTGAATGTCAATCAAATGAGTGAGTCACCTTGTTGCACCACCAGGATCAAACGAGGTGTGCCACTCATTCTCTCTGCTGAGTATGTCCCCTCACAGGGCAGTTTACTGTGGAAAAGGTATGATGATATTGATTTTACTTCTCTCTCTCTCTCTCTCTCTCTCTCTCTCTCTCTCTCTCTCTCTCTCTCTCTCTCTCACCCATCTCATCTATATTTTCCTGTCTCTCTCTCCATTCATCCCTCTTTCTCTCTCTCTCTATCCCATCTCACCTCACCTCACTCTCCCCCCCCCCCCCCCCCCCTCCCCACCCCCTCTCTCTCTATATCTAAAGGAGAGATGTGGAGATAAGCAGCACCAGTACCAAGCTGGAGGCAGAAGAGGCCCTAAACATCAGCCTGCAGAGGAGGAGCAAGGAGCTGCAGGTTGGACCCAGGCTGGAGATGAAGGGGTGTTAGAGTGGAGATATTGAGGGGTGGCAGGGGAGGGGAGAGGGGTGATGTTGTGGGTTCGGAGGACTTTGAGTGGGTTTGGGGTCGGGGGTAGAAGGCATTGAGACATATTGTGAGGTGGCGAGGGGGAGGGTGATGAGGTGGGTTGAGTTGGAAGAGGGGGTGTAGGGTCGGGGGTCGGGAGGCATTAAGACGTGTCGTAGAGGGTGGAAGGACTGGGGTGGAGATTAAAGGGGGGTTGAGGTGGATTTGAGGGGTAAGATTGAAGGGCGGTTGCTGCCGGTCGGGATGTCAAGGAGAGATCAGCATTCCTACTTTTCAGCACCACGGCTGTGTTCTGTCCTCTGATTGGTGGGCTGGTTTCACAGCCCCCTGCCTGTCAGGAGAATGAGGAGCTGGTAAAAACACACATCCTCCATCTGAGCTGATAAACATCTATAGCCTGGCCTCTCTTATAAGGAGTTAATTCCTTCACTACTTCACTCTGTGAGGGCCACTTCACTACCGCTCTCTCTGGAGATATGCTGTGTAGACATAGCCCTTTGGCTTCTCCGTTCAGGTCACTGTTTGCAAAGATGCACTTCAAAATCACAAGAGGCTTCCTAGTGAAATACTTTTTTATTAATAAATAAGTAGTTATAGTGTCTGATTTTCAGATACTTTACACTGTGTAAATGGACTTCATGCCCTCAGAGGATTTTCACATTCATTCCAGAATTTTGTCAATGATTGGGAAAGAGGTTGTATTTTCTTTTTGATTTGACAGTGCCTATGCAACTACGCAACTAAAATAACATTCTGGTCATTCAGCTCTTATATCTGGCATAAATGCCTGAATGAGCACATAATAACATGGAAATGATTACTTTAACAGGACATTTGGTTAAATTGGTTTTAATGTACTATTTGTAGTTCCATCATGGCATTACATTTTTGCAGACACTCTTATCCAGAGCGACTTACAGGATCAATTAGGGTTATGTGCACATCAGCAGATTTGTTTCATCTAGTCAGCTCAGGGATTCAAACCCGCAACCTTTCGGTTACTGGCCCAACACTCTTAACCGCTAGACTACCTGCCAACCCCAAAATTATGAAAAAGCCCACCGAAGACAAGGTTATGGGAACAATGTTAACAAACTGCGACATACTGTAGCTCCAACATGATTATCAGAGTATCTCTTATCTCTCTGTCACTGGAGTTTGTAGATTAACATGTGTTTTGTCTGGCTCTGTTCCTTGATGCAAAGACTGAGATCGAGAGAGAGACTGAAGGAGTTGCAGATAAATTGAGAGAGACTGAAAGAGAGTCAAGAAGAGAAACAGAGAGAGACACAGAGATACAGAGAGAAAGAAAGACACAGATAGATTGAAAGAGAAACTAAGAGAGAAACTGAGAGCGACAGATTGAGAAAAAGAGAGTAGAGAGCGAGTGGTAAAAGCAAAGGTGCAGATCAGGTAAACTCCTCCTGAGATCCATGGATGCCTCCAGATCCTTGATTCTCTATCCAGAGGTTGGGAAAGAACAGAGAAATAAAGACTGTGTGATGAGGTGTGAATGAAGGAGTCAGGCGCAGGAGGTAAAACACAGAAGTCCAGAGTTTATTCCGTTTACATAAATAAAACGCACCAAGCGTCAAAACGAAACTATCACAAGGGAAATATTCCACCTTGGCAATAACAAATGGAAGAGTAGCTCAACCGAGTTACTCGCTCTCACAATGAAACAATCACTCACAAAGACAAGGGGAACAGAGGGAACACTTATACACATACTAATTAGGGGAATGAGCACCAGGTGTGTGTGATTGACAAGACAAGACATGACAAGTGGAGTGATGAGAATGGGATCGGCAGCGCGGGATGCCCACGGTGAAACTCAGTCAGGAGGGATGGATCGAGTATGTCCCTCCTGGGCACCCAGCACCGTTCCTCCGGACCGTACCCCTCCCACTCCACGAGATACTGGAGACCACTCATCCGGCGCCTCGAGTCCAAGATGGTCCAGACCCTGTACGCCGGGGCCCCCTCGATGTCCAAAGGGGGCGGAGGGGTCTCTCCTATCTCATCTTCTTGGAGTGGGCCAGCTACCACCGGCCTGAGAAGAGACACATGGAACGAGGGGTTAATATTTTTATACTCTATAGGCAGTTGTAACCTGTAACACACCTCGTTCAATCTTCTCAGGACTTTGAAGGGCCCCACAAAGAATGGGATCGGCAGTAGCTAGTAAGCCGGTGACGACGAACGCCGAAACCTGCCCGAACAAGGAGGGGAGGCAGCCTTGGCGGAAGTCGTGACAGTACCCCCCCCCCCCCCCCCCCCTTGATGCGCAGCTCCAGCAGTGCGCGACCCTGGCCTCGGGGACGGCCAGGAGGACGCGGAGCAGGGCGAGTCGGATGGCGACGGTGGAAATCCCTCAACAGGGAGGGATCGAGGATGTCCCTCCTTGGGATCCAGCACCGTTCCTCCGGACCGTACCCCTCCCACTCCACGAGATACTGAAGGCCCCCCACCCGACGTCTCGAATCCAGTATGGAACGGACAGAGTACACCGGGGCAATCTCGATGTCCAGAGGAGGTGGAGGAACCTCCCGCACCTCAGACTCCTGGAGCGGACCAGCTACCACCGGCCTGAGGAGAGACACATGAAACAAGGGGTTAATATGGTAATTAGGGGGGAGTAACAACCTGTATGTAACCTCGTTTATCCTCCTCAGGACTTTAAACGGCCCCACAAACCGCGGGCTCAGCTTCCGGCAGGGCAGGCGGAGGGGTAGATTCTGGGTCGAGAGCCAGATCCGATCCCCCGGTATGAAAACCGGGGCCTCCCTGCGGTGGCGGTCAGCGTTCGCCTTCTGACAACGCACAGCGCGCTGGAGGCGAACGTGGGCAGCGTCCCAAGTCTGCTCCGCACGCCAAACCAGTCATCCACCGCAGGAACCTCGGTCTGGCTCTGGTGCCACGGTGCCAGGACCGGTTGGTAACCCAAAACACATTGGAAGGGTGTTAGGTTAGTGGAGGAGTGGTGGAGAGAGTTCTGAGCGTATTCTGCCCATGGCAGGAACACCCACCACTCCCCCGGCCGGTCCTGACAGTAGGTCCGCAGGAACCTACCCACATCTTGATTCACTCTTTCCACCTGCCCATTACTCTCGGGGTGAAATCCAGAGGTCAGGCTGACCGAGACCCCCAGACGTTCCATGAACGCCTTCCAGACTCTAGACGTGAACTGGGGACCTCGGTCGGACACTATATCATCTGGTACCCCGTAGTGTCGGAAGACGTGAGTAAACAGAGCCTCCGCAGTTTGTAGGGCCGTGGGGAGACCGGGCAGAGGAAGGAGGCGGCAGGACTTCAAAAAGCGATCCACAACGACCAGGATGGTGGTGTTACCTTGGGAGAGGGGAAGATCAGTAAGAAAATCAATACTAAGGTGAGACCATGGTCGTTGTGGAACTGGTAAAGGTTGTAGCTTACCCGCTGGGAGGTGCCTAGTTGCCTTACTCTGGGTGCACACTGAGCAGGAGGAAACATACACCCTCACGTCCTTAGCCAAGGTAGGCCACCAGTACTTCTCGGTCAGACAGCGCATTGTACGACCGATACCTGGATGACCAGAGGAGGGTGACGTGTGTGCTCAGTAGATCAGACGATCACGGATAAGCGCAGGCACGTACTGCAGCCCAGCTGGACACTGCGGTGGAGATGGATCTGTGCGTAATGCCTGCGCTATATCCGCGTCCATCGCCCATACTACCGGCGCCACAATGCATGAGGCCGGGAGTATGGGGGTGTTGTCTCTGGGCCTCTCCTCTGTGTCATACAGCCGAGACAGTGCGTCTGCCTTCACATTCTTCGTACCCGGAATGTATGAGAGTGTGAAATGAAACCGAGTGAAGAAGTCGGCCCACTTGGCCTGGCGAGGATTCAGCCTCCTCGCTGCCCGAATGTACTCCAGGTTACGGTGGTCTGTCCTGACGAGGAAAGGGTGTTTCGCCCCTTCGAGCCAATGCCTCCACACCGTCAAAGCTCGGACAACAACCAGCAGCTCCCGATCACCAACGGAGCTTGGGTGGCGTGCCCGAGCGTTGGGATAAGACAGCGCCTATCCCTACCTCGGACGCATCCACCTCCACTACGAACGGTAGTGATGGATCGGGTTGAGCCAGTACCGGGGCGGAGGTGAACAGACCCCGCAATCTACTGAAGGCCAAATCAGCCTCAGCAGACCAGCGGAGCCGGGACGGCCCACCCTTTAACAAGGAGGTAATGGGAGCTGCGACCTTGCAAAAGCCCCGAATAAACCTCCGATAGTAGTTGGCAAAGCCAAGGAAGCGCTGCACCTCCTTCACCGTGGTTGGAGTCGGCCAATTACGCACGGCTGAAATGCGATCTCCCTCCATCTCCACACCTGTGGTAGTAATGCGGTATCCGAGGAAGGAGATTGACTGCTGGAAAAACTCACACTTCTCTGCCTTGGCATAAAGATCATTTTCCAGCAGTCAGACCAGTACCTTGCGAACCAGGGACACATGCTCGGCGCGCGTAGAGGAATACACCAGGATGTCATCGATGTAGACCACCACACCGTGACCAACACCTCATTCACAAAGGACTAGAAAACGGATAGAGCATTCATCAAACTGTAGGGCATCACCAGGTATTCATAATGCCCGATGTTGTGCTGAATGCTGTTTTCCACTCATCCCCTTCCCGAATACGCACCAGGTTGTAGGCACTATTGAGGTCTAATTTGGCGAAAAAACGGGCCCCATGCATTGACTCAATCACTGAAGGAATGAGGGGAAGAGGATAACTAAATCGTACCGTTGTCACTAGAACCGATGTGGATGTGGTGGAGGAGTCAGGCGCAGGACACAGAGGTGAAGTCCAACAGACTTTAATAGTCTAATGTTTACGAGAAGAAACCCCGACCTCAAAATACACCAAGAGGCGAGGGGAAATTACGCACACGCGTAAACACTAAACACAAAACAAACAGGGTGCAAACACGTAGCTCTGACACAGTGGCAGTCATAACAACACACAATCATTCTAGTGCAAAACAAGGAACTTATAAGACACGTAATCAACACACAAATGGACACAGGTGTAACAGACAGACAAAAGCAATCAAATGACGAAACATAGAGCGGTGGCAGCTAGTACTCCGGGGACGGCGAACGCCGAAGCCTGCCCGAACCAGGAGGAGGAGCAGTCTCGGCCGAAACCGTGACAGTACCCCCCCCTTGACGCGCGGCTCCAGCCGCCGACCCCGGCCTCGGGGACGGCCAGGAGGACGCGGACCCGGGCGCGTGGGATGCCCACGGTGAAACTCAGTCAGGAGGGATGGATCGAGTATGTCCCTCCTGGGCACCCAGCACCGTTCCTCCGGACCGTACCCCTCCCACTCCACGAGATACTGGAGACCACTCATCCGGCGCCTCGAGTCCAAGATGGTCCGGACCCTGTACGCCGGGTCCCCTCGATGTCCAAAGGGGGCGGAGGGGTCTCTCCTATCTCATCTTCTTGGAGTGGGCCAGCTACCACCGGCCTGAGAAGAGACACATGGAACGAGGGGTTAATATTTTTATACTCTATAGGCAGTTGTAACCTGTATCACACCTCGTTCAATCTTCTCAGGACTTTGAAGGGCCCCACAAACCGCTGACCCAGCTTCCGGCAGGGCAGGCGGAGGAGCAGGTTTCGAGTCGAGAGCCAGACTCGATCTCCCGGTGCGTACACCGGTCCCTCACTGCGGTGGCGATCGGCGCTCGCCTTTTGTTGATGGATGGCACGCTGCAGATGGACATGGGCAGCGTCCCACGTCTCCTCCGAGCGCCGAATCCACTCGTCCACCGCAGGGGCCTCGATCTGGCTCTCGTGCCATGGTGCCAGGACCGGCTGATAACCTAAAACACACTGGAAAGGTGTTAAATTGGTGGAGGAGTGGCGGAGAGAGTTCTGGGCCATCTCTGCCTAAGGGATGAACCTAGACCACTCCTCCGGCCGGTCCCGGCAATAGGACCTCAAAAACCTACCCACATCCTGGTTGACACGTTCCACCTGCCCATTGCTCTCTGGGTGATACCCCGAGGTAAGGCTTACCGAGACCCCCAACCGTTCCATGAACGCCCCCCAAACTCTGGAGGTGAACTGGGGACCTCGGTCAGACACTATATCCTCGGGGACCCCATAGTGCCGGAACACATGGGTAAATAGGGCCTCAGCGGTTTGTAGGGCAGTAGGGAGACCCGGCATGGGAAGGAGACGACAGGCCTTGGAAAACCGATCCACAACGACCAAAATGGTGGTATTCCCCTGGGAGGGGGGTAGGTCGGTTACGAAATCCACCGATAGGTGGGACCATGGTCGTTGTGGAACGGGCAGGGGATGTAGCTTACCCCTGGGCAAATGTCTAGGCGCCTTACACTGGGCACACACCGAGCAGGAGGAGACATAAACCCTCACATCCCTAGCTAACGTTGGCCACCAGTATTTCATGCTAAGACAGTGCACGGTCCGGCCAATACCTGGATGTCCAGAGGAGGGTGATGTATGAGCCCAATAAATAAGTCGATCACGAATCTCGAGCGGAACGTACGTCCGCCCCACAGGACACTCGGGGGGAGTAGGGTCGGTACGCAATGCCCGCTCGATTTCCGCATCGACCTCCCATACCACCGGAAACACCAAACAAGACTCCGGCAATATGGAAGTAGGCTCGTTGGACCTCTCCTCTGTGTCATACCGCCGGGACAGGGCGTCTGCCTTACCATTCTGGGACCCAGGGATGTATGTGATCTTAAAAACAAACCGGGTTAGGAACATGTTCCACCTAGCCTGACGAGGGTTCAATCTCCTAGCTGCCCGGATGTACTCCAGGTTACGGTGATCAGTCAGAATGAGGAAAGGGTGTTGAGCCCCCTCAAGCCAATGCCTCCACACCTTTAGGGCCTGGACTACGGCTAACAGCTCCCTGTCCCCAACATCATAGTTGCGCTCCGCCGAGCTGAGCTTCTTGGAGTAGAACGCACAGGGGCGGAGTTTAGGTGGCGTGCCGGACCGTTGTGACAGAACTGCCCCAATACCGGTCTCGGACGCGTCTACCTCTACTTGGAATGGTAAAGAGGGATCCGGATGCGCCAGCACAGGAGCCGAGGTGAACAGGTTCTTTAGTTTGACAAATGCCCTGTCCGCCTCAGCCGACCACTGCAAACGAACCGGACCCCCCTTTAGCAGGGACGTAATGGGAGCTGCAACTTGTCCAAAACCCCGAATAAACCTCTGGTAGTAATTAGCAAAACCCAAGAACTGCTGCACCTCTTTTACAGTGGTTGGAGTTTGCCAATTACGCATGGCCGATACCCGGTCTACCTCTATCTCCACACCAGACGCGGACAACCGATAACCCAAAAAGGAGACGGACTCCTGGAAGAACAGGCATTTCTCTGCCTTGACATACAAGTCATGCTCCAACAGTCTTCTCAACACTCGGCGCACCTGGGCTACATGCTCGGCTCGTGTAGAAGAATACACTAGGATGTCGTCGATGTAAACTACTACACCCTGCCCATGCATGTCCCGGAAAATCTCGTCAACAAAGGATTGGAAGACTGAAGGAGCATTCATTAACCCGTATGGCATGACGAGATACTCGTAATGACCCGAGGTGGTGCTAAATGCTGTTTTCCATTCATCCCCCTCCCTAATGCGCACCAGATTGTACGCGCTCCTGAGATCCAACTTTGTGAAGAACCGCGCTCCGCGTAATGATTCCGTCATCGTCGCAATCAGTGGAAGTGGGTAACTGTATTTAACTGTGATCTGATTGAGACTACGGTAATCAATACACGGGCGCAATCCCCCGTCCTTCTTCTTCACAAAGAAGAAACTCGAGGAGACCGGGGAAGTGGAGGACCGTATGTATCCCTGTGCCAAGGACTCGGCTATGTAAGTCTCCATAGCCGCTGTTTCCTCTTGAGACAGGGGATACACACGACTCCGTGGAAGAGCCGCTCCTGTCTGGAGATTTATCGCACAGTCCCCTTGTCTATGAGGAGGTAGCCGTGTTGCCCTCGATTTGCTAAACACGAGTGCTAAATCCTCATACTCAGGGGGAATGCGCAGTGCGGGCACTTGGTTCGGACTCTCTACCGAGGTCGCCCCTACGGAAACACCTAGACATCTCCCTACACACTGGGCAGACCACTCCATAAGAGCCCTCTGTTGCCACGCTATGGTAGGATCATGGGTGCTTAACCAGGGAAGGCCCAACACCACGGGGTACGCAGGAGAGTCAATCAGATAAAACTGAATGATCTCCTCATGACCCCCCTGCGTCGTCATCGTCAGTGGTGCTGTGACCTCCCTGATCAGGCCCGACCCCAACGGCCGGCTGTCTAATGCGTGGACAGGAAACGGAGCTTCTACCGGCCGAAGGGGAATTCCTAACCTACAACAAAATGCCCGATCAATAAAGTTCCCAGCTGCGCCTGAATCTACTAGCGCCTTATGCTGGGAATGAGGTGCCACCTGTGGAAATCTCACAGGAATACTCATGTGACCAACAGAAAGCTCTGGGTAAGTGGGGCGCCTACTCACCTGAAATGACTCCCCAGTGCGTGGCCTGTTGTCACCTCTCCCAGGAGACCCTCCCCAGCACCTGGCCGCGGTTTGTCCTCCACGACCACAGGTGGTGCAGGGGATGGCCCCCCTCGGGTTCCCTCTCCTCCTCTCTCTAGCGCCAGCACCCCCGAGCTCCATGGGAATCGGCTCGGAGGTGCTGGAGGGTGGAATGGACGACCCCCACTCGGGACGTCCGCGGGTAGCCAGCAGGGTGTCTAGACGGATGGAAATGTCCACCAACTGGTCGAACGACAGGTTGGTGTCCCTGCAGGCCAGCTCACGACGAACGTCCTCTCGTAGGCTACACCGGTAGTGGTCGATGAGGGCCCTCTCATTCCACCCCGCATCCGCCGCTAGTGTCCGGAACTCCAGTGCGAACTCCTGTGCGCTCCTCTTCCCCTGTCGGAGGTGGAATAGACGCTCTCCCGCCGCTTTCCCCTCAGGTGGATGATCGAAGACAGCCCTGAAGCGGCGGGAGAACTCCGCGTAGGTGATGGTTGCGGCGTCTATTCCCCTCCATTCGGCGTTGGCCCACTCCAACGCCTTGCCGGATAGACAGGAGATGAGGGCGGAGACGCTCTCGTATCCCGAGGGCGCCGGGTGTATGGTGGAAAGGTAAAGTTCCACCTGCAGGAGGAATCCCTGACACCCGGCTGCAGAACCGTCATATGCCCTCGGGAGCGAGAGCCGAATGCCACTGGGTTCCGGTGCTGAGAGAGGAGGACTGGCCGTTGGTCATGGGATGTTGTAAGAGTGCGTGGGCACCTCTCGATTCACCAATCGGCGCAGAGTGTTGGACACCTCGTCCATGGCGGCCCCGAGTTGCCGGATCATGGTGTCCTGGTAGTTGATCCGGTCTTCCAGGGATTTGGGTGCCGCCGCTGTTCCTGCTGACTCCATGGTGGTGTGTTGCTCTGTCACTAGAACCGATGTGGATGTGGTGGAGGAGTCAGGCGCAGGACACAGAGGTGAAGTCCAACAGACTTTAATAGTCTAATGTTTACGAGAAAAAACCCCGACCTCAAAATACACCAAGAGGCGAGGGGAAATTACGCACACGCGTAAACACTAAACACAAAACAAACAGGGTGCAAACACGTAGCTCCGACACAGTGGCAGTCATAACAACACACAATCATTCTAGTGCAAAACAAGGAACTTATAAGACACGTAATCAACACACAAATGGACACAGGTGTAACAGACAGACAAAAGCAATCAAATGACGAAACATAGAGCGGTGGCAGCTAGTACTCCGGGGACGGCGAACGCCGAAGCCTGCCCGAACCAGGAGGAGGAGCAGTCTCGGCCGAAACCGTGACAACCGTCACCTTATTCAGTGGTCGATAATCAATGCACGGGCGCCATCTTTCTTCTTCACAAAGAAGAAACTCGAGGAAGCAGGTGAAGTGGAGGGACGTATATACCCCTGGTGCAGGGACTCGGTGACGTATGTTTCCATAGCCTCCGTCTCAGCCTGTGACAGGAGATACACATGACTCCTGGGAGGTACAGCGTCTACCCGAAGGTTTATCGCACAATCCCCCTCCCGATGAGGTGGTAATTTAGTCGCTTGCGTCTTGGAAAACGCGAGCACCAGATCATGGTATTCGGGAGGAATGCGCACGGTGGGGTTACCGTCTGGACTTTACACCTTGGTCGCACAAACTGAAACACCTAGACACCTACCCGGACACTCACGCAACCACCCCGTAAGAACCCTCTGCGGCCATGAAAAATTGGGGTTGTGAAGGGCTAACCACGGAATACCTAAGACTACAGGGTAAGCAGGAGACTCAATAATCAAAAAAGTGATCTGCTCAACATGCGTCTCCTGGTGACTGATACAGTAACCTCCTTAACCAACCCGGACCCTAATGGTCGACTATCAAGTGCTCTGATGGGGAGTGGAATGGATAGGGGAACCAATTAAATGCCTTGATGGCGTGCAAATGCCCTGTCCATAAAGTTCCCAGCTGCGCCTGAATCGACTAGCGCCTTACACTGGGAAACTACCAGGTGATCGGGAAAGGAGATAGATAAGGTACAGTGCGCCGCAAAGGGCTCTGAACAAGTTTGGGTGTTCGGTACCTGGGGTGATGCGTGAGTACCCTACCTACCGCCTCCAGACCCAAAGGAAGATTGACTGCGACGTGAGGTGGATTATCCCTTCGTGCAACCAGAGTGGCACTGTCGTTGTCCTCCTGCGCTCTCTCGACCGGCGGCTCCCCCCAGCTCCATCTGCTCGGGGTCAGAGTCGTCCGGAGTGGGAACGGGCAGACCCCTACCAGGACGTCCTCTGGCTGCTAGCAGATTGTCCATCCGGATGGCCATGTCCACCAGTTGGGAGAATGATAGCATGGCATCACGGCAGTCTAGCTCCCGTCGGACGTCCTCCCTTAGGTGGCACCGGAAATGGTCGATCAGGGCCCGCTCATTCCACCCGGACCCCGTTGCAAGCGTCCGGAACTCCAGCGCGTAGTCCTGTGCGGTCCTCGTCCCCTGCCTCAGATGGACCAGTCGTCCGTCCGCCTCTCGACCCTCAGGCGGGTGATCGAAAACGGCCCGAAAAAGGCGAGCAAACTCCCCGTAGTCCTCCAACGCGGCACCTCCCTCGTTCCACACCGCGTTGGGCCACTCCAGGGCTCTCCCACAAAGGCAGGAAACGAGGACGGATACCTTCTCCCGCTCCAGTGGCGCCGGAATGATGCTGGAGAAATACAACTCTAGTTGGAGCAGAAATCCCTCATATCGCGCTGCCGTCCCATCAAACGCCGGTGGCCGGGATATCTGGATCCCTCCAGGGGCTGGGGTGTAGGTGGCTGGATCCGGTTGACCAGCTGGTCTCGATAGATCGGGTCCTCTCCTCTCCAGGCGTTGCTGGCCAGCATCGAGGAATGCTCCTGGACCCTTGCCACAACTCCAGGCATGCGGTCTTCTCCTGCTGACTCCATTCAGTGGGTGAGTGATTCTGTGATGAGGTGTGAATGAAGGAGTCAGCCGCAGGAGGTAAAACACCGAAGTCCAGAGTTTTATTCCGTTTACATAAATAAAACGCACCAAGCGTCAAAACGAAACTATCACAAGGGAAATATTCCACCTTGGCAATAACAAATGGAAGAGTAGCTCAACCGAGCTACTCGCTCTCACAATGAAACAATCACTCACAAAGACAAGGGGGACAGAGGAAACACTTATACACATACTAATTAGGGGAATGAGCACCAGGTGTGTGTGATTGACAAGACAAGACATGACAAGTGGAGTGATGAGAATGGGATCGGCAGTAGCTAGTAAGCCGGTGACAACGAACGCCGAAACCTGCCCGAACAAGGAGGGGAGGCAGCCTCGGCGGAAGTCGTGACAGACTGTCTTTGTCTGTCTGCTGGGGGAACGAGGGACTGAAAGACGATCGGTGTGTCAGTGAGAGTGGACATGTTTTCACATTTACTGTAGCCCTGGCATTATCCCATCAATGAGGCCTGTGTGTGTGTGTGTGTGTGTGTGTGTGTGTGTGTGTGTGTGTGTGTGTGTTGTGTGTGTGTGTGTGTGTGTGTGTGTGTGTGAGTGCGTGCATTCGTGCACGTGTGTGTGTGTGTGCTATGTGTGTGTGTGTGTTTGGATCAGGATCAGCATCTCCTCCCACAGATAAAGATGCAGGTGTCCAAGGCAGGCCAGCGCTGAACAAAAGACCAGATTATTGGTTGGCCCCTCCCGTCTCTCGCCCACTCATGTGTGGTTTTAATATAAAGGTCACATGAATATGTCAAGATTCCAAGACAGCATTGTAGCTCACAGGAAATCAAAGAGATATCTCATTTATGATGTAGCTATCTTCCCCCTACAGTACAGTTACAGCACAATGTACTGCTGGGAGTAGCAGTTATGCATTTCAGCTGAATCTTAGGAGTGTTGTAGCTCATAGAGATAGCTCTGAATAGCTTTGATGAAGAAGAAACTACAATACAGCCTGTGTACTGTATAGTGCAATGTTATGTATTTATATTGTGTACGTGGGGGTGAGTTGGCTAGTGAATAGCTATGATGATGGAGCTCCCACTCCGCCTCTACAGTTCAAAGCAGCTATGGCAGACACAATATGAATACAGTTGTAGTATGGGGGTAGCAGACGCATGCTATTCACTTCCATCTCGGAGGTGGCAGAGGTTTTATGGCTGGTTTTATGATGTTTATAATAAAGCAATTCTAGTGGACTGAAAAGGGATCATTGGGTGAGGTCAAAGGTCAAGTCAATCATCATTAACTAGTTTGTGACCAGCATTTTTCAATTTTGCTTGAAAGCAGATGTGGGTTTGCATGTCCAGTACGTGTGTAAAAGTAACACAGGACAGGAGCCAGGGCCTCAGCCACCTATGTACTGTACACGGAGCACGTCATTGTTAATAACACCGTTTTGACCTTCCTGTCCTCACCTACACTCTTAGAAAAAAGGGTTCCAAAAGGGTTCTTCGGCTATCCCCATAGGGTAACCCTTTTTTGTTCCAGGTAGAACCCTTTTTGGTTCTAGATAGAACCTTTTTGGGTTCCATATAGAACTCTGTGGAAAGGGTTGTACATGGAACCCAAAAGGGTTATTCAAAGGGTTCTCTTAAGGGGACAGCCGAAGAACCCTTTTAGGTTCTAGATATCACCTTTTTTTCTAAGAGTATAGAGGTAAAAGCCTGTAATCACCTGGCCATCGCTTCAGTCAATCAAATCACCAGGGCCACCCATTGCATGGTAGCTACAGCTCCATCTGAAGGTGTTTAAAAAGAACAAAGGGTTCTGATTCCGGAACTTTTCGAGCTAAGAGTCTGGAATTATTGGAGCATACGTATGTGGACAGTATGGAGACTTCTATTGATAGGAGTAGAGTCTGTAATGAGGTTAGTTAGATGCAGGGGCAGGTCTGTGGTAGGCGTGTGCCAGGAGAGACCAATCGTTCAGCCTCTGGTCTGGTTCCCCTCTCTGAGGGCTCTCTGAGGGGGGTTGACAGGATATAGCTGCCCACGCTATAGAATACCCCTCAGATACAATCACCGAGCCATCAGGCTCAACTCACATGTGATTGCAATTTATGCTCAATTTAATGGTGGAGAGTTGCACTGGGAAAAAGCCCCTAATGTGGAAAGTTTAAGTATGTGCAATTTCAGACATCAGACCTTCCAAAAGTCCACTGTAATAATGGGCTAATGGTTTTGTTTCCTTTTGCGGTGTCTTGTGTTTATAAGATGATGCTGAAATGGACGTACAGTGGTAAAACATTGCACACAATAGTTTGCCAATACAGCAGTGCACAGGCATGTTTAGAAGAAAAAAAACTGTTGCTCCAACAAACTGTTCTTTTACAGTGCAGTATTGTTGTATCAAAATATTAGTGATAACAGTTTTAGGCAAAGTTCACTGGTAGAGAAGTAACAGAAACAGATTCAATATATTAAATGGAGTAGTCGGTGAGCTCTGCTACTCTCTCTGTGTGTGTGTCAGGGGGTGTGGAGTTTAGAATGCCTGAAGAGAAGCGGCTCGGCTGAGTGGAGCGTAGCAGCGTGTGTGTGAGAGAGAGAGAGCGAGAGAGAGAGAGAGAGAGAGAGAGAGAGTGTGTGGGGGAGAGAGAGTGTGTGTGGGGGAGAGTCAGTCAGTCAGTTGGGCTGCTGCTGCCTCACCATGGCTGTGCTCTCTGCTGAGGTCCTGCGCTGGCATGTGAGTTTCTACACCTCTTTTCTCTTGCTCTCGCACTCACTTTCTTTTATCCTCCTCTTCTCTTTCTTTTTGCATGCTTTGGAATGTTTGTGTGGGCCATTCATAGGAAACTTGAATGTTATTAGCTAAAGTTATACAGATGTTATCTGAATGAGTAGCCTCCTGGTTGTTTTGCTACTTGTAGAGCATTGTTGAAATATTTGCATGTATTATACGTCTGTTTACTGTCATCACTAAATACTCATTTTACTTAGAGATGATTAGGGCCAGCAGCATACCACCCTGCATCCCGCTGCTGGCTTTCCTCTGAAGCTAAGTAGGGTTGGTCCTGGATGGGAGACCAGATGCAGCTGGAAGTGGTGTTCGAGGGCCCCAGGGCAGTGATTGTGGACATTGCCCTGTGTAGGGTGTCGTCTTTCAGATGGGATGTTAACGGGTGTCCTGACTCTCTGTGGTCACTAAAGATCCCATGGCACTTATCGTAAGAGTAGGTGTGTTAACCCCGGTGTCATGGCTAAATTCCCAATCTGGCCCTCATGGCCACCTAATCATCCCCAGCTTCCAATTGGCTCATTCATTCCTCCTCTCCCATGTAACTATTCCCCAGGTCGTTGCTGTAAATGAGAATGTGTTCTCAGTCAATTTACCTGGTAAAATAAGGGTAAAAAAAAAAAAAGTTGTGTGATTGAGATGTTTATTTTGCCAGAGTGTGGAACTTTGTTTGATGTTTTCCGAGTCTCTGCGTTTTGTGGTTAGTAGTGAGAGAGTTGGCTCTGTTAGTGTGTGTGTGTGTGTGTGTGTGTGTGTGTTTGAGTGTGTGTGTGTGTATGTGTGTGTGTGAATGTGTATGTGATTGTGTGTGTGTGTGTGAATGTGTGTGTGTGTGTGTGTGTGTGAATGTGTGTGTGAGTGTGTGTGTTATGGAATGTCCTGGGGCTATACGGTGTGTGTTAGACACACTTCCTGACACTGAGACAAGATAGAGCTGTAGATACCACAGAACATGACATGACTTGGAGCCTGAAGACAGCAATGTTTAGAAACTCTGGCAATACATTTGTGTCAAAAAGCCAAAAACTGCTTTTAAGCATAAACCTGTGTGTCAGTGAATTGAGTTATGATTTTGGGAAAATTAAATGTACTTAGAGATATATTAGTGTGATAAGAACTTGCATGACATTGCATCTATACTGAAGCAATAATAGTCTACAATTGTATGTCATAGATGTCATAGATGAATGATGATAGGGCAAAAATCATTCAGCTATAGTAACGATTATAATATAATCATATATTACAACATGAACCCTATAAGTTCATTATGTTCATGAAGTGAAATCCTTCATTACTGTAGTCCCACCCTTTGGGCAACCATGCATGAATTAAAGATCATGTGAAATGACAGAGTTGATATTCTCTGTTGAGCTGACTGATCAGACATGAAAGCCCAGTCCTATGCAGACCCAGTCTGAGGGTCAGAGTACAGATAATGATGGAGGCTGCTGCTGCTGACATTCCTGCTTTGAAATTGCTACCTGAGGAAATAGCCACTGGCATGTTGAACCAACCCAGGGAGAAATACAGAGAATGAGAATATCTCTCACCACAAACCTACTGCCCTGAAATAGCAATCTAACTAAGGGGTGGTGCCTCTTATTTGCCCAGACAAAACATTGTATTTCTGAAGAGTATGCAGGTTTACTGTGACAATGGTAACTATTCAAATCTGTCATAAGTTGTAGTGATTCTATGAAATGCTAGCACGTGCATGTAATGAGGACAATGCGTTCTCTCTCTGCTCTCTGTAGGTCCGTATCGAGGAGCTGGAGGAGGAACTGGAGACAGAGAGAGCCATGAGAGCCAAGGTACAGTACATCTGTCACTGGTCCAGTACTGTAACCACTACATTATCACCTAACTCTATGACACCTATGGCATCCATAACTCACTGGAGTTGGGCTGTAATTAGTGTTATAGGGCTATGAGCTAGAGTTAGCGTTATGTTTGGAGGTGCTGTGGCCAGTATTGTGGTCTACTGTGGTCAGTGCAAGGCATGTCCTGAACTGTCAGAGTGAATGTTTGTGGTGTTGGGCTGAATCCCAGAGCTTGCTGAGGGAGAGATGAGATGAGTCCTGTATCACATATCAGTCAGACATAAGAGCAGTCCAAGGTGCTGTGGGATGAGATGAGCTTTGCTCGGCTGTAATACTCTGTGAGACGTGGTGCAGCTAAGAGCTGACATAGGAATGAAACCTTGGAAGGGAAGTCAAGGAGAGAGAAGGTAAAGGAGGAATACTGTGGAAGGGATGTTAGGTTTGTAGAATGAAATAGAGAATCAGTAAGGTGGGATGTTGATTTCAGACAGGAAGGGTTCACTTGGAGTAGGGAAGTGGGATGTAGGGAAATGGGAGTGAGTGGGTTTGGGGGACCTGGTGTTTGGCATGCTGGTGGGGTAAAGAGGTCTGTCCCGTGCCTCTGGTGGTTACCCCAAATCAGCTGCACCTGTGATAATAAATGAGAGGAAAGCCCTGGTGTTTCTGGTTAACTTACAGAGCAACCCCAGAGGCAGACAGAGCCCCTACATCCGACCATTTCACACACGCATGCAAACACAAACGCACATGCGCTTCTTATGTGAAACGAGACTTGAGTTTTGTGTATTAGAGAGACAGACCCTGCTGTGATTCCACTGTAGCAATAAGTAGGCCAGAGATGGAAAGATTCATATTTCATCCTCAGGTGGTGAATGGAGTGACATCCAGTCCCTTTAGGCTGTTTGCACACTTCTTCCCTAGCTCTGGGTGGTACACACACACACTCACACACACACACACACACACACACACACACACACACACACACACACACACACACACACACACACTGGGTGGTATCCCTACCTAGTAGCCCTGGGCTCTCCCTGCCTCCTATTAAACCCAGCAGAGTGTGAGAGACAGAGACAGGCAGAGACATGTAGAGCTTTATCTGCAGGGTCTTCTCAGTGTCTCTAACACACATACCAGCGCTGCAGACAGGCTGTCCATTGTTTGGCTCAGCTCAGGTAGGGAGAGATGAGGAGATAGTACCAGGAGATAGTGACGGCACTGTTTCCCATGGGATCTTCTCCCCAGTGGAATGTCGGACACACACACACACAAATGCTCACACACAAACTCCCTGACACTCTCATGCAAACAAGAGATGTCTGCCTTTCCACATGGACTAAGACAAAGCTGACCTTCCTTTAGCCTCTTTAGTTTACAACAGAAAGGGAACGGTTGTGAAGTGTGTTGAGCTGAAGTAGCTGTTGACACTGGAGTGGACGAGAGTGATGACAGAAACAGGTCAGAGGTCAGAGTGCATGGGGGAGACAGAGATAGGGAGCTATAGGGGTAGAGTGGGGAGGGTAGAGTGGGGAGGGGTGAGTGCACGGGAAACTGAAAGATGAGATCCCTCTGCTTGGTTGGAGCTGAAATGAGATTAGTCTGTTTTCACTTTGAGAGCTGATGAACCATGTCAAGAGGAAGACCATACAGAAAAGACATAGATAATGTAGAATATCAGGTAGTGTTGCCTACAATACCCTACCACCCTTACCAGTGGACTGAAGCTTTAACCTTTTGCTGCAGTGGGCTAAATCAGAGTGTTTCTTGGTAGTCTTAAACAAATCTACTTGGAAACAAAAGTGTACACCTCACACAAATGGTTATGGGCTTAGAAAAAAGAAGACACCTGTACCATGTCAGATATAGTTTGCGTCCCATTATTGCACTTTATATACATCACAGAAGACTGAAATATAACAAAACTGTTTGACATAGAAACACCCGATTTTCGACATTTAAAAAATAATAATGTTTAGTAATTATACAATTATGAAAAACATTAAGAACATTCTACCCATGAGGCCACTGTCACAGCGACGTGTATGCGGTAGGCGAAGTCAAGAGCAGGAAACTGAGCTACTGGCAGAAACTTTACTGGATGCAGTGCAAAATACAAAGTACACAGGCAACCTCAAACAGCGAGGAAATAATAAGACCCGCACACATGGGTAACTTCCGCAAAGACCAAAACAATTACGTACAATACACAATGAGAAACAGAGGGTTATAAAGGGAACACAATAAAACATAATGGGAAACAGGTGTAAACAATAAAGACCAAACAAGACAAACACCGAAACATCGATCGGCAGCAGCTAGTACTCCGGGGACGACGAACGCCGAAGCCTGCCCGAGCAAGGAGGAGGAGCAGCCTCGGCTGAATCCGTGACAGTACCCCCCCTCGACGCGCGGCTCCAGCTACTACCGGCCTGAGGAGAGACACATGGAACGAGGGGTTAATGCGGTAATTAATGGGCAGTTGTAACCTATAACATACCTCGTTCAATCTCCTCAGGACTTTAAATGGCCCCACAAACCGCCGACCCAGCTTCCGGCAGGGCAGGCGAAGGGGCAGGTTTCGGGTCGAGAGCCAGACCCGATCTCCCGGTGCATACACCGGAGCCTCACTGCGGTGGCGATCGGCGCTCGCCTTTTGCCGCCTGATCGCTCGCTGTAGATGGACATGCGCAGCGTTCAAGGTTTCCTCCGAGCGCCGAAACCACTCGTCCACCGCAGGGGCTTCGATCTGGCTCTGATGCCAAGGTGCCAGGACCAGCTGATAACCTAGCACACACTGAAAAGGCGTAAGGTTAGTTGAGGAGTGGCAAAGTGAGTTTTGGGCTATTTCTGCCCAGGGGATATATTCCGACCACTCCCCCTGCCGGTCCTGGCAATAGGACCTCAGAAACCTACCCACATCCTGGTTCACTCTCTCCACCTGCCCATTACTCTCGGGGTGAAACCCTGAGGTAAGGCTAATCGAGACCCCCAGATGTTCCATAAACGCCCTCCTGACTCTAGAGGTGAACAGGGGACCCCGATCAGACACTATATCCTCAGGTACCCCGTAGTGCCGGAAGACGTGTGTAAACAGGGCGTCAGCAGTTTGTAGGGCTGTAGGGAGAACTGGCATAGGAATGAGACGGTAAGCCTTTGAAAACCGATCCACAACGACCAAGATCGTCGTATTCCCCTGGGAGGGGGGAAGGTCCGTGACGAAATCCACCGAGAGGTGAGACCACGGTCATTGTGGAACGGGTAGGGGTTGTAATTTCCCTCTGGGTAGGTGTGTAGGCGCCTTACACTGAGCGCACATCGAGCAGGAGGAAACATAAACCCTCACGTCCTTAGCCAAAGTGGGCCACCAGTACTTTCCACTAAGGCAGTGCACTGTCCGTCCAATACCAGGATGGCCAGTGGAAGGTGACATGTGAGCCCAATATATTAATCGATCACGAACCTCGAGCGGCACGCACTTCCGACCCTCTGGACACTGTGGGGGAGTAGGATCGGTACGTAACGCCCGCTCGATGTCCGCATCACCTCCCATACCACCGGTGCCACCAGACAAGACTCCGGAAGTATGGGAGTAGGCTTAATGGACCTCTCCTCTGTGTCATATAGTCGGGACAGGGAGTCTGCCTTAGCGTTCTGTGACCCTAGTCTATAGGTGAGCGTAAATACAAATCGGGTGAAAAACATAGCCCACCTAGCCTGGCGAGGGTTCAGCCTCCTCGCCGCCCGGATGTACTCCAGGTTACGATGGTCAGTCAAAATGAGAAAAGGGTGTTTAGCCCCCTTAAGCCAATGCCTCCACACCTTCAGGGCTTGCACCACAGCTAACAGCTCCCTGTCCCCCACATCATAATTGCGCTCCGCCGGACTGAGCTTCTTAGAAAAGAAAGCACAGGGGCGGAGTTTAGGTGGCGTACCCGAGCGCTGAGACAGTACAGCACCGATCCCAGCCTCGGACGCATCCACCTCAACTTCGAACGCCTAAGAGGGATCCGGATGTGCCAGCACCGGAGCCGAGGTAAACAGGTCCTTCAGATGCCTAAAAGCCCTGTCCGCCTCAGCCGACCACTGCAGACTCACCTGACCCCCCTTTAGCAGGGAGGTAATGGGAGCTGCTACCTGCCCAAAGCCCCGGATAAACCTCCGGTAGTAATTGGCAAAACACAAGAACCGCTGCACCTCTTTCACCGTGGAGGGAGTCGGCCAATTGCGCACGGCTGAAACACGGTCAATCTCCATCTCCACCCCTGACGCGGACAACCGGTGTCCCAGGAAGGAGATGGACTCCTGGAAGAACAGACATTTCTCTGCCTTTGCATACAGGTCATGCTCCAACAGTCTACCAAGCACCCGACGAACCAGGGACACATGCTCTGCGCGGGTAGCGGAGTATATTAGAATGTCATCAATATACACCACTACACCCTGTCCATGTAAGTCCTGGAGAATCTCATCCACAAACGATTGGAAGACTGAAGGAGCATTCATTAACCCGTATGGCATGACGAGGTACTCATAGTGACCCTAGGTGGTACTGAATGCTGTCTTCCACTCATCTCCCTCCCTAATGCGCACCAGGTTGTACGCGCTCCTGAGATCCAATTTTGTGAAGAATCGCGCCCCGTGTAATGACTCCGTCATACTAGCAATCAGAGGGAGAGGATAGCTATATTTGATGGTGATCTGATTGAGACCACGGTAGTCAATACACGGGCGTAAACCCCCATCTTTCTTCTTCACAAAAAAGAACTAGAGGACGCAGGGGAAGTGGACAGCCGTATGTATCCCTGTCAGGAGATGAGGGCGTACACGCTCTCGTATCCCGAGGGCACCGGGTGGATGGTTGCCAGGTAGAGTTCCACCTGGAGCAGGAAACCCTGACACCCGGCAGCTGTGCCATCATAAGCCCTCGGGAGCGAGAGCCGAATCCCACTGGACCCCGGAGATGAAGCGATGGGCATAGCTGATGGTGATGGTATCGTCGGAGGAGGTGTAGACCAACTTCTTCTTTCCCATCGCTCCACGGTTTTCACCACCTGTTCCATGGCGGTGCCGAGAGCCTGGATCATAGCCGCTTGTTGTTCTACGCGCTCTTCTATTGATCCAGCTGGCACCGCCGCTCCTGCTGACTCCATGTCTAAAGGTGCGTAATTCTGTCACAGCGACGTGTATGCGGTAGGCGAAGTCAAGAGCAGGACACCGAGCTACTGGCAGAAACTTTACTGGATGCAGTGCAAAATGCAAAGTACACAGGCAACCTCAAACAGCGAGGAAATAATAAGACCCGCACACATGGGCAACTGCCGCAAAGACCAAAACAATTACGCACAATAGACAATGAGAAACAGAGGGTTATAAAGGGAACACAATAAAACATAATGGGAAACAGGTGTAAACAATAAAGACCAAACAAGACAAACACCGAAACATCGATCGGCAGCAGCTAGTACTCCGGGGACGACGAACGGCGAAGCCTGCCCGAGCAAGGAGGAGGAGCAGCCTCGGCTGAATCCGTGACAGCCACTAGGTCATTTGACTGCAGGAAAGGGCTACAGACCCCTCTCAACATTTACAACAGATTTAAAACAGCAGTATGAGATCAACATAAAAACAACAACTGCGTTCAACTGGAACTACTAAAGCTTTGATTGTTTGTGCGTTTAACGAACATATGTTTCAGGGTACTATAACTGCCACATGTGTTGCCTTGTTTTATAATGGAAATGTATCAAGTTTTAGATAAATATCGCCCAAGCCTGTCATTACCCATTTGATTGTGATTGGCCTTTGAAGATCATATTTATGGAGATGATGAATAGTCTGGTCTAGTACAACATAGATTTCATATAGACATCATTTACACATAAAATACTCACATGCTGGCCTTCTCTACCTGGACACATAGAGATGGGAGTAGCTACTGTATATGTCCAAGAAACAGGAGTCGCTCAATATTTGGACTTTACAACAGGAAGCTCCTCCCTGCTGTGCTCTGATTGGACACGTGCTCTGATCCTGACCTCTGAACCCTGTGTAGGTCACTACCTGTTGGTGTCTTTCAATCACAGAAATCCACAGGATGTGGGATCATTTTGGTGGGGCCAGATCGATTGCTTACCAATATCTTTACAGTGTTTCCAGCATATTTAATTGATAAAACTGAAGCTATCAATGTTTTGTCACCTTAGAGCCCCCTGCTGTGCTATAGATTCTCTCAGGCTGTTAAATAGATGACAACAGCTGGTTTAAACAAGGAGGATATAACCCACTGACAAGAATCTCGCTTTGCTGATGTCACTGTTTGTGGAGAGGATACTGTTAAATTGGGATAAACTGAGCAGGATCGGTTTCTGATACAATTGCACCCAGAAACAAATCTTGCATGAGCACTGGCCTCTGGCCAGCTCACTTGTAATTGTTAAGTCTATTATGAGAGACTACAAATAACTTTATGTTGTAGGTGGAGAAGCAGAGAGCTGATCTGACCAGAGAACTGGATGACCTCACTGACCGACTGGAGGAGGCAGGGGGAGCCACAGCTTCACAGGTACACATGCAGACAAACACACTCTAGCATGTAACCCTGAGATGTATTGTCATTTGCACTTCACATCACTCCATTTTCCAGTAATAGGGAGGAATGTAACAGTCACAGCCATTCTAAATGGGATGACTAGGGTCTGTCTCTCGTCTCATCTCTTATCTTCTCTTCCACCTCCCTCTCTCCCTCCATTACTCCCCTCAGATTGAAGTAAATAAAAAGCGGGAGACGGAGCTCCAACGTCTGAGGCGGGACTTGGAGGAGTCTTCTATCCAATCAGAGGCCCTGGCTGCGTCTCTAAGGAAGCGTCATGGTGATGCGATGGCGGAGCTGGGAGAGCAGTGTGAGGGTCTACAGAGGACCAGGGCCAAGCTGGACAAGGAGAAACAGAACCTACGCATGGAGGTGGAGGATCTTGCTGCCTCACTGGACACCCTGCAGAAAGCCAAGGTTAGTCAGATCTCGGATGGGAAGGCTGTCACTGAGAGTTATCACAATGACCCACATCAAGCTTTTGGAGGTGTCTTGTAAAGCCTCAAGACACCTTTACAGGTCTCAATCTTTATTCACACAAAAGAAAATCAGCCATGAACTGCCAGTGAGTGCCTATGTAATATGGCCAAAGTGCCTATAAATGCCATGTTTTCATCTTACCCCCAGGTGTCTACAGACAGCCAGATGAGGAAGCTGGAGGAGCAGCTCTTTGAGGCCCACAGCAGAGGAGACGACCTGCAGAAAGCCCTGACTGAGGTCAACGTAGCCAGGAACAGACTCACAGGTACAAGTGCAAACACACAACCACACACACAGCCAAGGAGGCGACCTAGTGAACGCTCAAAGCCTTTGGCGTGTCTCCAATGTATAGTTAACCGGGTTTACCCCTTTACTTGGCTTAAAGCGCAGAGTACAAACACTCACACAAACAGATTTAACAGAGTTAGTCAGCACTAGAACTATACACACAGATCGAACAGGGCTGTGGAGCAACAAAGATCTTATGACACAGCCTTGAGTTCAGACCAACTGGCCTACCACCAGCCAAACTCAATTCAGCCCAGTCCAGTGCTGAGCAATGGGAAACAGACACAGAAATGACTATGACACGCTAAAAGAAACTATATCATTTACAGCTTATCCACTGGACACTGCTGCTCAGGGTTGGCAGTGGAACACTATTGGCCTCAGATGGCCTTGAATGCGGCAGGGAAAGTATCATATAAAGTGCTGTCATGAACCCTCTGCGAATTCCATGAGGAGTCCTCTCTCTGTGTCTTTGCTCTGTGTATAAAAAATATTTTTAAAATATATTTACGAGTTTATATCAGTTCACTGTATGGTAAAAGTGCTGAATCGGGTACAAACCCAGTCGGTCACATCAGTATTAACCAAGTTGGTGTCTCTGTCCCCTGTATGTCCTGGTAATTGATAACACACCTGGGCCTAGATTCAATCAGATCAAGCGTTAACCCGCGATAGCAGACACCCTCAAAGCTGGTATTTTGGTGGTGTCTGAGCTGTCAAATCGGTGAGAGGCTGCTTGTGTGGTCATTGTCACGAAGCCACACCCGTCCCACTCACGTTAGAAGTTCAGAACAGGAAAGTGTAGGCTATATAGAAATAATGACACTCAAATTGAAAATCATTCAAGAAAATCATGAGGATTTCTATTAGTCTAATTGAGGTGTAGATTACTCCTCACATTCCAGTGTTCCAACTTGTATGGAAGGCTGCATGGGATTTCTCTTAATGCGATTCCATGCAGCCAATGGAAATGTCTGCTTTAGGTATAATGCCGGGAGCCGCTTGTGGATTTGACTGCACTTGCGCAGTTCCACCTCCGACACTGCCAAAAAAACCGCTATGCGGGTGTTGACTGGCACGGATCTGATAGAATCTAGCCCCTGGTTGTGTCTCTAACTTGTCTTCACTCTGTGTGATGTTAGCTGAAAACACAGACCTGGCCAGACAGTTGGAGGAGGCAGAGAGCAGAGCCAGCCAGGTCAGCCGCTCCAAGACCCTGATTCTGACCCAACATGAAGACATCAAGAAACAGATGGACGAGGAGCTCAAGGTAGGACCAGGCAGTGGTGTGTGTGTATGGGGAGGAGTGCTGATTGTGTGTTTGGAGGAGTGTATTTAGTACCCCTGATTATGAGGAGAGTGTTTTCAGTTGTATCAATAACTGATAAGAATTTAGGAATCCAAGCATCGGAATGACCTCATATCCCAAATATGTGTCCTCCCTACGCACAATGTTTCATTATGGATCTTTATAGCTTTCAGATGTCTGTGACAGTATGTATGTACAGTGGGGGAAAAAAGTATTTAGTCAGCCACCAATTGTGCAAGTTCTCCCACTTAAAAAGATGAGAGAGGCCTGTAATTTTCATCATAGGTACACGTCAACTATGACAGACAAAATGAGGAAAGAAAATCCAGAAAATCACATTGTAGGATTTTTAATGAATTTATTTGCAAATTATGGTGGGAAATAAGTATTTGGTCAATAACAAAAGTTACTAAATACTTTGT
Organism: Coregonus lavaretus; assembly: GCF_964263955.1. Classification (NCBI taxonomy): domain Eukaryota; kingdom Metazoa; phylum Chordata; class Actinopteri; order Salmoniformes; family Salmonidae; genus Coregonus; species Coregonus lavaretus. The sequence goes on along the minus strand of NC_140012.1, from coordinate 22,008,361 downwards.
TATATACCCTTTGTTGGCAATGACACAGGTCAAACGTTTTCACACACTGTTGCTGGTATTTTGGCCCATTCCTCCATGCAGATCTCCTCTAGAGCAGTGATGTTTTGGGGCTGTCGCTGGGCAACACAGACTTTCAACTCCCTCCAAAGATTTTCTATGGGGTTGAGATCTGGAGACTGGCTACGCCACTCCAGGACCTTGAAATGCTTCTTACGAAGCCACTCCTTCGTTGCCCGGGCGGTGTGTTTGGGATCATTGTCATGCTGAAAGACCCAGCCACGTTTCATCTTCAATGTCCTTGCTGATGGAAGGAGGTTTTCACTCAAAATCTCACGATACATGGCCCCATTCATTCTTTCCTTTACACGGATCAGTCGTCCTGGTCCCTTTGCAGAAAAACAGCCCCAAAGCATGATGTTTCCACCCCCATGCTTCACAGTAGGTATGGTGTTCTTTGGATGCAACTCAGCATTCTTTGTCCTCCAAACACGACGAGTTGAGTTTTTACCAAAAAGTTATATTTTGGTTTCATCTGACCATATGAAATTCTCCCAATCCTCTTCTGGATCATCCAAATGCACTCTAGCAATCTTCAGACGGGCCTGGACATGTACTGGCTTAAGCAGGGGGACATGTCTGGCACTGCAGGATTTGAGTCCCTGGCGGCGTAGTGTGTTACTGATGGTAGGCTTTGTTACTTTGGTCCCAGCTCTCTGCAGGTCATTCACTAGGTCCCCCCGTGTGGTTCTGGGATTTTTGCTCACCGTTCTTGTGATCATTTTGACCCCACGGGGTGAGATCTTGCGTGGAGCCCCAGATCGAGGGAGATTATCAGTGGTCTTGTATGTCTTCCAATTCCTAATAATTGCTCCCACAGTTGATTTCTTCAAACCAAGCTGCTTACCTATTGCAGATTCAGTCTTCCCAGCCTGGAGCAGGTCTACAATTTTGTTTCTGGTGTCCTTTGACAGCTCTTTGGTCTTGGCCATAGTGGAGTTTGGAGTGTGACTGTTTGAGGTTGTGGACAGGTGTCTTTTATACTGATAACAAGTTCAAACAGGTGCCATTAATACAGGTAACGAGTGGAGGACAGAGGAGCCTTTTTAAGAAGAAGTTACAGGTCTGTGAGAGCCAGAAATCTTGCTTGTTTGTAGGTGACCAAATACTTATTTTCCACCATAATTTGCAAATAAATTCATTAAAAATCCTACAATGTGATTTTCTGGAAAAAAAATCTCAATTTGTCTGTCATAGTTGACGTGTACCTATGATGAAAATTACAGGCCTCTCTCATCTTTTTAAGTGGGAGAACTTGCACAATTGGTGGCTGACTAAATACTTTTTTTCCCCACTGTATCTCTCCCCCATTCTAAGCTGGTCCTGGGCAGCAGTCTGGCAGCGCAGCATCAGGAGTGTGTTACAGTGTATGTGACAGTGTGTGTGACAGTGTGTGTCTATTTCCCTGCCCCCAGTCTAAACTGGCCCTGGGCAGCAGTCTGGCAGGGCTGCGTCAGGAGTGTGAGGTGTTGAAGGAACAGCTGGAGGAGGAGCAGGAGAGCAAGCTGGAGCTGCAGCGCCTCGTCTCCAAACTCAACACCGAGGTCACACATTGGAGGACCAGACATGAGGCGGACGCCATACAGCACTTGGACGAACTGGAGGAGACCAAGTAAGAGACATACTAGTATACAGAACACACACACACAAACACAGCTGAGCTAGAAGACAAGAAGTAAGAGATGTATAGACATGGATCCAAAAGTTAAACCCAAAATATTGCCTACTTCTTACTAAAACAACATACTGTGTGCTAATCGTACAACATATTATTTAGAACGTATTGCTAAGTAAAAATGTATGCAGTCAGCAACAAAAAAATGCTAGGCTCACCAATACTGAGAATGCGTAATGTCTCCCGCCATTCGTTCATTTTCCTACAGCCTATCCCCTGATTATCAAGCGTTATCAAACACACATGGGTCTGAAAAGCTGATTCTCTTCTTCAATAGAACGCAGCGAATTGTACTAGATGTCAAAATTAGTATGACATCCTGGCATCTAAAGCATACTTTCTAAATTTCACATACTATAAGTATGTACAGGTATTGGGACACACTCTCACACACCTTCATATCCAGACATTTGTGTGTGTTCCAGGAAGAAGCTGGTGTCTCGGCTCCAGGAGGCTGAGGAGGCGGTGGAGGCCACCCAGGCTAAGTGCTCCTCTCTGGAGAAGACCAAGCAGAGGCTACAGGGAGAGGTGGAGGAGCTCTGTATAGACCTGGAGAAGGTAGGAGGATACTTTGGGAAAATATCATTCTTTCAGACATTAAAACATGGCAGAGGAGCTGAATTACCTACTTTATCAATGTAATCAATTAATAACTGGTCATAACTGATAATGGTAGCTGGCGGGTGATAATGACCAATCTCTCTACCTTAATTGTTCTCCCTTCCAGGCTAGTAGCTGTGGCCAGGTGCTGGATAAGAAACAGCGTATCGTGGAGAAGCAGCTGGGTGACTGGAGGCAGAAGTGTGAGGAGCTGGTGGTGGAGGTGGAGGGTTGTCAGAAGGAGAGCAGACAGCACGCCACAGAGCTCTTCAAACTGAAGACGGCCCATGAAGAGGCTCTGGAGCAGGGAGATGCCCTACGCAGAGAGAACAAGGCTTACCAGGGTGAGGGTTAACATAGGGTTAAATAACACAGTAGAAGGCCCTAGAATAAGGCCAGGGTTAGGTGATTGATTGAAGATGTACTGTAGGTAGGTGGTGAAAAGCAGAAAGTCCGGGTAGCTGTTTAATTAACTGTTCAGCAGCCTTATGGCTTTGGGGTAGGAGCTTTTCAGGAGGCTTTTGGTCCCAGACTTGAAGCTCCGTTACCCCTTGCCGTGCGGTAGCAGAGAGAACAGACTGTGACTTGGGTGGCTGGAGTCTTTGACAATTTTTAGGGCTTTCTCTGATACCGCCTGGTATAGAGGTCCTGGATGACAGGGAGCTCGGCCCCAGTGATGTACTGGGCCGTACGCACTACTATCTGTAGCGGCTTGCGGTCAGATGCCGAGCAGTTGTCATACCAAGCAGTGATGCAGCCAGACAAGATGCTCTCAATGGTGCAGCTGTAGAACTTTTGAGGATCTGAGGGCCCATGCCAAATCTTTTCAGCCTCCTGAGGGGGAAGGGGCGTTGTCGTGCCCTCTTCACGACTGTGTTGATGTGTTTGGACCATGATAGGTCCTTAGTGATGTGGACAGCAAGGAACTTGAAGCTCTCGACCGTCTCCACTACAACCCCTTCGATGTGAATGGGGGCGTGCTCGGCCCTCCATTTCCTGTAGTCCACGATCAGCTCCTTTGTCTTGCTGACATTGAGGGAGAGGTTGTTGTCCTGGCACCACACTGCCAGGTCTCTGAACTCCTCCCTGTATGCTGTCTTCTTGTCGTTGATGATCAGGCCTACCATCGTCGTGTTGTCAGCAAACTTAATGATGGTGTTGGAGTTGTGTGCGGCCACGCAGTCATGGGTGAACAGGGAGTACAGGAGGGAATTAAGCACGCAACACTAAAGGGGAACCCGTGTTGAGGGTCAGCGTGGCAGATGTTGCCTACCCTCACCACCTGGGGGCGGCCCGTCAGAAAGTCAAGAATCCAATTGCAGAGGGAGTTGTTTAATCCCAGGGTCCTTATTTTTGTGATGAGTTTGGAGAGCACTATGGTGTTGAACACTGAGCTGTAGTTAATGAACAGCATTCTCACGTACAGTTGAAGTCGGAAGTTTACATACACTTAGGTTGGAGTCATTACAACTCGTTTTTTCAACCACTCCACAAATTTCTTGTTAACAAATTATAGTTTTGGCAAGTCGGTTAGGACATCTACTTTGTGCATGACACAAGTAATTTTTCCAACAATTGTTTACAGACAGATTATTTCACTTATAATTCACTGTATTACAATTCCAGTGGGTCAGAAGTTTACATACACTAAGTTGACTGTGCCTTTAAACAGCTTGGAAAATTCCAGAAAATGATTCCATGGCTTTAGAAGCTTCTGATAGGCTAATTGACATCATTTGAGTCAATTGTAGGTGTACCTGTGGATGTATTTCAAGGCCTACCTTCAAACTCAGTGCCTCTTTGCTTGACATCATGGGAAAATCTAAAGAAATCAGCCAAGACCTCAGAAAAAAAATTGTCTGGTTCATCCTTGGGAGCAATTTCCGAACGCCTGAAGGTACCATGTTCATCTGTACAAACAATAGTATGCAAGTATAAACACCATGGGACCACGCAGCCGTCATACCGCTCAGGAAGGAGACGCGTTCTGTCTCCTAGAGATGAACGTACTTTGGTGCGAAAAGTGCAAATCAATCCCAGAACAATAGCAAAGGACCTTGTGAAGATGCTGGAGGAAACAGGTACAAAAGTATCTATATCCACAGTAAAACAAGTCCTATATCGACATAACCTGAAAGGCCGCTCAGCAAGGAAGAAGCCACTGCTCCAAAACCGCCATTAAAAAGCCAGACTATGGTTTGCAACTGCACATGGGGACAAAGATCGTACTTTTTGTAGAAATGTCCTCTGGCCTCATGAAACATAAATAGAACCGTTTGGTCATAATGACCATCGTTATGTTTGGAGGAAAAAGGGTGTGCTTGCAAGCCGAAGAACACCATCCCAACCGTGAAGCACGGGGGTTGCAGCATCATGCTGTAGGAAAGACTGGTGCAC